>NC_056731.1:1070131756-1070366756 GCF_019279795.1 Protopterus annectens | reverse complement strand
TTGTGGTCGTCACTCTCACCCAGGGGTGTGAGTGACACATGCAAGAAACAATGTTGGTGCATGTGCAAGTGCGTGAGCGAGCGGCTGTAAGCATGATTGGCAACCAGTATGTGAGTAAGCACTGGTAAAGCAATGTAGAGGCTAACCGAGTGTAAGAAGCTGTAACCAGACATCAGCAGTGCTTAACACCATGCAAACCCATGCACAGCCGCTCCACACTGCTTTAATGTGCCTTACTCCATCCGTATCCAATGGGAATGTTCTGCCTGCAAGCAAATGGACGTCCTTTGTAAAGGTTGGAACCAGGACCCTGCGCACACAGCTAATGTGAATTATCAATACGCCATGGAAGATATATAGACAACGGACAGTAACACAAACATATCATACAGCACAGTAATTCAGCAGTATAGGAATGTACCGTCAGATATGTCTGGACCACTGTTGTTTGCAGACCTGGCCTTCATGTGTTTAAGTGTGTGAGCATGGCCAGTATAACTATTCAGTATGTTGTCGACTGACATTACCATCATACCATCAAGTGTGTGAGCATGGCCAATATGGCCAGCTGTATCAAGTGTTACATGTCTAGGTAGTCTGTAATGTGGTGCTGATCTTTGTGTTGTACACTACCAGGTGGCATACTGTGTCTGCAGGGTATCCATCGGTCATGTGGCATTGACTGTTGCTACATTTTTGCATAGTGGGAGGGACACCCGACTGTATCTACATTCCTACACAGGAGATGGGAGGGCACACCTGACTGTTGGTATATGTGTACATTGGATGGGGTGCACACCTGACACATGTACACATTTGCTAGTACTGTACTGATATGTCAGGCACTCCATTTCAGTGTGTAGACCTGCCTATTGTGCTGGCTAGAGGCATACCAGTGTACTACAGATCTTAGCCTTAATTACCAACATATTAGTTTCTGACTTCCTAGCCTTCAAAACCTCCATCCAACTGCCTGGCCTGCTGTAGTCTGTCTGTGTGGGGTTGTGGGAGGGGTTACCCATAGGGCACATTCCGAGGCCATAGTTCAGCATTTGTTTGTGTCGGTCTACACCTGTCCAGTTGGTTGAGACTTGTGTGGGCTGTATGGACACACATGATGCTCAGCCCATTACCCACAGAGGGTTATGACACCCTGGGTACTACTGGCTACTCTGGTGACCCACGTATGTGCTACAGATGTCATGGTGCTACTATGGACATCTTCTGTTTGCTTCCTTAACATTCGACCACCAAATTCCCTTGCAAGCTCACCTCCATACCATAGCTACAGGTACCAACACATTCTAATACAACTGCCAATTAGTAGGTTGATTGACTTACCTTTAGGGTGTTCCAGACCTGAGGATGGTGCTGGAGGGCTGCCTATGTTGGATGCACATAGTGCACTCCCTATACATGGCTGAGCACAGGTAGTGTCATGTTTGGCATCCCTTTTACTGTCTGTGCGAGTCAGAGAGGGTGACATTCCCTCGGTCCCTACTGTGTCAGTGCATATGCTATGTGTTGCCTCTTTGCCAAGGCCAGGTCATACCGGGCATGCCTCCTTCCGCCTACTGGGTCCAGCTCAGGTTGTTCCTCCTCCGAGTCACTCTGTGCCTGTACAGGCCTTGGCATTGGTGGGGGGCTGTGTGGCCCTGTCCCATGCTGTTCCTGCTGCAGCTGTTTCCACAGGATCATATTGTGTAGCATAGCACATACCATAACAATTTGGGTGCATGTAGCTGGTGAATAATGCAAGGCTCCACAGGATGTGTCCAGACACCAGAACCATGACCTGAGCATCCCAAACACATGCTCTATTATATGCCTGGCCTGTGCATGTGCCTCATTAGGGCATTGTTGTTCAGGTGTGTGTGCATTTCTGATGGGTGTCATCAGCCACGGCTCCAGTGGGTACCCAGCATCCTCCACTAGGTGACCGTAAGGGATGTCCATAATGGCAAAGCTGTGGTACAGCTGTGTCAAATGCCATATATCGAAATCATCATAGCTTACAGGGCAGCCAGCACACACATTCAGTATAATGCCCTGGGCATCGCATACGACCTGTCAGTTGATGGAGGGGATGCCCCTGCGGTTAATGTAGGCCCTACCCTGCTCACTGGGTGGTACTTTGATGCATACGTGCATGCAGGCTATAGCACCCACTACCCCAGGGTAGTCTGCCATTTGCTGGAAGAGATGCATATTGCTGGTCAACACCTCATGTGTGTTGAGGAAATGTACGTGCTCACTGGCATGTGGTGACATGGCATCCAGGAATTGGTGGAATACCCTGGATGCAGATGCCTGTGAGATCCCCATGATATCCCCAGTTGTGCTTTGGGAGGTACCTGTGGCTAGTATACCTAGGCCTACACATACCTTGGTATCCACTGGGATGGGTTCCCCTCGGCCTGTTCGATGTGTCAGGTGTGGCCGGCACAGCTCAACAATCTGCTGTAGGAGGTCTCTCTCCACCCTATAGTGCTCCACTATCTCCAGCTCATGTAGCCCCTGGTAGCTTACCCTGGGTCTGTACAGTCTTCTCTGTATCCTCACTGAGGGTTGTTCGGTAGCATTCACATCCTCACCACCCTCAGCCTCTTGCACATGTTGGTCTATGTTGCCTGCTGCAGCCCATCTCATTTCATAGGTTTGTTTGTTAAAATTTCCCTGCATGTATACATCGGTGGTGTAGAGTGTGGAAAAACCTGAGGGGAAGGTGCTTGCTCACTTTATCGTAGTGTTCTGGGCGGGGCTGGTCTGCTGGGCCTGTAATCTGCTGAGTCTGATAAATATCACCTGTTTGCCTAGTTTGTTCACCTTGATTACTCTCCTACTGCTGTTGTCCCTCCTAATTGCATTAGGAAGGTATAGATACTCCCATAGCTTAGGCGTGTTCAGCTGGGAGCAATCCCGAGACACAGGGCTCCAATCCACGTACAGAATGCCTGACCCCCCCCCCCATGATTTCACCTATATTCGAGTCCTGCACCCGGCTATCTATACACATACACTCTTGGGACCTGCATCACACCCTGGGGATAAACAGGATTCACTATTTTCCACCTCGTTTGCATAGTATTGTCTTCTAATGCATAGTGACATGACCCATACTGAGCCTCCCCAAAAATAACCACTGCTTACTGTCATGCAGACCCACACACAACTACTTAAAAGCACCTTACTATCACCATATTCAATGTCCCTTGTTCTTCCCAGCAACAAAACAACCGGCCTCTGCACGGCTCGAAACCAGGACCCTGCACACCACAGATGATGTGCTTTACCACTAAGCCATGGCAGATATATGTACATCTGAGGTTATTACGTACAGACCATCCAGCACAGGCATTCAACAGTATAGGACATGTATTCCATCATGTAGATTTCTGTGTGCTAATGACCACACTACATATGTGTCTGCATATGTATATACATATATATATATATATATATATATATATATATATATATATATATATATATATATATATGTACAAACATATGTAGATATAGAATATATATCTCAACAGCAAACCACATGACACCAAAGCATTGGACAAGAATGAAAAGGAAACCACATGCGCCTCCTGCATTATGTACTGGTGTTAATATCAAGGCAAGTGTGTTTCTGTGCATCTCACGGATTCAGACTGTATTCATAGTAAGATTAGGGCTGCTGACATTACTCACCAGCCCTATTGCCGAATGTATGGGTATGTCTTGCCAACCCAGTCTCTTGGCCGATTGTGACATTTATCACCACTATACAGGAAAACAACAAAACATGCTCCTCAACACATCCAGTAGCTAGCCAATCACAGACACCAGCACATAGGATATGACTGCCAAACACACACACCTGTCATGCCTTGGAATAGAACACCTACCTGTCGATTTTATTACACTGCAGCATTACGCAGTCACAGAATGCGCTACCAAGATTACTGGGACACAGCACTCCCAGAGGTGTACGTCTAGGTGGGTGACATCATCAGCAATGGCAGTGTCGGTGATAGGAATTGTATGGAGTGTGAGCAGTCTAAAAGCATATTTCTGTCCCCAGGCAGATGGAGACACACACACACACAGTTGGCATGGCTGGGATTAGAATACTGACTTGACTACCTTATTACACTACAGCATTATGCAGTTACTAAACTTGCTACCGAGATTGCTGTGACACAGCACTCCCAGAGGTGTACTTCTAGGTGGGTGACATCATCAGCATTGGCAAAGATTGCGATAGGGATTGTATGGAGAGTGAGCAGTCTAAAATCATATTTCTGTCCCCAGGCAGATGGAAACAAACAGTTGGCATGGCTGGGATTAGAACACCGACCTATCTACCTTATCACACTGCAGCATTACACAGTTACAGAATGCGCTACCAAGATTACTGGGAAACAGTACTCCCAGAGGTGTACTTCTAGGTGGGTGGCATCATCAGCATTGGCAAAGACGGTGATAGGGAGTGTATGGAGTGTGAGCAGTCTAAAAGCATATTTCTGTCCCCAGGCAGATGGAGACAAACCCACACACCAGTGGTGGGATCAGGATAACTGCCTATCTACAGACCCCTATTACAATACTACATAGATACGAGCCGCGCCACAGACACTACACCTTTCAAGACTGTCAATATGACCTTCTAGGAATGTGGACATTGACATGGATGTTGGCAGTTACGATGTACATACCTGTGACCCTATGTGTTCAATGTAGGAATCCATCCTGAAGTGGAGTGTGGCCATCTGTTGACTGGATGACTACTATCGCTTTAAAGGGTTACAGTGGCCATGCCCATACACATAGAGGCATATAGCCAACACAAGGTTTCACTGGGCATGCTCACACACTTAGTAGCACACGGCCGTTTGGAATGCACTATTTGTCCATCTACACAACATTATATTGGGCATGCTCAAACACTTAGTAGCACAGGGCTGTTTTGTATGCACTCTGATTCTAAACACGGAAGGGCACAGTGGCCATGCTATTACAGTTAGGCATGAACAACACATTGTAATGGACTCTGGTGTCGATAGTTGCCATTGTTAGCAGGAACGCTGCACTACATATATCTGACACCGGTCTTCTACACAACGTCTGCTGCTGTCCATCACCTTAGATGTACCAATCTATACCTGGCACATTACTACCACCCGTGGTAATGTCCTGCCAGGAGTGGCTACTTTGCCCATATAGTGCCATTCATAGTCGAATGTCCTGAGACCAGGTTAACACCCTGATACCTAGAGGACAACTGCATTGTATGTGTATGCTAAACAGTGCTAGATGTGTAGCGTTCATAATCACAGCTACCCAATGTAGATCCAACAATGGGGACTACTGACATCTGTGCAGTGAGGAACACCTGGCTGAAGGCTCAGTTGTGTATAATAGCATTACCACCGTGTACCTCAGAACCAGACATGTGGGCCATAACACAGGTACGGACCGCTCCAGCTGGTGGTGTCCCCACGTACATGAAGGTCACTCACATGTACTGACCAGTACAACCTCAAAAGGCATCACAGATATGTCAGCTGCAGATCATAGTGTCAAAAGCCGCATTCTAGGATGTAGCCCTCAGACATCACCATGTCCTTGGACCAGCAACACACATACAGACATGTGGTAGGACATGTAATAGTACAACACCATGTGACTCATGACCAGTGGACTGTACCTAGCTCTACATCAACTGTGCAGACTACCCATGTACTGACCCAGTTGCATCATGTGTTATGCAATGCAATGATACCACTGTTCGTAACCAGGTCAACTGTACATATGACAGGGGCCCTGGGTCATATTCAGCAGTAACAGATGACTGTTGCTGTACACCAGTAAACACCCACATGTTTGGATATGACATACATGTACCTGCCGTGGATATGTGCATGCCACACACAGACACACACACACACACACACACACACACACACACACACACACACACACACAAACATAACACATATGTATATAGCATAGCTGTTGCTGTCCTTTGTGCAGACAGGTGGCTACAGCAATTACACACATGCCCATGGAAGGTAGGTCCATGGCTGTTGAATGCTAACAGTACATAAGGTGTGATATCAATGTTGACTGAGTTAACATTCCCTCTGTACTGGTTACCCATGACAACTATCATATCATACAACAGTCCATGTGTCATGTATGTCATCACACATGTCCACCAATTGCAATGCCTACAAACATGGCAAAATGACAGGAATGTAGGACCTACACACATGTACATGTAGTGGTGTGCGTTCAGCTACCATGCGTGTGCAGTAGCTGATGTTTGCAGGTGACGTGTGTCTTACTACAACATGCAGTTGCAATGCAGCCCCATCATTGCCAACTGTAAATGGTGATATGCTGACAGTATGGTAAGATACATCAGGTATGGATGGATGTGTGGACATAACTAAGTGGTGGGGCATCTTTGTAGATGGATTTTTGCTGAGGACAGCTCACAGGTTTGTCACAAGCAGTCCTACAATAACATGCGCAAACACTAAGCTATGGTTCTGTTAATTGAAGTGGAGCACATACAACCTACACAGCAATCAGGGTGTCACTGATTGTATATCACTTGACACCTATAACACTTAAGACCTCCCATGTGCATATATCAGCACAATTGCCAAAGGTAGTGTCAGTACATATTGTAATGCGGGCAATACTGCTGCATGTCTGTCATATGTATCATAAGATAGCAGGTGTTTGATTCACAGTACTGCCATTTGTGTTTGCTTATCTGTCCATATATGTCACATATGGTGGAGAATACATCCCAATTGTTACTCACTCTCCTGTATACTGTTGTAGAGATGTGTACATACTGCATTGTAGAAAGCAAGACATAGGCAGGGGTGGGGTGTGTATCACACACATGTGTGCTATCTGTATGTGCATGACATAAGAGCATTCAATTGTGGACTCCACAGTGTGTGTGTGTATGTATGTTGGGCTGTCTGGTCCATGGAGTGAGGATGTATGTTACCATAGTGAACAGATAGGACTCCTAACCCCTCCAGGTGATGCAATCTACTACCATGTTGATGCCATCGATCTTAGGCATTACTGACTACCTGTACATGTGTATTCTCTGTATCCCATCATGTAGGTGCACAGTACTGTAATGGTGATTACCACATAGGCAGGGGTCCTCACCTCAACACTATCAAGTGTGTGTGTGTGTGTGTGTGTGTGTGTGTGTGTGTGTGTGTGTGTGTGTGTGTGTGTGTTACAGTGTCATTGACCCAGTGAGTGTGGGCATGTTACTGTGTGTCTGAATACCGTGTGTGTGTGTGTGTGTGTGTGTGTGTGTGTGTGTGTGTGTGTGTGTGTGTGTGTGTGTGTGTGTAGTTGTGTGTTTGCATCCTGTAATGTGAATGTGTATTACTGTTACACAGTGAGGCCTCACGCTATCAACTGGCCTCTACCCTTATCATCAGCTAGACTGATATGTAAACTCCCTGCCCATGTAACTGCACCCATGATGTCACCCGGTATGGATGTCTCGTATCTAGCCGCTGTACACAACTCCCATGCTCCTGGATCAGTAGATGTGTAGACATCTTTGGAATGTCAGCCTTGCTAACACTGAGGCTGAGGCTAAGAATAGCATGCTGGTATTGCCATACATACCTGTGAGTAGTCCACATTTACACATGGGAAACTAACTGCAAACACTGACACTCAATGGCACATGCAATTAGGCCTGAAGGAGGGAAGCAGGACATCATGACCAACATGCTGTTACTGATGTTACCAAGATACATACTGTGAACAGAAAACAATGCATTCTAAACCTGTACTACATGGTATGTCTGCTGCGTGTCAACAGTACACAACAATTGTAATCTACATCTTCCTATTCTGTTCACCCTGTGCATCAGACCATATGAGCATGTCCCTGCACCGATGGTGTGGATGACAGGGATGTGGCACAAACATCATCATATGCACAGGGTGATAATGTTTGCCAGGGGCATAGGCTGCACCAGTGGATGACATCATATGTGTGGGTTAGGGCCTGTGATCTAATTGGCCATGTGCGGTTGTTATGCATGTGTGTGTTGCGGTACCCTATAGATGGTTCTGGTCTGTGCGTGTATGTATGCACACAGTTCTGCCATGTGTCTCACCTACACAGGGGTATTATTGACAGCTCCAGACTGTACAGACCAGGTTTTGCAGCTCACAGTGTCCGGCCATGGCCACGTGACCTGTGCCTGCCAGGGGTTGCATGGGCACTATCAGGCAGAGGTGCAGATTGGGTACTGTCCGATGACACATGTCCAATGGAACCATGTCCCTGTTGGGACCATTCAGGGCCACGTGCACATGGCCTGCTGTGTCCTGGTGTGATCAGCGCAGCACCAGCTGCATTGCTGCTGCTACCCCCACTATGGGAGCAGCAATGTGAGATAGCTAGTTCACATAGACCTGCACCAGGTGATGTAGCTGGCCTACGTCCACATGCCCTACGCCTCACTCCTACCTGATGTTCCAGCACAGACAGCTCACGCTCGTGGACTGTCATGCCACGGTCAAGGATTCCAACCATTTCACCCAATCGTCTGTCCAAAAGCTCAGCAATCTGCTGTTGATCATTTGCCATTGCCTGGATGTTGTTGTTTAAAGAATGGATAGCAGATCTCTGAAGCCTTTGCCCTTCTCTGTTCTGCCATTCAGCATGTGCCTGTGCTGCCATTACAGACTGAAACATGGGTATGGTGACACCAGCTGCTGTGCTCTGTCCTGCAGGGGCATGTTGGCCAGAGGTCCTCCTACAAGCAGCACTGGCCACATGCCTGTGTGGGCCATCTCCAGTCATTTGCCTGACACCATGGTGTGAATACACACCTTCCATAGCCACCACACTTTCCTATTCCAAGCTACCACATGCCACTGTCCTTCCTCTATGGCCACTGGTGATGGGATATGTGTTGGCATGAGATCTGTGTGCAAGGATGAGGGGGATATAGGTGGAATGGCAACCAATTGCACAGATTCAGCCCCTGACAACCCTGCCTGTGCCTCAAGCATATGTTCATCATCACTGCTAGAGTCTGTGGGGACACTAACATCAGATGGACCGCAAGATAGCAACACACCTACATCACTGTGAGGGCAGACAAAGACTCTACATTAAAATACAGACACACACAGACACACAGACACATACAGACACACAATATGCATGTGATATGACAGAAGGCATGCAACATGCATGTGATACAGCAGACGGCATGCTGCTCTGACAATAATAGTGGTAGTATCATACATCCCTGGGTTGCACACAACAGCATGCATGTGTCATAGCAGAAGCCATGCATTTTACACAATCATGGTAGTAAGCATGCATCCCTATGTTACACCATGTGGACCAGCACAGGTTAACAGTACACATGGCTGATGTGTGGCATATGACCTTGACATTAACATGTAGTATGACATGTAATCTGCTGACGTGTGCATTGACATGCATACATGTTTAACACAATGGTGTCCTGTCACATATACAGTGAGGTAATGGTGTCACATTGCAGTGTTGTCTGTCTGCCCTACAGATAAAATGCACATTTAGCAGATGTGCATGACCATTGCAGGGTATTATGAGGCATCTATATTGCTATACAGTGTGAAGTACAGTCACAGTGCATAGCCATGAATGTGTGCATACACAATACATATATACTATGGATTGTGACCCATGTCGCTGAGGTGTATACACACTAAACCATGTTGTGGAATGTGTGACACAGGTCACTGAAGGCCATATGGATGACACCCCTGCACATCTGCAAACATATTTTAGCTGCCTGGCAACCATGTCCACATATGGCAGACCATGTCCCACATGACATGTGTGTACCACACACACGAGGTGCACAGGTGACAGTGATGTCCAACAGAAGCAAGGGAAATGTACTGTATCTGTGGCCTGATGTGGTTGTCTGTGTATGTATGTGGATGCTGTATAGGTGACTACTCTCATGCTGTGACACCGCCATGATGTTCAACACATCTTATGTGGTCGAATGATGTTATGCCTCCACAAGCTGTGCACAGGCCTGTAGGCTGTCTAGTGTTCCACATCTGCAGTATAACCATTCTACAAAGGCTATAGTTGGACCATGTGGAGCCAATGTACAACAGGGTGTACACACAAACAAATCACATCTACTGTGTGTTGCTACATGTCTCTGGCCATCATCCATGGCCATGTGTGAACATGTGTTGGCCAAATGGTTGTGATGGCCATCTATCTCACATGTCTGTGTTGTCCCATATGACATACACCCATAGATTTCATATACCCCACTGTCCACAGGGTTATGCAGACAAACGGTTGTATGTTTGGTATGTAGGTTATGTTTTACGGGATAGTGAGACAATGTTGCAGCCGGCCCACTGCATGTCATGGACATGTCAGATGGCACATCACAATGTGTGCACTCAAGCAGGGGCATTATCCACACCGGTGTATCCTGTGGGCTGCCCATACTCCAGCTCACTGTGCAGTACTGTTTGTGTACCCCACATGTGTAGTTCTGATGTGTCCTATGCTATGTTCCTATGCACAGCTGTCCACACATCTAGCATTGACAGTTTGTGAGGTTTCATGTCAGTGTTTCACATAATTTGTAAGTATTGCACATGGGTAGCCATTGTGATGGATTGCAGATGCGACCTGTATATTGTGACAGGACCATACATTATGTGTGCATGTGTTAAATGGCCACATGGCGAATAGATCTGTGCATTAACATGCCTGATACTTATAACTGTCTCACCTGCAATGGGCTGCTGTCTTAGCGGAATGTCAGAGGTACCTATATAGGGGTGACACAGCAGTATGATTATTATCCACACCTGTATTACAGCTGTAGGGTGCAATGTGCATGTTAACAAATTCGCCAGTACAATAGGCTATACTATGGAGTATGCACATGTGTGCATACACAGAGTAGCATACTATAGTATGTGGCATGTGTGTATACATGCCTTGCATATGATGTTGCATTACATAATGTACAGTGACAGATGCAACTATATGGGATATAATAGTTATATGTGCAGTAGTGACTTACCAGGCAACTCCAGGCTCAGTAGTTGAGAGACACCTACCTCCACAATGTCAGCTAAGGCTTGTGGATTCTGTTCTGCCGGTGCCCCCAGGTTGGCCAGTAGCTCTTCGGTATGTGCGAGTGGGGGCTGGGTTGGTGGCCCACCACCTGTTGCACCTTGTTTCCTTGTGATTGCATTTGCACGCTGTTTAGCCCATCTGATTAGGTCTGTACAGTGTCTGTGCACCTGCTGGTATGTGCAGTTATGGCCACCCACATCATTAACCCTGCTGTGAAGTTCCTGCCACAGGTCATCCCACTGCTGTGCATCCTGTGGCACATGGCTAAACAGGACATCATAGTTGCCTTGGAGGAAAGGTATGAGGGCCTCATACTCCAAGCATGTATAGGCTGGTAGCCTTGCTTGCGGTATACCTGGAGGACATAATGATGGAGACAGGTCACAGCATCTCAAAGATGCACAGAGATACAGCTGCACATACATTTGTCTCACATTATGTATAAATAGTTGTCTTTGCAAATCTTCATGACACTGACACCACTGACATGTTTGTGTCACACACATATGACACTCAATGGGGATTGGATATTATCACCATATATGTGTGTGCCACTTGATTACATTGCTCATACTCCATGTGGATGCTGTCTTGATGTGGGCATGTCTGTTTGCCTGTACTGGTGTTCTTACCTATCAGCACATGCCTGGATGTGTTCACATTAATGCTGTCGACCTTGATGATGTGTCTATGTGACATATAAACACTTACACTGCCTTAACGGACATGACCTGTGACACTGCAGACATGCACACAGAAAGTTTTACATGCATGTGTTTTGCCATATACATCTACACGGCACTGTACAGCAGTTCAACATTCTGCCACATATCGCCTGTGTTGCACATGTGATTCACATGGGACACTGGTAGCCTGATGGTATTTGCAGGGATGTTATCAACTATAGCATGTATGGCCAAGGTCATCTAGTAGTCTGTATGCCCTGGGCCATGTATGAACCTAGGATGTAAGGTTACCTAGCTGTAGCCGACAGCCGTGTTTCTGGTGCCAGGTGAAGCAGTGCCACATAAGTGACCAACACGGTTAATGATACATCTACCATGCGGTCATCACACCATGTCTGACAGAGGTCAAATGTGCAGCTTTGCTGGACAGAGATGCATAGTATGGCAGGAGTATGTAATGTGTATGGCACAAGGATCTGTCCAGCATGTGGCGATCCTTGTACTAGGAAGGTGGATGTCCATGATGTATGTATTTGAGATCAGGATATGTACATGTAGCATGTCCAACATCACAGTGTTGGACATGGCTTTATGCAGGGTAGGCATCATACTATATAGTGGAGATGAGGATTGTGAAGGCTGATGTTGGCCATCCAAACATGGCCAATACCCCTTAAAGGTGATATGTGATCCGATATAAGTCACTTGAGTGATGAGTATGGCTGAACAATAATCTCTATATTCATTGATGGCACCCTGTCATGACTAGGGTTGTCAATTATGACTACCTAAAAGGCTTGGTGATGTCACTATCTCAGGGATGAAAACTGCACAGCAGCATCCCTTACACACAGTGTCCATTATGTTGACTGCTGCCTAGGTGGTAGTTCATGGGTACAGGGTTAATAACCTAGCGGTGACAATGCAATATGCAGCTGTCGGATTGTGCACATATGTCACACCCCTCACCCACAAAGCCCCTTCTGTATGTTGTCCGCAACACTGAGTCAGCTATTGCTCCTAGGTCATAGCCATTCACATACTTACATAGGCAGATGCCTCCCATTTGTCTGTGTGGTATGGTCTACAATGAGGAGGAGGACAACAAATGAACCCTGTCTTACTGTAGCTGGCACTGGTGTGATATACACATATTAATCAGACACCTTCTGTAGTGTTGGTTCTGTCAGTAGTCCACTGGCAGAACACTCCTGTGACATACAAATATACATCTAGTATACTGAGTGCAGGTGGAGCACAGTATGGGTGATGATGCCCTATGACCTGACACAGGTATGATATGCAGTGTGAAATCATCCTTACTGTCATCTACATCTGTACTGCTGACAACATATACGTTGATTAAGGTTCATGGCCTTTCAGACCAGACTCAGCAGGGTAGTAGTGCAGTGCCTCCCATTATGAGTGGTGTCTCCACTTTGTGGGTTGTGATAACTGCTGGTGTGCACCATTCAGTGTTTTCATAGACTGACATGAAGCTATGTTTTACATGATGTGTATGTGTAGAGCAAACTGTTTTGCCATATGTGTATGATACAACCAGGGATGTGGACAGGTCCCATGCAGCCTGAGTGCACCTTGTACCATCATAGTTATGGTTACAGGGGCTCTGTAGTGTACATGGATATATGATTCTGTACCTGTTGGGGGGGGCAGTGTATTTACGTTATCCAACACCCTATCTGTATTGCTTATTCATGCTCAGCACTTGTTCAGAACATGTAAGCACTACATGAGCTACTAATTACTATAGCACTCAATCCTCCTCATTACCTATAGGTAAACACTGTTTGTACTTACATTTCCTGCTTGCTTAGCGTAAAACAGCTCTTGTACACACTTTCCTCACTTATCTAGAGATAAATAGTTATATATTCAGGCATGTCCAAGTGTCAATTCCCAGTGTTCTCACCTGTCTATATGATGAATATGGGCATCTTTAGGCAATATAGAAATTGTCTCGTGTACACAGTCAATACTCCCCCCCCTAACATCCAACACTACAACCTGTGGGAGATGCACATATCTAGCCATGTTGGAGGTAAAGCTCTCTCGAACCCAGACTGAACTTGACAATCATGTGGGGAAGTTAAACATTTGCACGACACCACACTCATCACATAGTCTCACTAAATCTCCACCACCACAGGCCACACATAGTAACACAACAACATTTGCAGAGCCTCTCAATACTACTCTGTCTAGGCAACAAAGAACTCCATAGCAGAAATGCAGGCAGTCCCCATACCCCAACACAACACCAATGACTTATAACCCACAGACTCAGTGTGTCCATCAACCACAGCCAATAGGGCAAAATAATGTACCCAACACACTAGTCATAGGTGACTCTATAGGCAATCACACTGATGTCCCACTCACCAGGCTACACAAGGAGATAGTTACTGTCAGCTGCCTGTCGGGTAACAGGATCCGCAACATAATCTATGCACTCAGGTCACTCCTCAACAGGTACAATATGACTGTGTCATTGTCCATGTTAGTGTGAATGCCCTGGGATGTACCTTCCTGGACTACATGTAAAGAGACATGGAATAGCTCTCCGATCTTGTAGCACAGGCAGGTATCGCCCTAGCCCTGAGTAGCATTCTGCCATCGTCCAGACTGATAATGCAGTACAAGGACAAAATGATTTACTTCAACAATTGGCTATGCTTCCAGTGTCATTCCAAGGGTATCCAGTATCTGTCTGTTTTGAATGACATGGTCACAGAACACAATGCTTTGGCACAGATGACCTGCACCTGCCGGCCTTGCGATTCCAGATAATGGCTAAGGCTCTTGCTGCTCTTATAGTGCCTTTTTTAGGCACGGTTCAAATAACATATTCACCACCATGACAAGAACAGGCAAGCAAAACCTGAGGGTAATGCTACTCAGTGCTTGACGTCTTAATCTCAAATGCACTCACCTGAGGCACTCCTTGTAATGGACCACTTTGATATCTGTGCAGTGACTGGGACCTGCTTCTAGGCTCCTGAGAGCATCCCTGCTCTACCAGGCTATTACTCATACCACACCTTTCAGTCATGTAACCATGGCCTGAACACCCACAGCGGAGGTGTGTCCATATTTCCTAAGGATATCCACACCTCCAGGCTAGTTGCTCAGCACAATGCATCAGAGGTTATCCAAGTGCAACTATCTCTGGCCATAACTGCTTTACAAATTGTAGCTTACTACAGATCCCCCACCATACCCCACAGTTAACGGTCCTCTCTTCTTGATGTACTGGAAATTAGGGTTCAACCAGATACATTACTAATGTGCGACTGACACTACCCCACCATTACCTGGGATACCCACTCATGTACAGACACATTAGGCCAATGCTTTCTGGGATTCATAAACTCCAATCGCCTGGATCAACCTATCCTCACCACCACCAGGGGCAACAATATCCTAGACATGGTCATAACCAACATGTGTGACTGGTGTTCCAAACCTGGCGTTATCTCCTCGTTGGTCAGATACGAACGTATGCTAATCACCCTTGTTATCCACATCCTGGCACCACACCCTTTACGCAAACCACAGTACAATATTTCTACAAAGCCAACTTCAGGCTTCTTATGACAGCAGTAGTAAACGTCATGACACCCATGCAGATGGACAATACAGTTACAACCGCTGAATCATACACAACTGCACTTAATTAGCACTTACACGACTGCATGGATCATGCTATCCCAAACAGAACCATAATGCTAACCTCCAGAAAATGGAAGCCACTCTGGTGGTCCACTGCCAAGGACATAATGTACAACAGAAGGAGGAGACTGTTGCAAATTAGAGTACAATCCCATGAGTGGAGGAGCTCCCTGGTCAGCCTCAGTAAGAATCTGAGATCCTTTATCACATCCTCCAAAGCTAGCTACATAAACATAACCATGACTAATTCCAAGGACTACCACAAAGCGTTCTAGAGCTATGTCACTACTCTCGATGGTGATACCCACATCTGCTCTGACATACAGCAGTAAAGAACGAATATTACAGAACCGACTGATATTGGCAGCATCTTGGCAGATAGGTTCAATGCTAAATTTACACCCCTCTCACATCCTAAAGGGCCCATATCTATACAGGAACCATGCAGAGTCCCTGCGATCACAACTACGCAGTTCAAAGCTGCACTCTTTAAAGCCAGGAACACAGCATCCATGTGACCATACAACATCCCAGGCTGCGATTTCCATGAACTTCAGAATGAACTGGCTCCCTACTTAGGCACCATATTCAATAATAGCCTTGAATCAGGCATTGTGGCCCCTGAATGGTGCACAGCAACAGTTATCCCACTCCACAAAGGTGGTGCCACAATGGACCAGGGGAACTATTGCTCTATATGCCTGACTAGACTGTTCTGCAAGGCTATGGAGCATATTATCATGGATCTCATTCACAGAGACATTGGTGGCCTCCAAACCTTCGATCCCACCCAGTTTGGATTTGTTAGGGCCAGACCATGCCTTCTAAACCTGGTTGACTCCTTTGAGACAGTTACCAAGGCATTAAATGAGGGTAAGGAGGTCCACACAGCCTACCTTGTCCTCTCAAAGGCTTTCAACACCGTTCCCCATTCTGGTATTATCAACATACACATCCACCTGCACATTAACCCCTGCATCACGAGAAGTTATGCAAAGTGGCTCATGGACAGAACCCACACAGTGAGGGTAGCATACCCTAGGTCCTACTGTAAATCAGTTACAATTGGCATCCCCCAGGGCTCAGTCATAGGGCCCCTCATGTTCGGTATATGCTTCTATGAGGTACAGGATAGCACAGGAGGACTTAGGCTGAAAAGGTTTGCAGACGACTGCAAACTAGGGGCCATGATTGATTCCCCAGCTGATACAGACATCCTCCATAAGGGTGTCACTGGGACGGATACCTGGTGTCAATAACATGGCCTCAAGCTGCATGCCACAAGGTGCATAGACATCCCCTTTGGATTACACCAATCACCTGTGGACTGTCACATAGGTGGTAGTCCCCTACATACATAAGATGTAATAAGGGATCTTAGAACCCAAGTAGATAGCATTCACTCCTTTGATAACCATATTGGCAAGGTGATGTGGATATCCTTCTATGTGGCCCCCCCCTAATCTCTAATGGGTTTGTAGCCAGAACAAAGGCAGCCATTGTGTCTCTCTACTCATAACTTATGAAACACATTAAAGGGTACAACACCCCATTTGGGATGTGCCTTATGAGACAACAGCAACGGCTTGAAACACCACAACATTACCACACCAAGAGGAATACTGACCTCCGAAGAATGACATATGCAGCCCAAATACAGAAACTCCAACTGTACTTGTTTGCATACCGCGTACTCAGAGGTGATCTGGACATACAAGGCCCATGTCCAAAACAGTATTGATGGATATGATCCACATAAGCAAAAGCCCCTGAAAGCCACATGCTCTGGGATATGTATCTAAACGTAACAATGACTAGGACGTGCTGGAGGAATACATTCCTGACCCGGACACTCCCCATGCTTTGGAACATGATTCCTATGTACATCAGGCAGGGACCCTCACTAGCACTCTTCAAGAGATACCTCGATGGGTGGATGGGAGACAGACATGTGCACCAGGGATCACTGCAGTGGCTCTGCTGTACAGAGGTGCAGGAAACAAATGGCTCTGCTTTTCACAGGCACAGGACACTAACTTAGGGAGGTGCCACAAGTGAAAACACTGTAGCTAGGCTTATGAATGGCCTTGGCCAGACAGCATAGTACCTACCTATGTACCTATGAACCTATTACATGTCCTTTGTTCATGGATAATTAACTAGCTCTTCCATTTCAATTAGCTATCATGCTGATACACTGTCGTGTGACTACAAGTCATATGTATCCTGTTATTGTGTATTGTACATGTCAATAGACATACCTGATGTTTGCATAACATAACAGTAATGCTATGAAAAATGTTAGACATATCTACCTACATTACTGTACATTACACATGTTTTGGCACAATATCCCACAATGCAAATCATAATTGCACAGCAGGACCACCTTAGACATGTTATTCTCAGTTATACACCCATACATATGCCTACTGTTACAGTATATCAACATATACTATCCCCTGTTATGGCACGTACTTGTTGGACCAACCCTGCCACTAACAGTGGCTGGAGTGGAATTGTTGTGTTCAAAGTCCTTATATAGCATCCCTTGTGGTGTATGAGGTGTTTACCTTGTGGCCTACAGCAGTACACACGATTTCTAAGAGCGTTACTATGCTCAACAATACATCACTACATAATACCTTTTCCCACTATATGCATTGCATACACTTTAATTATTACAGAACAGGTACTACATACACTGACATACTGAGTGTTCTACATACCTTATTAGTAACCCGAGTTGTCGTTGATGGTAATTTAAATCCTATTCGGTTTGTGTTGCAATCCTCGTTGTAATGTTTTGCTGGTATATACAGACGGTTTGAATGTATGACAAGGCATCCTTTTATACTTAGATGATATCAGTAACATGTGGTATCCTGCCACCAACTGGTGTTCCAGAGTAGATGATTACATGCACATCAGCTGTGCAGCTACTCCATTAGCCAATGACATGGCAACAGTGGTGTATAATTGAATACTCCACTTGGGCATTGTCCCTTTGCCCTACCTTTGAGGAAGAAGGCCTGGCTGTGTTGTTTGTGACAAATTGCAACAGCTATATGGAGATACACAGAGATATATTACCTTCATGGCCCCCATGGATTGTGTGTAATGGCTAGAGGATGTAGTTCTACAGGTGAGTCTAGCTGTTATATTTCTGAACATTGCTACTTCTGCAGGGTTTGTACCTGATACATCTGCAAATGTTTAGGTCTGGCAAGGATGTTTGGGCAGCACAAGGCTGTGTGGCTATGCATAGAATGTTAGGTGTTTTGAACTGTGCTCACTTGACATCTTTAGTATACTGTACATGTGTATTATACTGTGCTGTTAATCAGTAATTGGTAACACTTCCGGGTATAGGCACAGCCATCTGATATGGGATTATTGCAACCAAACCCTGTAACATTGGCGGCTGTTCCATTGTACAACAGCAACTATTTCAAATAGGGCCATTTTAGGGTGTCTCTGACAAGGTATGTTAAGGCTTCTGCAGATGTCATAGAGTGAGTGGATGTTTGTGATGTTATTACAGTATGTATTGCAATTGTTTTGGGTGTGGGGGAGATGTAGGTGGATGTACAAAGCAGATGCTGGTGTGTAGGAACTGCATTTATACATATTTGATGTGTGTGAAGGCTCCTTCCCTATTTTAAGACCTATCCTTTAGTAGACTAATACTATGGTAATTGCAGACTGATTCATTAAGCCATTGTTAATTGGTACCTATATAGCATGCAGGTGATGTTGGTCCTTCAATCCCTTTGGAAATACATCGGTATGTAATGAAATGTTGCTACATGAAAGCTGTCTCGTGTATTTCTGTCACAGATATTTGCACTCATTGGAGTTGTGTTGGTGACTGAACCTCTTTGGCTACGGTTGCCACATTTCAAATGGCCATAGTGGGACATTTGCAGGACATACATCAGATTTTAGAGGCCGATACATACCCATGGTCAGTACAAAGTATAGAACTTACATGTATGTCTATATAAAAGCTTATTCTTGTAGCGGTTTACTTGCTTATCCTGTTTCTTGTTACATGTAGGTATTTTAGATACAGACATGACTATTTTATAAAACAATTACATTAAATATGGAACATGCCAAATGCCTCCAGATTGTAGGACATTAGTATTTGTACTCATTTTGGTGAGGACACTACCGCACATAGAGGGACTGTCCCTCGCAATGTGGGACAGGTGGTAACCCTATCTTTGGCTCATGTCCATAGCACATATTTGTGATAATGCATTGGCATATACTCTCCATATCCTTTGTTCATAATGTTCGGTCGTGGTGGAATCTGTGATTGCTATGGTCCATGTTATACACATATTTGAAGACTTCAACCGCTATATACAGCATACCCATGGATTCAGGAATGCACACACTTCCAACGACCATACTACTGTTCCCAGACTTCTAAAACCCACAATACCGAGCACTCAAACTCGCAACAGTCAAACTCCCGAAAGTAACAAAAACAAAGAATACACACACACACACACACACACACACACACACACACACACACACACACACACACACACACACACACACACACACACACTGCTACCCATCACATCCAAACAAACTATCCTACACTACGTATGGGCAGGTGGCCATGCACCCATACACCCCCCATGTGGGTGGCTGCGCACCCCACACACCTACTTGAATAATCTACCTCCAAGATAGCACAAACAGACACACGAAGCAAACCCACACACACACATTACAGTCCCCCGGAAACACACACCACACTCAGAACACACACTTACACAAACTACAGCAATCAAAAACACACTTACACACAGTACCTACCTGAACCGCAGCACCAGAAGCACTAACTAAATATCTCTTAACATCGTGATAGTAGTACTCGCGGTTCTGGTGTTTCGGTACTGTGGTCTTTCGATCTTTAAGCCTTGTGATTACGCCGTCGGTATGTAAAGCATTTGATATTTGGTAGTTATCCTATTTATATGTACCTCTATGGTTGTGTAGATGTTGTTAACCTATCTATATATTTGCATATATATGTATATCCATATATATCAACTTATATCTCTCTATCACCTTTTCTATCTATATTATATATATATATGTATATATATATATATATATATATATATATATATATATAGAGAGAGAGAGAGAGAGAGAGAGAATACACCTTTCATTGGGTACATGGCAGTTTATACTATTTCCTGAAGTCTGCCCTTTTGTGTTTTAACCTGTCACAATACACAACTGCCGTTGGTACATCTCAGGTAGCTTAGTGGTAGGTTATTATGAAGATTGTGTACATGGTTGTGTGTTCTACTCCTGTCAGTGGTCGTTTTACCTCTCAGAGCAGGCACTATTAGTACAAGGGTGAGTAACGCACATTTCAGCGGTTCTGGGCAGTTTTGCCCGTGATCTGCGCAATATTCAGCAAAGGTTAGAACTGTGTTGCGCATATCCATGTAGTCATGTTTAAACAATGCTTACCAGCACTTACCAGTGCAAAAACACACTAACGTGCTTAAACATGCTTTAATGACCTGCATCCATCATCCCTTATTCGGGACATCAGAATTACGTAACAGCCCTTGCAGGTCATGGAACCAGCACCATGAACGACACAGTCACTGGCTTTACCACTGAGGCATCTGGGATATGTACAAGTGTTATGGTGTTTAGTATGTAGAGTGTACTAAGGCTGTTCCTCAATACTGCAAACAAATGTGTAACTCAGTTGGTGTACATATGGATGATACCTGTTAATGGTATGCCCAAGTGAGACTTAATGGATATGCTCCAGCTATGGGAATCCATGTCACAGTGAGCCACACACTGTAATGAGCTATATCTTGCCACAACCATAACTGGAGAATGCTAGGGTGACAGATACCTGTCATAGGTACCCCCCCATGCTTTGGAACTACATCCCTGATTACATTATATAGAGCCCATCAATAACACACCAGGGAATCCTTGCAGAGTGGGTGGGGAACAGTGGTTACACCCCAGTTATCCTGCAATTGGCACTGCTCCACAGAGAGACAGTTAGTTAATCAATGGGGTGGCGACAGCAGACACATTTTGGCTAGGCTTATGAATGGCCTCTGACAGGCATGTACCTACCGATGTACCTAGGAACCTATACATGCAGTATCAACACATGCTGATAGCTTAATTTACTGTTCAGGTATTGACTTATCTTGTGCCAATAGCAGTTGTGTGTGCAATAGTTGAGGGCTGCCTATGTAGAATGCACACAGGAGACCACCTATACATGACAATTTACAGGTGTTCGTGTGTGTGTGTGCCATCCATGTTTACTGTGTGTGCAGGTGGAGAAGTGTGTCAGTCCGTTGGGCCTACACTGTCAGTGTATGTGATATACGTTCCCTCTTTGCCAAGGCATGGGCATACTGGACACGCCTCTGTCTGCCTACTGGGGCTGGCACAGGGTGTTCATGATCTGAATCCCTCTGTGCCTGTGGTGCCCTTGGCAATTGTGATGGGCTGTGAGGGCCTTCACCATTATGTCCCTGCTGCAGCTGTTTCTGCAGAATCATATTATGTAGCATGGCACATACTATGAAGATGTGGGCTCACATGCCTGGAGAGTAATGCAAGGCTCGACCAGATATGTCCAAGCAACGGAACCGTGATTTCAGCATCCCAAACACATGCTCTATGATGATTCTGGTTTATGCGTGTGCCTCATTATGGCATTCCTGCATGGGTGTGTGTGCATTTCTGATGGGCGTCATCATCCACTGTTCCAGTGCATAGCCAACATCCCCCACAAGGTGGCCATATGGGATGTCCCCCCTGGCAAATACATGGTACAGCTGTGAGGCATGCCAGATGTGGGAGTCATGGTAGCTTCCAGGGCTGCCAGCACAAACATCCATGATAATGCCCTGGGCATTGCACACAACCTGGCAGGTGATGGAGTGGTATATCGTGCAGTTTATGTAGCGCCTACCATGCTCACTGGGTAGTGACTTGTTGTGTATGTGCGTGCACTCTATTGCACCTAGTAACTCCGGGTAGTCTGCCACACGGAGGAAGAGGCACATACTGCTGTCCAACTCCTGCATTCGGGGGAGGTATATATACTCATTGGCATGTGCTAACATGGCATCCAGGAACTGGTGGAGTACCCTGGATGCTGATGCCTGTGAGATCCTCATGATATCCCCAGTTGGCCTTTGAAAGGTACCTGCGGCTATTACTCTCAAGCTTACACATGCCTTCATGTCCACTGGGATGGGTTTCCCTCTGTTATTCCTGGCTCTGAGGCATGGCCAGCACAGCTCAATGATTTGCTGTATGGTGTCCCTGTCCACCCTGTAACACTCTACTATCTCCAGATAATTTAGCCCCTGGTAGGTTACCCTTGGTCTGAACACTCTTCTCCTCCTCTGGTTCCTGAGGTGGTTGTCAGCCTCATCCTCCACACCACCTTCACTCTCCAACACATACTGATGAATCAAAGCTATTGCAGCCCCTACCATGTACATTTTAAAAGTTCCCTGTCTGTTTACACCAATGGTGCAAAGTGTTTGGGAATACACAAGTGTGTGTGCAGTGCT
Source organism: Protopterus annectens (assembly GCF_019279795.1). NCBI lineage: Eukaryota > Metazoa > Chordata > Ceratodontiformes > Protopteridae > Protopterus > Protopterus annectens. The sequence goes on along the minus strand of NC_056731.1, from coordinate 1,070,343,594 downwards.
TTCACACTTTATACTATTGTGCTTTGGAAGTTGCTGATGTCATTGGGTGTGTATGTGCAATTCCAGCTGCAAAGTATCTTACTTGTGGGTTTCACAACAGGTACTGCTACAGTGATGCCTGTGGTGTTGAATTACACTTGGCTGCCGTGATTCATCTATTGCCCTTTACTTCACTTTTCAACCCGATTCCCCTCCCATTGTCAGGCACACATCCAGCTACCTGCTTTCATGTTTTGTAATTTCCCATCCCAGGAATGTGTTGCGAAATGTGCTATGTAGCAGATCTACTGCAGGTTTGCTTTGTTCTGATGTGACATTTATCTTTTCTTAGCAGTACGGCAACTCCCCTTTCCTATTCTGCAGGTAGCTGCTGGCAGCCTTGTTAGCTGTCGTCAATTGCCCACTGTGAGTTCCTAGGTGTTAATTACTCATTTATACTCATATTACCATGTTGCAGCATTTCCTTATTGTCTTCAGGTAACCTTCCTCTTTCACCTAAGTTGCACGCCGCATGCGCCCAGTTTCTGGATTTTGAGCATGTTTTCATCCATGTTCACATGCACTTTCAGTCACCTTGTGTGCTCTCAGCTAAGCATAGCTATGGCTATGTACACAGACTTATCCTGTGGCTTTGCTTAGCAACAGGCAACCCGGATTACCCATGCTCCAATGTGCTTGCAGCTACGGTGGCGCACACCTCTCATGATGTCATGTTTACCTCCAGGCCACTCCTCGGTGTCGTACAGCGATTCAGTATTACTTGATTCATTTGCATGGCATTGACTACTAATTCCTAGTTACCGTGCGGAACACTGTCACAGACCCTTAGCAACACTTGCACATTGGTTGTGGTGTAGCATGCGTACCATTGACTATTATGGCGAAATCATGATTTGTGTTACATTGCAGTTTTATGACATCTAAATATATTTTCCTTGTGTTCACATTTGCACACCCATGCACTGTGGCTGTACTTTGCGTTAGTGTGGCCATGACATTAAATGTTATTTTTTATGTGTTGTGCACATTTTTTAATGCCATTGGCTGTATATTTAGCCATTGGCATATGTTAACATTGTAATACGTAAGTTTGGTCCGCTGCCATGGCTCCGATGTTCTGTTTGCAAAAATGTAAACCATTTTTTTGGTTTACATTTCTGCATACTTGCGCTATGCCTGCACCACTTCATGAATCACTATATACCTTCATTTGCATGCTACACTGCTGTACATGGGGTAATTAGCATACAAGCACCATGAGCTGTGCAGCTCTGGCGTACTCTGATAGTGCACGTGGAAACAGCTCGTACCTGGATCGGTCGGCAGCCATATTTGGCATTAAAACACCAACGCTACGCCTGCGCCTGGCGCAAGCTTCATTAATCCCGGGGAGAATGTAAATATCTGGTGCAGTACAAATAACAGAAGACCAGGAACCAAAAGGAAAATACACCAAACAAGCCTGTATACGAACTCCATTTATTGCAGTAAAAACACGAGATGTCTGAATGAAGGAATTCTTCCTATTGTTTTGAGACTAGAGTTAATGGCTGGAATTTACATGTATAATGTCTTTTATTGCTCTGGCTTCCTGACCAGCTGCAAGATCAAAAGGGCTGTTACAATCTGAGTTTCTGGAACCAAAAGGAATATGTACCAAACAAGCCTGTTTACAAACTCCTTTTATTGCAGTAAAAATGCACCAAGATTAAGCGTTTTCATCTTTCACATAGAAGACTTCATCAGAATAAAGCATACTAATTCAAGAACCATTTTTATACCAGTACAGGTTACATAATAAAATTGAGCCAATGGTGTTGTCAAAAAAGTCACATGTAAAATGGTCACATGAGCAATATTAAATACAGAGGATGTAAATATTCAAGCCAACTTAGAGTTTTACCAGTAAAACACTGTTATATATTAAATTACCTTCAGCATATGTTTAAAAATGCATGCACAGTAATGCATGTAAAAATGTTAAAATATTTAAAGTTTCATAGATTTTTCTTTGAGAGGCTGGAAGTATTGTCAATGAATCATGTATACCTGGTAGAAAATTAGTTGCTAGTCTGAATTGCCAAACCAGCTCTTTTTGGCTTAATACATTCTTCCAGTCACCCCCACCTCAAATCTATGTCCACAGTATCCAAAATACCAAATTTAAAACCTTTAAAATTAGAACAAGTGAGGGAATGCCTATATAATGCACTTGTATCCTTCTTGTTTTTTACATCATATACATGCTCATAGATTCTGCTTTTCAATGCCATCTCCATTTTCCCAACATACAATCCATTGCACGTATCACATAGAGCAAGCTACACCACTCTGGTGGTAAAACAATTTCCTTTCTTGAATATAACCTTAGATGCCATCTTATTATTAGCTAGGTGGGTTTCAGGTGCTTTGAAAATATTAGTACATTGGGAGCACCTCCTACAAGGTGTTGTACCACAACCACCTTCTATCGATAAATTCAACTTGTTTTCAATAAGATGTTTAATATTCATTCCCACCTTGCTGATAAAAACTGATTTGTCTCCCACTGCAGTTAACACATCAATATTTACCCTAAATATATTCCAGTTATTTTTTAATATGTTTTTCACTTCATATGATATAGGACTTTATTGCACTGTACATGCATGCTCATAAATTTTCATTTCACCAGGATCTGTGGGAGCTATATTAGTTAATGGGTGGTTTCCTAACAGGGGCTTATATTTTTTCCCCAAAATGTGTAAACCTCCTCAATAATTTTTTCCACCATCTGTTTGGGGTATCCCCTTTCTAACAACAGATCTCTTAATGTGAAAAATTCCTGCCTCACATCACTCAATTCTAAAGTCATGAGTGCAATTCTTATAGCCCATCCTTTGACTAAGCACTTTTTCTATGAAAGTGGATGGTTGTTCGTATAATGAAGGTAAGAATTACAAAATGTACTCTTACGAAATATATTAGATTTGAAACCTGTAAGTGTATGGGAAATTGCCATGTCCAAGTAATGTATACCTCTAGTGTTGTAACTATAAGTAAATTCAAAAAATGAGGTAGTTTTCTCCAAGTGGTTAATAAAGCCAGTGACATTTTCCACTTTTCCCTTACACAAAATAAAGATGTCATCCAAAAACATGCACTATAACTGGATGTTGTTCCAAAATTCTTTGTGGAATACATATCTTAATTCCCAGCCTAATAGTACTATATTTGCATATATAAGGGCACAGGCAGCCCCCATGGCAACTCGTCTTGTTTGTTGGAAATATTGGCCCTCAAAGAATAAAAATTATTTTCTAAGATAGTGCCATAATTTCACACACCAGATTTACTTTATTGGGATTCAAGGTGGAACATGTAAAGACTGTCTCTTCAAATAATTCTAGTCCTTTTTGCTTAGGAATACAGGGAAAAAAATATTTCACATCACTGGTTAAAAATACCAAATCAGCTGCCCATAGATTTTGTTTAAGCTGTCCTAGAAAATCCCAGGAATCCTTAACTAGATGTGCTACTCTTTCCACTACATGTTTAGTCATTTTATCTACAAATAATGCCAGATTATTTGTTTTGGATCCACTGGCAGCAACAATGGGTCTAAAAGTTGGTTCAGTGATGCTTTTGTGCATTTTTGGAATGCCGAATATGACTGGCACCTTAGGATAGAAATTAGTATGAAAATTAAGGAGGTCATTAGTAATACGTTTGTCCAGGACATATTCTTCTAAATAACTATCAATACATTGATATGCAATATTTATTTGGTTCTTAAAAACCTGTGCATAATTCTCTTCATTAAATAAAATATTCTGCATAATGTTGGAATAATCCTCTGAACTGAATATTACTGTACCACCTCCCTCGTCAGGGGTCATGACACGCAGTCCCTTGTCCCCCTCAGTTGATTCATAAGAATTCTTTCATCAGGACTTAAGCTGGTATAAAACTTCCTGTTCTGAGCCCATAATTTATACATGTTTTCTTTCACTGCCTTCTCAAAAACATTAATGAGGGGCTGGAGTGGTGGATTGAACACATTACTTTTCTTCAGAATATTTTTGTGTGCACTTGCCTCATTTGTAGGCCCCAATTGATTTTGGGAAAAAATGAGATGGAAATTGAGTATCCTAGTGTACATCTGTACATCTAGCAAACAGCAACATCTGGTATTTTGGAGGGTACAAATTTAAATCCTGCTCTCAATATACTAACATTTTCAAAGCACCCCAAACCCACCTAGCTAATAAAATGTCATCTAAGGTTGTATTCAAGAAAGGAAATTGTTTTACCACTGGAATGGTGTACCTTGCTCTTTGTCATACGTGCAAAGGATTCTATGTTGGAAAAATGGGGAGGGTGTTGAAAAGTAGAATCTATGAGCACGTATATGATGTTAAAAACAAAAAGGTTACAAGTGCATTCTATATGCATTCCCTTACTTGTTCTAATTTTAAAGTTTTTTAATTTAGTATTTTGGCTACTGTGGACATAGATTTTTTTTTTTTTTGGGGGGGGGGGTGGGACGGGAAGAATTTATTAAGCAAAAAAGAGCTGGTTTGGCAACTCAGACTAGCAGCTAATTTTCCACCAGGTATAATTGATTCCTTGACAATACTTCCAGCCCTAAAAGAAAAATCTATGAAACTTTAAGTATTTTAACATTTTTACATGCATTACTGTATCTGCATTTTTAAACATATGCTGGAGGTATTTATATATATAACAGTGTTTTATTTGTAAAAAGCTAAGTTGGCTTGAATATTTACATCCTCTGTATTTAATATTACTCATGTGACCATTTTACATGTGAGTTTTTTGACAGCACCATTGGCTCAATTTTATCTATTATGTAAGATGTACTGGTATAAAAATGGTTCTTGAATTAGTGTGCTTTATTCTGATGAAGTCTTCTATGTGAAAGACAAAAGCGCTTAATCTTGGTGTGTTTTTACTGCAATAAATGGAGTTCATATACAGGCTTGTTTGGTGCATTTTCCTTCTGTTATTCACACTGCACCAGATATTTGGATTTTATCATCTTTTTTGGTGGCATTAGCCAACATGGACTGCTTGGATAACTTTGATGCACCATCAGGTAACACTGCTGGGTCAGAAACGGAGTTTCAAAAGCTTAAGGAAGAAGTTGCAGTTCTCAAGGGGGAAATTAACTAGACTTATCAAATTATTGACCCCCCAAAGAGGCTAATTTGGCTGTTTCTACTGGTTGCAGTGTACCTGTGTCTTCCCCTCATTCTCCTGGCTGCCCTGGTAACCAAAATCTATTTAGGCAGGGTGTGCAGCCTGATGGTGACTCTAGAGAGCGTTGTGACATCATTGTGGAAGCTGATGTTCATCATGGTGGATTTCTGACTCACAGCGGCAACAATGGAGCTATTTACTATGACTCAGACCTGTACTCTATCAGCGAGGATGTTTCTGGTGTAAATGTAAGGTCTTCGAAGACAGCTAAAGGTACTGATGCACTTTTTTCCTCAGAAATGAAATTTAATAATTTTTCATTCAGGCAAAGGGTCGAGGGCTTTAATATGGCTTCTAGCCTTAGAAGTGTTCAGTGTTATGTTCGTGGTAAATTTAGTTTCTAAAGCATTTGACTTTCAAAATATGGCTGGTTCTGGTCACACAAATTATGTAACTGGGAACATTCAAGACTTTGGTTCACTCAAGAACGTGATTTTTTTTCTTTGAAAAGAGACTTTTTAAATACAAAAGTTTGCAAATGGAAATTGTGTATTTGAAACAATGTATCAATTTAAAAGTTATCCCAAAAGGCTTGAGAGTTTTTAAATTTCCATTTGGCTTAATGTATGATGCCAATATGATGGAAGACTTTGTGTGTTTATTTGATAAATGGGGGATGCAACTTCTAGAAAAAAACATTGTTTTACAATGAACAGATGTAGGCAAAGATGGGTAAAGACTTAGAAGATTTAAACAACAATATTGTGAATGACTTGCTCCTGGATTCAGCAAGCCCTGCACGGTGTGCAGGACTAGTGCAGGAGCTCCAACAGGCAATATGCCTGCCGTGCGGTCTAGGAATAACCTGTAGGGATGTGCAAAAGCACTCCTGCACTAGTCCTGCACAGACTCAGCCCCTGTATGCAGATTACCTCATTTGCAGGAGAAATCCATACAAATGAGGTGAATTTTCAATCCAAGAAGCTGGAAGCCGGCCGTGCAGGACTAGTATAATCTGCAGAAATGTACTCCGCCAGTAATGAAGTACATTTCTGCAAACTACAAAACAGAGCCATGACAGCTCCAAATAAAGGGTGGATATTATGTAAAAAGCATGCCAATGGCCAAATATAAGGCCAATGGCATGGAAAACAGTTGCAAAAAAAAAAATATATCAACTTTTTTTTTTTTTTAAGCCGATCTCTGCTGTTTAAGCATAGAGCAGTGGTGTGCAAATGGGATCAGGTGAAAAATAAGAAAAAAAAAAACAAATATAAGCATTCTAACCAAAATCACTATTTTTACCATTATACTCAATGGCAGGCAGAAGACAACATGGCCAGTGAATATTGGTTTCTAAGGGGGGAAGCTCAGTGTCGGACCTGTAACTATGCATCAGCAGGCAATCCTATGCAAATGAGGGGAATGATACTGAATTCCAGATTTCCTCGGCATGCTAGTCAGCACCCAACAGTGTAAGAACAAGAAAAGCTTGGTGCAAGCCTAGGAGTTAGCTGACATCGTGGGGGGAGGGTGTCAGGCATACTGTAAGCAGATTGGAGCCTTAACCCATGGGTTTGCCCTTAGCTTGGCAGAGTTAAGCAAGGGGGTGTGTCTGAGGTTGCCTAGCACTCTTTACATTGCCTAAGCAGGTGTGCACACTACGCACCTGGTTTTAAAGAAAAAAAATAAAAGTAAACCAGGAAATAGCAGCTCTGTGCACATTTGATCACTGCGTTTGTGCAGCGCGCCTCCAGGCTTAAACCGGAAGGCAATGGGAAGGGAAAACAGCAGTAGGAATTAATCTAGGAGAACTAGCATAGCTGGCAGGTGAAATGTATTAGAATCAGCCAATTACACAGGCAGCAGATGAGCCCAGGCCAGAACACTACTATAAACTATGCAAACACCTTTCTCCCTGTTTTTTTTCCACATACATTACAACACCAGTGTATACAAGTGGGGAACTTTTAACAAAAAAAAAAAAAAAAAAAAAAAAACAACAAAATGACAGGGGCTGCAATAGCTGTCATACAACAACATGTGGAAGAGGCTAAGGGTGGTGAGGATGTGAATGCTGTCCACAAACCCACAGTGAGGAGACGGAGAAGAGTGTTCAGACCCAGGGTAACCTACCAGGGGCTACATGAGCTGGAGATAGTGGAGCGCTATAGGGTGGACAGGGACCTCCTATAGCAAATTGTTGAGCTGTGCCAGCCAAGCCTCACACACAGAACTAACAGAGGGGAATTCATCCCATGTGGATACCAAGGTATGTGTAGGCCTAGGAATACTAGCTACAGGTACCTTCTAAATGCCAACTGGGAATATCATGGGGATCTCACAGGCATCAGCATCCAGGTTACTCCACCAGTTCCTGGATGCCATGTGAGCACATGCTGGTGAGTAGGTATATTTCCCCAACACCCGTGAGGTGTTGGCCAGCAATATGCATCTGTTCCAACAAATAGCAGAATATCCTGAGGTTGTGGGTGCTATAGACTGCACTCACATATGCATCAATGCACCACCCGGTGAGTGAGGTAGGGTCTACATCAACCGCAAGGGCTTCCCCTCCATCAACTGCCAGGTCATGTGGGATGCCCAGGGCATAATAATGAATGGGTGTGCTGGCTACCCGGGAAGCTATCACAATTCCCACATCTGGCATCTGACACAGCTGTACCAGAGATTTGCCAATGGGGACATCCCTTACAGTCACCTAGTGAGGGATGCTGGGTATGCACTGGAGTCGTGGCTGATGACACCAATCAAAAATGTACACACACACATGAACAAGAACTCCATAATGAGGCACATGCACAGACCAGAATTATAACAGAGCATGTGTTTGGGATGGTTCTTGTACCTGGACACAACCGGTGGAGCCTTGCAGTACTCACCAGCTACATGTACTCAAATTGTTATCATATGTGCCATGCTTCACAATATGATCCTGCGGAAACAGCTGCAGCAGGAACAGCATGGAGCAGGACCACACAGCCCCCCACCATTGCTAAGGCCTGCACAGGCACAGAGTGACTTGAAGGAGGAACAACCTGAGCCTGCACCAGTAAGCAGAAGGAGGTGTGCCCAATATGCCCTAACCTTGGCAAAGAGGCAAAGCATAACACATACACTGACACAGGAGGGACCCAGGGAAAGACACCTCTCTCTGACTCGCACATACAGTAAAAGGGATGCCAAACATGACACTAACTGTCCTCAACCATGTGTAGGGCGTGTACTATGTGCATCCAACATAGGCAGCTCTTCAGCACCACCCTTATTACTGGCACACCCACAAGGTAAGTCACTCAACTTACCAAATGCCGAATGTAGTAGTATGTGTTGTTACCTGTATCTATGGTATGGATATTAGCATGCAAGGGAATCAGGTGGCTGAATGGGATGCCAGCAGATAGTAGACACCTATAGTGGAAGCATGAGATCTGTAACAAATATGTGTGTCATCATCATAGCCAGTATTACACATGGTGACAAAACCCATTGCAGGAAATGTGCTGGGCCACATGTGTGTCCAGATAACACACACATGCCAGTCAGGGAGGTTCACATACCCAACAACAGTCACAGCCAGCAGTACAGGTGTAGACAAACACAAACAAAGGCTGTGCTAAGGCCACTGAATGATGGCTTTGGGTAACCACCCCTCCAAGGCCCCCATCCGATGTAGACACATATTAACAGTCAGGTGTGCCCCCTCAATCCTATGTAGAAATGTAGTAACAGTCAGGTGTGCCCCCTCAATCCTATGTAGATATGTAGTAACAGTCAGGTGTGCCCCCCCAAACCTACTTAGATATGCAGTAGCAGTCAGGTGTGCCCCCCAATCCTATTTAGAAATGTAGTAACAGTCAGGTGTGCACTCCCAATCCTATGTAGACATGTAGTAACACACAGGTGTGCCCCCCCAGCCCTACTTAGACATGCAGTAGCAGTCAGGTGTGCCCCCAATCCTATTTAGAAATATAGTAACTGTCAGGTGTGCCCCCAATCCTGTGTAGCAATGTAGAAACAGTCAGGTATGCCTCCCCATGTCCTATGTAGACATGTAGTAACATGTACGTGTTGGTATAATACCAGTGGAGCACAGATGACCAGAAGTGGCTAAGGTAGCATGATAGATTTTAACATTTGTACAGTATGCAGGTATGTGTGTGTTAGGTTGGCATGTGTTTCATATTGTGTGAGAGTGGTCAGTATGTATGCATGTTGAGGTATGACCTGGTGGCCATTGCCCACTACTGCTGATGACAGGGCCAAGTCCTCACAACTGCAGTGCCAAAGACAATTCCCACCAGTATAACACATGCTAGCAGTAAGCCATTGTAAATGTATGGTGGTAATATGTATCACCATCTGAAAGATTAACATGGCATGGCTGTCGGGCTAGAATTACAAGCAGTACACAGGGGAAAGTACCCCAGGCATACAGTATAATATACAAATGTGAAATGGACACACCCCTGGAATTGTACATACAGATATTCATCACATTACCTAGGCCTGTAGTAGGGAATACTGGTGTCATCTGCCCGAACACTTGCAGGTCACAAAAATGATAGGACTGATGTATTCAGAAACTGCTGATGTACCTGCACATGCCAGCATAACTGGAATGCCCCATGCATATCTGTGCATCAGATGTGAGTAGTGACCTTAGCACACCTGCACCAAGCTCACCCAAACACCACCCACAGGTACCTCTCTGTTCACATCCCTGCTGTTGGGAAGGGGTACAATATGACTCCCACATGTATATGGCAATAGCAAAAGAATGCAGCATGCAGTGCAAGTGTCCCATGCAGGTGTGTTCCTAACTGTAGATAGCACCCTGCCAGCATCCACACCACCTGATCAATACTGATAGAAAGTATTGGCATGAACACCAAGCACACCTACCCTGTCACCCCAGAGGAATATACTGTATGGTGGTCTGGACTGTAGTACTGATAGAATGCAATGGCCTGTCACTGCTGCCATGCAACACCACCAAATGGCCTACAGGCCTCTGCCAAACGCCTGTGTGTCACACATACTACCAATGCATGTTATGTCATGGACACCCAAATAACAACATAACGCACTCGACATAAGCTATATGCAAAGCCAAGTGGACAAACCACAGTAACATGTCCACCATGTCCCACTGCATGAACTGTGGACCAACACAAAAACACAGCTGTGATGAGGTGATAACCTTAGTGAAAGTATCAGAGAATGTATGCATAATGTATGGAAAAGGATAGAATAATAGAGGGGGGTGGGAGCATGGGCAACATGGAATGTGAAAGGTCCGACACACAGCCATGTGCACACACTAACTCTGGCTGCAAACACATAAATGGGTGGCTACAAACCTGCCCGTACATTACAATATGGGTAATGTCCCAATGTTTGGCCCCTGCCTCTGGGTAACATGTGTGAATCTGTACAGCTGTGAGGTATTGCCACAGCAAGATAAGGCCATACTGTCTGTTGATGGATGTACAAGTATGGGATCCTCTGCCAGCACTGTACCAATGTGCTGAACTAGATACACAGACCCAGCAGCACGTGACTGCAGCTCCCCCTCCAGAATGGCATAACTTTCCATGAATATGTAGGCATTTGTCCACAATACTGGACACAGCTGCATTCACCATTGTTCCCCAGGACATCACTGTGAGCAAGAATGACCACCTGACAGTACTCAAGGACATAAAACATCACAGTGTATAACAGTACACATGTTTGAATATCTCTGCTAACACCAGTACCATATAGCAGAAGCAGCACAGACACAATCACCTACAGTACAAACTATCCCTTGCACAGTTTGACCACATATTGCCAAATGATCTACGGATATCCTGCAGAAACAGTTTGCTACCTGTAGTTGTACAGCAGAAAGGTCTGTACTTAAGTAAAAACTACCTGGAATGGATCCACACATTCAATACAGAAGGGCATACTGGGCATGCTGACACACTTCGAGAAATGAAGGAAATGTCTGACAACAACATACTGAAATGTCATACTGGGCATGCTCTCACACTTAAACAAATGAAGCCCATTTCTGCAAACAACAGTGGACCATACATATCTGACAGTTTCAGATGTTAGTGCATACACTCCTCAGTATGCACCAGTCATGCTTTGCACACACACTGGATAGGAATACAGACATATATCCAAGGACAACACACTGTAATATGCCAAAAGTAGACATACATAGATGTGTGGTAGAGAGTGACTGTGACAAAATGCCATCCATCATGAGGCCTGTCCCACCCAGCACACAGCCAAATGGCTACAACCACATGATTTGCAAATGCCACTCACTGTGGAAATTAGCCACTTGTATCCATCAGCATTACAGACTATGTGGTGCAAGTGCTAGCTGTGCAACATGACTGTACAAGGCAGTAGTCATCTAGCAGCTGTATACACGTACCTGCAGAATATAACCCTGTGTGTGCCTGCATATGGTGTGTCAACCTCTAGATGAATTGGTTATGGCCCATGCACACACACTGCCCTCCCCATAGCCCTACTATGACAAGCCTGCTGATGTCATCCACTTTGAAATACACCATTGGGAATGAAGTAGCTCAGTAATCTCTGTGGAACATCCAAAAACTGTGTAATGCCATAGTGTGATAAACTAGTTAGGGAGAAGTTCTAATCACAGACATGACAATTGTTTGTGTGTGTGTGTGTGTGTGTGTGTGTCTGTCTGTGTTGGGAAAAATGCTTTATAGGCTAGTCACACTCACTACAATTCAAATGCCCCCATTTTGGCAAGGTTGCTGATGTCATTCACTGTGAAATACACCTTTGGGAAAGGTGTAGCCCAGTAGTCTCTGTGGTGTGTCCTATAACTGCGTAATGCTGTAGTGTGATAAACTAGTTAGTTAGGAGTTCTAAACTCAGACATGGCAACTGTGTGTGTGTGTGTGTGTGTGTGTGTGTGTGTGTGTGTGTGTGTGTGTGTGTGTGTGTGTGTGTGTGTGTAGGGAGCAATGTTTTTTAGGCTAGTCACACTCACTACAATTCAAATGCCCCACTTTGGCAAGGCTGCTGATGTCATTCACTGTGAAATGCACCTTTGGGAAAGGTGTAGCCAGTAATCTCATTGGCACATCTTATAACTGCATAATTCTGTAGTGTGATAAACTAGTTAGGTAGGAGATTTAATCCCATATATGGCAACTGTGTGCGTCTCTGTCTGTGTAGGGAGCAATGCTTTTTAGGCTAGTCACACTCACTCCAATACAAATGCCCTACTTTGGCAAGGCTGCTGATGTCATCCACTGTAAAATATACCTTTGGGAATGGTGTAGCCCAGTAATCTCCATGGTGCATCCTATAACTGCGAAATGCTGTAGTATGATAAACTAGTTAGGTAAGAGTTCTAATCCCAGACATGGCAACTGTGGTTGTCTCTGTGTAGGGAGCAATGCATTTTAGGCTAGTCGCACTCATTAGAATTCAAATGCCATACTTTGGCAAGGCTGCTGATGTCATTCACTGTGAAATACACCTTTGGGAAAGCTGTAGATCAGTAATCTCTGTGGTGTGTCCTATAACAGCATAATGCTGTAGTGTGATATAGTATTTTGGTAGAGGTTCTAGTCCCTCACATGGCAAGTGTGGATGTGTGTGTGTTTCTTTGTTTGTGTAGGGAGCAATGCATTTTAGGCTAGTCACACTCATTACAATTCAAATGCCCTACTTTTGCAAGGCTGCTGATGTCATTCACTGTGAAATATATCTTTGGGGAAGAAGTACTCCAGTAATCTCAGTGGCACGTCCTATAACTGTTGTGGTGTAATAAACTAGTTAGGTAGACGTTCTAATCCCAGACATGGCCGGTGTATGTGTGTGTGTGTGTGTGTGTGTGTGTGTGTGTGTGTGTGTGTGTGTGTGTGTGTGTGTGTGTGTGTGTGTGTTTGTGTTTGTCATTCCTATCCTGTGTGGAGGTGGCTGTGAGTGTGTAACAACTGGACTCCTGGAGCAGGTTTTGTAAATGTCTTATATGGTGGCCATATGATATGTCACAATGTCCACCTTACAAGGATAACAGATGTGAAATAGCCAAGAGGCTTGGGTGGCAAACCATACCCCTACATGTGACATCAAGGCCTGGCAAACATAGTGAGCAACCCATGTATTACACAGAGAACACTCTCAACCCACATCTCATACACAAACGCACTTGCCTAGGCAACAACTGCTATGTTGGTAGTACCCTGCATATTGCCCACAGATAGTAACCATGGTGTAAATGCAGTGGAAGGCAGAGGGCATGGCACCCTGTCCATCAGTAAAATACGCATGGACATGCAGGCAGTGTGCCTTCACTATGCTCCCCACTGGACACCTGCAACACCTGTACTGCCATCAAATGTGACCCACAAAGGGCATACTATGCCTTATACACATGCCCTGTATGGACAGATGCCACTGTGACACCAGGGAATACCTGTATCATGCTATCGCTGTAGGTGCAGGGTCAACCTGCTGTCCATTACCTGTTTCCAGCACATGAGGCCAGGACAGGCACATCTGATTATAACAGTCTGTGTACACAACATGGGTGAGACACCCCAGGTACAGTTACACATGTCAGTGTACATGCATGTGGGACATGTGCACATCCCAGACAGTGTCCATTTCATGGACTAAAGAACACATACATGGCAAGCATTAAACAGCAATGGCCACACACAATAGCTACCCAGGTGACTAGATGATGAATATAATACCCATCTGTGTGGGCCAATCCAGACACTACACCACTGAGCCACACTGCAGACCATTGTCGTGTGGCCTGATGCCAAGATATACCCTTCACCTAGACTTGTATAGCCTTCTGGCACTGTCAACCTCTACTCACCCGTGAAGCAATGCCCGCATGCATGTCATTACTGGTACTCTGTGTCTGTGTGTGTGGTGTATGATGCTTTTGACCACACTGACACTCACTACAACCCCCATTGGCATACTGAAGCATGCTGTCTGATGTCAGACACTTCCACATATCCTTTGCCCATATAACCTCTGGATAACCCCTGTAGTGCATGTGATACCTGCACAGTAATGTACTGTGGCAAACTAACTAGTGAGGAAGTGTATTCCTGACCCTGCCATGTGTATCAATGTGTGTGAGTCCCTGAGAGAGTGTGGCTGTGTTGACACTGACACCTGTTCTTGTGGACAGGCAAGTATACTACACCTACCCTATTGCTACCATATCACTGTTGCAGATGTCACTCACCATCACATATACATGTGGAGAGCTCCTCAACATGTAAGCTATTTGGTGCATCCAATAACTGCATAGACATGTGATAGCAATACATAGTCAGGGGGGTGATACCCTGTACTTGTAGGTGTGTGACACAAACATGCTTAGGTTTTACTCTCCCACTCCCTTCCTGACTTATCCGTGACCTCTGTCTGCCCCTCACTCCCTCTCTGGTGGATGTGGAGAACTACACCTGCTTTGCTTAGGCAGCACCATGTGTTTTGTAAGTGATGCTCATAATCAGCTGATGGCTTCATCACACATTGCAGCCCTCCTCTAGCTGATTGCATGTGGAATAGCTGTGGTAACATTCCCATAGCCAATTGCATGGAAACACACTCCAATATCTAGGAATATCATGTTGGTGTTGGGCCTTTTCATTCACTGTGAGCAGGACCTAGATCTGGTGTTTGGCAAACAGCATCACAGGTGGATCGAGGATTTACCTCTAGCAACATACACTGTGGACACAGGCCAACACACAGGAGGGGGATGTGTCTGACATGACTACAGAATGTAAGTGTTGCTATTCTTCATTTGGAGTAATGTTGGTTTAACAGAGTGTGTGTGGATATGGCTGGTCTACATATTTTAATACCTGTCATGACAGTGCTATGTTACTGAGGAAACCTCCATCTGTAAGGTCATCTGCAGACTGGGAAGTGTGTGGTGCCTTTTGTTTTGTTGTGTTACTCACAGATGTTACTCACAGATCACCTATCTGTGAACTGCAGTAGCATAATGTGAATATTGCAGTCAGTACATAGTGACAGCCATGAGAGTTACTGACTTCATATCCCTCATAGGACATATGTCACAACAAACCCTGTTACAACAGTAAATGTATGAGGTTATCACAGCAACATGTCAATATTGGCCCTGTGTTTGTGCCTCCAGCAACAACTCTGTCAACCATTGTACATATGTCATGCAGTAAGAGGTGCATATGTTCTGTATACCATAATTTATTGACATAATATCTGATAACAAGCCAGTGAGATATTAGACTGCTACACATGTTATGCATAGTAGGGGTTATATTTGAGGACATAACCTGGGCATTCTGTGGTTGTGTGTACAATACTGAGGTCTATGTATGTATGGTGATTGTCGACAGTGTGTGTATTGTGAATATGTACCTTGGCCTGTGTACAGACTGTGGTAGATGTCATTGTTCTTGATCCTGTTCTATCTGATGTAACATGCTGCTTCACTGTATGTTACCCTATCGGCTTACATGTTTGTAGGGCCATACACACACATGTCCCATACGACAGACAGGCATCGGACCACACTATGTAGTGGACCACACTGTGTAGTGGCCCAGTATATGTAGGGTTAGTGTGTGAGTGGCACATATGAGGATGGTGTTGATGAGATAGTCCTTATACTGTAATATTACACTATCTTATCATATGTGGCTGTGGGCGTGTTCACATTGGTTGTGGTTATGCACTTTCACACAGGTGCCTGTTACTCTGTGCTGTGACATGCCTGTAGAGCCTGCTATATGTGCAGGTACATGTGTATTCCCCCATAAGAAATGTAGGCCAGTGTTGTGACAGCTTGCCTGTAGCCTGCACAGTGCTTTTTTACATGCCTAGCAGCATAGTGTACTTACCCAGTGTGATGTTATGTCCAGATACTTGCCAGATGTACTGTTGCCAGCCCACCATAATAGTCATGTATATCAGACAAAGCAGTGGGATGCTGTACAGATGTATGTAACTACGTAGTGGGCAGTATGTAGCCATGGCACCTCTGTACCAGCAGTTATTATGTGTCAGGACAGACATGGGTGTCTGAATGCATAATCTATGGGGGCAAATGTATCCCAGTATTTACGTGATATACCCATCATATGGCTGTTTACATCCACATTGTCAGGCTTGGTCCACATGTCTTGCACTAAGGGGTTCTGTATATACCTCTGGACTGATCAGAGTGTGTCAGACTGTCCACATTTATTGGCCATATCTCTGCTGTAGTCCACAGGATCATTACTGTGCTAGATGTCCTTAGGATGTCTGTTAGTAGCCAGTGGCGCACATGTTTAAAGCAGATATGACCTCCCACACACAACATGTCTGTGAAGACAACCCCTATTACAATAGCAATAGTCTACATATATACCTGTAATACATAACTGACATCCCCTTGTACTAAGAGGTTGGGACTATTGGGGCTGAGGTAGGGCTCCACTCCATTTTCAGAACATATGGTGAACATATATGTATATATAATTATCCATATATCTATATAGATATATACACATATACATATCGACATGCATACATAGATAGATATGTATATATATATATATATATATATATATATATATATATATATATATATATATATATATATATATATAAACATCAAGATACATACATATACACAGCAATATATGTTTACACATATACAGCTAGAGATACATATGCACATATACATATGGATATCTAAATATATAGTGACAGTGATAGGTATATCAGAATAGATATGTATGCATATATAGTTATAGATATCTACATATATATCTACATAAATAGGAATATCTGTACACATAGGATGTGCATACTTATATAGCTATATATACATCTATCTATATATATATATATATATATATATATATATATATATAGATATGTATGTGTGTGTGTGTGTGTGTGCGTGTATGTACATACAAAGAGATGTACACATGGCCATATATATGTTGCACTATACAGATGTGTATACAGACATATGCATGAATATACATGTGTATGTACATGTAGACATATCTCAACCTAATATATGTATATATTCATATTCCTGGCATGTGTAAACCTCATGGTTGTGTATACTCTCCCAGATGTATCTCACAGTATGTATCTGCTATGTATACATTATGATAAAACAACATATGTGATGCAACAGTCATATTAATAACAAGTACTACACAATTGTGGAAGTAAAGGCAAATGTTCAATACTAATCAATATGTATACTGACAGATATATTGGAAAAATAACAGCTGTCTTCGCAGTGGTCATGGCTTAGTGGTTAAGTGTTGTGACAATAGAGTACAGGGTCCTGGGTTCAAGTCCTGCAAGGGCTGTTCATTTTGTTGTGAGGCAGAACAAGGGCTGTCAGATACAGAGTGGTTAATGCAGTTTTTAACAGCTTTAAGTAGGTTTGCATGGGTTTGCATGAAGCTAAGTGGTGCTAAGCTAGGGATAAATGTACAGGTACTTACACAGTATAGGCTTCCCTTACCGGTGCGCAAATCAGCTTAGCTGTTATATTGCAGCAATGTTGATACCTGCTAAGCATGGCCTAGCCCTGGTAACCAGTTCACACCAAGCAGTGTGATGGTATAGCAGGGTAATGACATCTGTAATATGTGTATATAATGCCATGTACAATAAATGTGCCTATGTGCTGTCATTACAGTAACAAGGGGTGTGAGTGTCATGTGTGGGACACAGATGTATATGAGGCCTGTACAGCACTGTAATCCATGTGACTGTGTTACATACAGAGGTAGTAGCCCAGGGTACGTGCTGTCACACTGGCATGTAGTGTATCATGGTGTTACTACTGTTGACAGTGCTTACCCAGGCAAGACTAGAGTGCTAAATGTAGTACTGACAACAGGCACACCTGCAGGCATAGCTGGACTCTGAGGCTTCCCTGTTGTATCCCTGGTGTGTGAGCTGTGTCACAGTATATAACCCCTACTGTGTAATGATCCAACATGTGGAATGTAACTGTGGGCTACCGTCTGTACAGCACATGATAGACATGATAGTGAGGGCTCCTGACATGTAGTTATGGCATACATATTGTTGTCAAATGTCTTTCTGTCAACACATTCATCCTACTGCATAGCTACTTGCCAAGCTGATGACTGTCAGTCCCTTTACAGATGTGCAGAGGTCAGGTATCCAGCTGGGATATGCACAGGCATCCTATGCTTGATTGCCACTGACATGTCTGCCCAGCTATGTAAGAACTGGCACATATTGGAGATAACACCCTGTACGCACCACATGCCATGGGTACTTCCACTACACTACCACTGTCAACAGAACATGCTTGGATTCAGGTCTCCATCACAGATACTAACCATGTGTTGTAATGCATGTTGCATACATGTCAACTTGATCACCTCACTAGCCATGTGCAGGAGACACCTGGAGGACTGGCTGATGCATGTCACTCTCACCCTGAGGGTCACAACAGTTGTGTCTGTCGATAGATTGCCTGCTGCCACATGGCAGGTGGCAGGATACCACTGTACACACAACCCCTACACAACCCATCTCTCCTTGGACAACAGCTACTTACACAGCTATGACCACCTGCAGCGATGCACCCCAGTACTGACGCATGTATAAGTGTGCATGACTGAGTATAGCAGTGTGTGTGTTAGCACACCTGTACTTGGGAATTCCATGAGGGCCTTCACAACCACTGCAACACCCATTGCCATAGTAAGTTGTGGCTGCTGCTGTATGGGACATTACATGTACCCTGTTAAGCTCCTCTCCATACAGGCTACATGAGCCTTGCAGTAGCAGCACATCAGTGTTGTACAAATGAGTTGATAGATATGGGATACCCACTGGATTTTGGCAAGTGTGTGTATGTGTGCATGTCCGCATATCTAGTGGGTACAGCATTCCAAGGCCACATACTCCTATTACAATACGCATTGCCACACAGTAGTACAGATAGTGTTGTTGCTACCCATAGGTGAGGCATGACAATGCAACACCCTACTATGCTTGTGGCATGTGCATTAGATGCAGATCCCTGTAGTACCACGGTTGGGATCTACAATGGGTTGTATCGCATTCATGGCCAATGTGTGATGTGGGTATGTCAGAGTGTCATCATGGGTTTCAGATAGTACAATACCCACTGGGGGATGTGGGTGCTGTGTACACTGTCATTACACAAAGGTGCGCCCAGTGTATGTCCCATGTACCATGTTATGGTTACCAGTGTCACCATTAACCATACAGGTGACTGATACCACAATCCAGCCCAGTTATGCATGTGCTGTGCACAGCCTACCTGTAACACATTGGACACACAGTCAAGTTTAGTTAGCAGCATTAGGCCCAGGTCTCTCAGATGTGTGTCTGCCTATGTGCCTGTTAATGTATATATGAAGGTATGTCACACTATGTACTGTCCATATACACCCATTACATCCCCCATTAGCATACTGTACATGTCTGGGATGTTCTGTATGTAACATGTAACCTGGGAAACACCTCACCCTAAATGTTGTGTGGTGTGTGCAAGGGAAGCCACACACCAGTATCACTACATACCTAGGTAGGGGTCTAGTCCTAGTGTGGCCAAGTAAGACTGTGTGTGTATGTGGATGGGTCTACATCAGGTTGCAGATTATACATGCCCCCGTGGGTAACCTGCCCATGTGGCACAGGCAATAACTGTTATACAAACCTGTGATGTGTTCAACTATACCCCAGATGTGTCACCACAGTGCCATACCCCCATTGTGGAATATGACAGCAGGCCATACACGTGCTGACACATGTACACCTACAACACAAATGGATAACATTATAGAGACCACAATCAACCAGTGTTACTAACAGCAATAATGCATCATTGCTGGATGGCTACACTACCTGACATATATGCATTACACTTTACTCCTTACAACCTGTTACACTGCAGTACTGTAGTACACTGTAGTACAGTCACCATGTGCATCAGAACCATATTAGCCTGTCCCTTCATCGATGGTATGGATGACAGGGATGTGGCACAGGTATCATATGCACAGGGTGTATTGTTGGTTTGCCAGAGACTGAGGGTGGGCCATACATTTGACACCATGTGTGTGAGTGAGGGATGTACTGAGATGAAATGGGTGTGGTGATGCGGTGTGTGTAGGTATGGGGTTGCCCTAGTTGTGTTTGTATAGTGTGTGGGTATGCATGCACACAGTTTTGCCATGTGGTTGCCATACACAGGTGTTTATGCACAGCTGGAGACCCTACCTGGCAGGGTGTGCAGTTCACTGCCTCTGGTCATGGACAAGTGAACTGTGCCTGCCAGGGGTTCCATGGGCATGTCCAGGTAAAAGCCTCTATGTGCTACTCTCACCTGACGATGACAAATGTCCACTGGAACCAGGTCCTTCCTGGGTCTGGCCAGGATCACATGCTTGTGGCCTGCTGTAGTGTGGTGTAAACAGTGCCCCCCCTGCAGTACCGAGGCTGGTACTGCCACTACGGGAGCCCCTAGGTGTCCTAGCATGTCCACATTGACTGCCAGCTGTTGGCATTGCTGATCTATGTCCACGTGCCATTGCCACACTCTCACCACATGTTCAAGCATGGACAGACCACAGTTGATGAGAGCCATCATCACACCAGACTGTCTATCCATGGACTCAGTTAATGCACAAATGGGACCAGAGAGTTAATGGGGGTTGTCACTTGCAGATGTGGGATCAGCCCTCTGCAGCCTCAGGTCCTGTTTGGTGTAACATTCCATACTTGACTGTGCCACCATGACAGCCTGAAACATGCATCTGCTGGTACCAGCTGTGTCACGTCTGGCAGGGGCAGGATGAACAGCGGCCCTACCACGAGCACCTTGGGGTATCCACCTATGTGGTGCCCTGCCTAAAAGGGGGATGTCAAATGATGGAACTGTTTCATCCCCTTACAACCCCACCTGTGCCTCAACAGTACTATCATCATCTTCGGTGTTTGTATGGACACTAGTATCAGATTGCATGCAGGAGGAACCCTGACCCACCTCATCACCTGTGGGGGAAAACAATAAACGCACTTTAAAACCTGTACAGCATTGCATAACAGTACACACACACACACACACACACACACACACACACACACACACACACACACACACAAACACCACCATAATATATATCTGTCCGTGACTTTACAGACAGTCTCACATATATTTCCATGTCTTCTCCATCCTTCATCACACTTGGTAACATACACACAGTGATACCACTCATTAACATATCAGTCCTCTAAATGCCTAGACAAGTGATCACAACACAAGTCCTGGTACTACATTACCTGCCTGTTCTGTGTGTAGTGGTTTTAGATGGCCTCACTGCTGTCATTCAGTGTTCACCCTGTGTATGTACGGACATCATGAGCATGGCCCCTGTATGTGTGGGCTACTATGTTCACTCCATAATACCACACACTGGAATGTCATGTGCATGTATTGCTCAGTACATGCCAGATGTGCTGCTCAATCAGCTTATCATGTGAGAACTGTAATATATGGATACACTCACTGGTGTTGACTAGTACTTCCCCAATGCATCTGTAGTACTGCATACGTGGCTTGTCAGTCTCCTCTCTGCTGAATGCAATATTAAGGATATACCTGTTATCTACCTTCCCTCTCAATACCTGTTCCATGCTACAGACCTTATTATACTATCAGCTGTCCTGTGATTACATACATTTCAAGTGTTCTTGGTGTGTAATGTGGCAGTCCATTTCCATGTACTGCACGATCCCAAAGGGAGGTACTGCTGTATGAACAACCCCACAATCACACATATGCATACATGGCCACCCACACAAACACACACACACATGCACACACGCATCCTACATGCATCAACCTCCATCCACTTCA
This sequence comes from Protopterus annectens, assembly GCF_019279795.1. Classification (NCBI taxonomy): domain Eukaryota; kingdom Metazoa; phylum Chordata; order Ceratodontiformes; family Protopteridae; genus Protopterus; species Protopterus annectens. Next base: position 1,070,321,414 of record NC_056731.1, on the reverse strand, counting down.
CCAGAGCGACCCTGCAGACAAACTAATTACCCACCAGTACGAACACACACATACAGGTGAGGTTGCACAATGATAGTACACACAGTCCTCCTATTACCCATCTGTCAACAATGCATAACATATGGTACACAACAGAATGCAGTGCAGCTATAGTCAACCCATGCTAGCAATAGTATACATGTGTGTGATGCATGTGCTGTGTCACTAGGTGATGCCCCTTTCCCTGGATACCACTGCACCCATGTACACAGTATTGCTGTGCACCTGTTCTGCACCCTGCCATGTACTGTGCACCACACCTCACAGGTGTGCAATCCATTGCTGAATGTGTAGTACTGTGTCAGGTATGTCAGTTTTAATGCTCACAGCCCCTATCTTTTTCAGCAACACACACCTGAAATGATTTGTGGACAGATGTCATTTGTGAATGCCCAATGTCTGATTTACAGCTCTCAACATCAGCAGACCATGTTTGACCAATCCAATAATATTACACTGGTGCCCGGTGCCATGCCAGCTGAGGTGAGACAGGTGGGTCCACTGGGACCCCCATTCCCATACATGCTATGGTGTTTATGGTTTATCAACATATGTGAGTTAGTAATAGTCAACACATTCCAGGATTAGATACAACAACATGCATAGATATTCCCATTAACCCAGACACCAGTTATGGAAAAGTTGCATAGCAAATGGAACACATGCATATATGGGACCACAGTGGTAATAACAACAGCATGCAGGTACATCGATGGCACCATGCCACCAATGCTGGAGTATTTCAACATAGCACATGCATAGAAACAGATTTATATAATTATCAAACAATAGGACATATGTCCCAACATTACAGTGGAGTCATCACATACCAGTTGAGGTAGGTATTTAGTATATTGTCGGTGATATGGTGTGGGGGGAGGGGTGTCAATTAACAACTAGTATATTTCTGTAGTCTGCATTACTTTCCTACTCAGTGCTATTATTTGTATGTTACAAGTATTACTACACTACCCTATTGCCTTAGTTTGGATAGTGATTTGGCTGTCGACAACTATATAAATGGACTGGTTTTACCTGCAGTATATACCTCTTACCTGGTATACCTGCGGAGGAATTGTTTGTTAACACTAACTAACTGTTTCTACACATACTCCCAGATTCCAGGTTAATGTTATGCACATACCTGTCCATCTCTTTTTGCACTGACTCTGGCCATGTCTTGACCACATGCAGGTGAACCGGGACATATGTAGACTATTGCCCTCTTCAGCCTTTAGTGACTTATAACTGTCTGGATTTCCTAGACAGTTATATTATGTTGCACAGTGTGGTTGACAGTGAACAGTGATACCTTATTATTCAGAGCAACTGCAACACTCACAATGTCATACAATACCAGAGTAAACAGCACCAGTACAGGGTATCAAGCTTTTATTTCTCGGCACAATGTTTGTATCTGATGGACCTGTGGGAGCAATGTTTGTTAGCACTACCTGAATATTGCCACACAAAGTACCAGATTTCACATTAGTATTATGCACATACATCTCACTCTGTTACTGTACACACTTTGGTCACAGCTTGACAACATGGGGGTGTAGATGGGACATACGTGGCTTATTACTCTCATAACATTTTAGGGAGTTGCTAGTGTTACAGGTTTGTTCTTATAGATGTGTGTCAATCAGTTGTATTGCCTGTTTGCTGCCTAAACATCTGGGATCATTCCACTGATTTCCCAGGGGTACAGGGTGACAGGCAGCAAATATGGGCCGATATACTGGACATTCTGGACTTATCTGTACAGTTGTGGGGTATAATTCTGTATGCAGCCTACTTCCACTCCCAGGATTCAGACCATGGCTGTGTCTGCTAAAACTAAAACACTGTCCATCACCATTGTGTGTGCTATATAGATATTGCTGTATATCTCTTATCTGATTTCTGTCTTATATTTCTCCTGTGGTTTTACATTCTGACCTTGTATTACAACACTCTTATACAGGATTTCCTAGACAGTTATATTATGTAGCACAGTGTGGGTGACAGTGATCAGTGATACCTTATTATTCAGAGCAACTGCAACATTCACAATACCATACAATACCAAAGTAAACAGTACCAGTACAGGGTATCATTCTTTTATTTCTGGGCACAATGTTCATATCTGATGGACCTGTGGGAGCAATGTTTGTTAGCACTATCTGAATGTTGCCACACAAAGTACCAGATTCCACATTACTATTATGGACATACATCTCACTCTGTTACTGTACACACTCTGGTCACAGCTTGACAACATGGGGGTGTAGATGGGACATACTTGGCTTATTACTCTCATAGCAGTTTGGGGAGTTGCTAGAGTGACAATTTGTTCTTATAGATGTGTGACAATCAGTTGTATTTCTTGTTTGCTGCCTATACGTCTGAGATCATCCTACTGATTTCCCGTGGGGACAGATTGACAGACAGCAGATATGGGCCACTTTACTGGACATTCTTGACATATTTGTACAGTTGTGTGGTATGATTCTGTATGCAGACCACTACCACTCCCAGGATTCGAACCATGGCTGTGTGTGCTAAAAATACAACAGTTCACGTCTCAGTTGCATGTGCTTTTCAGATTTTTTTGTCTGTCTTTTCACTGTTTTCTGTATATGTGTCTCTCTGTTGTACTAAATGATCTCTGGGGATTACACCAGTCATATACAGACATTCCTACACATTTTATTTATGTTGCACAGTGTGAGTAACAGTGCTTAATACAGCAGTACTGTTAAGTGATTGCAAATCTACATTACCATATGATACCAGGGAAAACACATGCAGTCCAGCATTTAGACCTTTATTGTCAGGCTATTATGCTTTTATTTACATACAACCTATACAAGACTCTTCCTGCCATATTCTCTGTTGTACTAAATGACCTCTGGGGATAACACCAGTCATATACAGACATTCCTACACATTTTATTTATGTTGCACAGTGTGGGTAACAGTGCTTAATACAGCAGTACTGTTATGTGATTGCAAATCTACATTACCATATGATACCATTGGTAAACACATGCAGTCCAGCAGTTAGACATTTATTGTCAGGCTATTATGCTTTTATTTACATACAACCTATATAAGACTCTTCCTGCTATATTCTCTGGTGTATGCAGTACTTGCCTTAAACAATACAGGTTTTATAATGGCAATTAACTTACTAATACTTTTAGATTTATTTCCTATGACCATACATGCAAGAGTATTACTAACCTGCCTCGTGTCACAACCTCTCCAAGCGACATCCATGGGCCTCCTGGTTCGCGGCCCGCTCATTTGCCACTGTGAAGGTCATAAGAGGAATATTTAGCCATACCTATCCATAATATACATGAGCTGGCAATAACTAACCAGGTAGTAGAGTGATACTTACACATAGCTGGGACCACCCCTGCCATCCTAGCCTCTTGGATCCACTGATCTAAGAGATACCCCTTTCACCTCTTCTGGTCAGCATAGTGATGCCCGACCTGCTCATCAGCTCGGGGTATGCCAGTGGCACTGGTGAGGTCACGGGCGAGATGGTCCCAGGCTTTTGCTTTATATTGGGAACCCTGGTACTGCCCTGCAGCAGTCTCTGCTCATGGTCTTTGACAAGGAGTCCTACCATGACTCTGGACTCCTGTATTCTCCAGCGCTGTGCCTGAATGCGCACTCCCTCTCCCCTTCCTGACATGGTGTCTGCAAGGGGAAGCTGCAACCAGTTATGAGATGTATTCCCACCTGTTGGGTTTAAGTATGGCCAATTTCCCACACTTTGCCATGACTGGACAGTTTTGAAAAGGCTAAGCTGTGGGCAAACCTGCTTACCTAAAGCTGGCATTGTATAAAAGGGTATACCACTTGTCAAATTGAGTTATCTGGCCTACACATTGCTTACACCTACTAAGATGGCCTGTGCAATGCTTAGCATTGCTTAATATTTACTTTGCATTATATTTGCTTTTTGGCATTGATTTATTATTCATTACATGTTATATATATGTCTGGTATCCATGATTCATGTGTAAGTACACTGTATGGGGTCTTTGTATTTAATAGGGGACTTCAACACTGTACTACAATTACACCTCACATCTGGGCTTACTTCAGTACTCCAGTTCACATATTTATGTTATGTAGTAGCAGCAAAAACCACACGCTACTGCTGAATCTCACAGTTCAAAACAACACAAAACCAATGAACTGCAAACAAAATAATAAAATCACTAGAATTTAATGGTTTAGCGCTTTCTCTCGCTAAAAGGCGTTCTGATGAAGCTCGCCTTTTAGCGAGAGAAAGCGCTAAACCATTAAATTCTAGTGATTTTATTATTTTGTTTGCAGTTCATTGGTTTTGTGTTGTTTTGAACTGTGAGATTCAGCAGTAGCGTGTGGTTTTTGCTGCTTGTTGTTGTTCGTATGTTATGTAGTAGGTTATAGAACATATGGCTGTATACTGATTCCTTTCACGTGTTCAGTTTGATTTTACTATAGTGAGGATTTGTTTGGTGATACCGCAATCTTATGTACTGCTGTGCTAACTTGTTGGTTAACTACTGTGACTATAATGTATAGGGTCCTGGTTTTAAGACCTGCAAGTCTGTTCATTTTGTTGCTGGGCAGAACAGCGGCTGTTGGATACAGAATGATTAAGGCACTTTTAAGCACATGTAAGTGGGTTTGCGCGAGGGTAAGCTATGCTAACCTTCAGTAAAATATGCTTACAGAGAGTTAGCTTCCATATTGCTTAACCTGTGTGTGCATTGCTTACCCCCATGCAAACGGGCTTAAACCCGCTTACTGGTGCTTACATATGCTTACTACTTACTACTGCTTAATATTGCTAACATTTGCTTGCTAATCCTTACTCCCACTTACCACTGCAGTAATTTAGACAGTAATGTTGAATGGCACTTGGGAAGGTGGGGGATTTGGAAGCTGTATGGAGTTATCATTCATTACACATTTTACCTTCCATTTGCATCCTTGATTCCTGTGTACATATACTGTATGGGGCACATGTGATTATCTGTAGACTTTGCAATATTATGACACTGAATCCTCACATCGGAATTTAATGCAGTACTCCAGTTCACAAATATATGTTATTCAGTAGGTTATGCAACTAAAAATATTGGTCACAACATGATTTGACATGGAAAATAAAATGTGCTGCAGTGGGACTCGAACTGGGAATGACCGCTCGTAAGGCGATTGCTCTGCCCACTACATTATTGCTATACTGCTTCATTTGCATATATCTTCCTTTTTATACTCTTCTGCCATTTAAGCTGCATTAACCATAGCTAAGTGATGTGCAAACCCAAGCACTTACGGTTCAATTTTATCTGTTTCATAAAAAATAAAAGTGTCTTTATATTGTTTGTGTTTACTATTGCTCTTGTACACATAGGGGGATGTTACTGGGGGTATGCGGACACCTATGAGCAGTCTCGCTCATTCTTTTAGGGCTTTCTGCTGTTCTTCATTGCAGGGGTGTGTATATTCTGAGAGTTCTGCTCTCAAACATGTACTCTGCACTCTTACACACTCTGGCGCACGCTGCCGTCATGCTCCTAAACAGCTGCTTCCGTGCAGGACTAAGCTAGTCCTGCACGGAAGAATAGTGAATACGGGGGTTGCTGTTTTCACAGTGTCAAGATTTTTAAAGGGTAGAAAGAAAATATAATGCATTGTTTTTAAAGAAAAAAAGAAAGTTAGAGAGGGATGCTAAACATTATCAAACTAAATCTGCTTACCCTACTAGTAGGTTAACTGTGGAGAAATGTGTTCATGGCTCTGATGTGCACAGTAATTCTGCTGGTAATGACATGATGTGTATAATGACTATGCTGAAGTGTATAATGAAATGGATGAAGGTGGTTCACAGGATTTTCAGCAACTAAGATGCTCAGAAAGGATAGCAAACAGAAATCAGGAGACGAAATACACATACAGTCATGCATTGCAAATTCAAAAGTGACATTCCAACCGGGGGAGGGGAGGAACAGATATTAATTGTTGTAACTGAACATATTGTGCATATTTTTCAAGGCTTTAAGATTTATAATTACACAGACGGGCTATCACTAAAGATTTTTTTCACTTTTTGCTCCCTCCAAAATACCAGATGTTGCTGACTGTCTGTTAGATGTTCAGATGTACACTAGGAAGCTCAATTTCTATCTCATTTTTTCCCCAAAATCAAGTGGGGCCTACAAATGAGGCAAGTGCACACAAAAATATTCTGAAGAAAAGTAATGTGTTCAATCCACCACTTCAGCCCCTCATTAATGTTTTTGAGAAGGCAGTGAAAGAAAACATGTATGAATTATGGGCTCAGAACAGGAAGTTTTATACCAGCTTAAGTCCTGATGAAAGAATTCTCATGAATCAACTGAGGGGGGACAAGGGACTGTGTATCATGACCCCTGACAAGGGAGGTGGTATAGTAATATTCCATTCAGAGGATTATTCCAATATTATCCAGAATATTTTATTTAATGAAAAGAATTATGCACAGGTTTCTAAGAACCAAATAAATATTGCATATGAACATATTGATAGTTATTTAGAATAATATGTCCTTGCCAAACATATTACTAATGACCTCCTTAATTTTCTTATTAATTGTTATCCTAAGGTGCCAGTCATATTTGGCATCCCATAAATACACAAAAACATCATTGATCCACCTTTTAGACCCATTATTACTGCCAGTCGCTCCAAAACACATAATCTGGCATTATTTGTAAATAAAATGACTAAGCATGTAGTGGAGAGAGCAGCACATCTAGTTAAGGATTCCTGGGATTTTCTAGGACAGCTTAAACAAAATGTATGGGCAGATGATTTGATATTTTTAATCATTGATTGAAAGATATTTTTTCCTGTATTCCTAAGCAAGAAGGACTAGAATTATTTGAAGAGACAGTCTTTACATGTTCCACCTTGAATCATGATAAAGTAAACCTGGTTTGTGAAATGATGGCACTCATCTTAGAGAATAATTTTTCATTCTTTGAGGGCCAATATTTCCAACAAACAAGAAGAGTTGCCATGGGGGCTGCCTGCGTCCCTACATATGCAAATATAGTACTATTAGGCTGGGAACTAAGATATGTATTCCACAAAGAATTTTGGAACAACATCCATTTATATTGCAGGTTTTCGGATGACATCTTTATTTTGTGGAAGGATAAAGTGGAAGATATCCCTGGCTTTATTAACCACCTGGACAAAACTGCCTCGTTTTTTTGGAATTTACTTATAATTACAACACTAAAGGTACACATTACTTGGACACGGCAATGTCCCATACACCTACAGGTTTCAAATCTAACATATTTCGTAAGAGTACTTTTTGTAATTCTTACCTTTATTATATGAGCAACCATCCACTTTCATAGAAAGAGAGCTTAGTCAAGGGACAGGCTATAAGAATTGCACTCATGACTTCAGAATTGAGTGATGTGAGGCAGGAATTTTTCATATTAAGAGATCTCTTTTTAGAAAGTGAATACCCCATACAGATGTGGAACAAATTATTGAGGAGGCTTACACAGGATGGGGAAAAATATAATCTCCTGTTAGGAAACTACCCATTAACTAATTTAGTCTCCACAGATCCTGGTGAAATGAAGATTTATGAGCATGCATGTATAGTACAATACAGTCATATATCACATGAAGTGAAAAACATATTAAAGAACTGAAGTATATTTAGGGTAAATAATGATCTGTTAACTGCAGTGAGAGATAAACCAGTTTTCATCAGCAAGGTGGGCATGAATATTAAACATCTTATGGAAAACAAAGTTGAATTTACCGATAGAAGGTGGTTGTGGTACATCACCTTGTGGGAGGTGCTCTCAATCTATTAATATTTTTAAAGCACCTCACACCCACCTAGCTAATAAAATGGCATCTTAGGTTATATTCAAGAAAGGAAATTGTTTTACCACCAGAGTGGTGTACCTTGCTCTATGTAATATGTGCAATGGATTCTATGTTGGGAAAACAGAGAGGGTGTTGAAAAGCAGAATCTATGAGCATGTATATGATGTTAAAAACAAGAAGGTTACAAGTGCATTATATAGGCATTCCCTCACTTGTTCTAATTTTAAAGGTTTTAAATTTGGTATTTTGGATACTGTGGACATAGATTTGAGGGGAAGTGACTGGAAGAATTTATTAAGCAAAAAAGAGCTGTTTTGGCAACTCAGACTAGCAGCTAATTTTCCACCAGGTATAAATGGTTCCTTGACAATGCTTCCAGCCCTGAAAGAAAAATCTCTGAAACTTTAAGTATTTTAAAATTTTTACATGAATTACTGTGCCTGCATTTTTAAACATACGCGGAAGGTATTTAATATATAACAGTATTTTATTTTATAAAAAGATAAGCTGGCTTGAATTTTACATCCTGTGTATTTAATATTGCTCATGTGACCATTTTACATGTGACTGTTTTTGACGGTTTACCTTTAAAACCGTGATTTGCAGAAGGACAAGTGCTCATATGAGCAACTCGAAACCATGAAACTAACAATGTCAACAGACCTACATGTTCAAAAAACAGCAAATTGAACAGCAGATTCACTGTTTTTCGAACATGAAAGTCAAAGAGAAAAAAAAACAAAGTGTAAAGCAGGGGGCAAGCCCCCCTGCACCCCCCACACCCCCTTACTTTATTATTCTAAGTCTGAGATCGCACTACAGTGGGAAAAGGAACCATTTCCCAATCCCCACTATAGTGCAATCCACCCCTGAATGTCGAATGTGCAGTGAGCGAATCTCACTGTGCATTCGCTCATTGCACATTCAAACCTTTTTCCATTCAGCGTTTGCAAACCTTGCAGACTGCCTTTCGGATATGTACTTTTCACCCTTCTGCAAATCGCGGTTATAAAGGTAAACCGTTTTTGACAAGAACATTGGCTCAATTTTATCTATTATTTAACATGTACTGGTATAAAAATGGTTCTTGAATTAGTTTGCTTTATTCTGATGAAGTCTTCTATGTGAAAGATGAAAGCGCTTAATCTTGGTGCGTTTTTACTGCAATAGAAGGAGTTTGTAAACAGGCTTGTTTGGTACATATTCCTTTTGGTTCCTATAACTCAGAATGTAACAGCCCTTTTGATCTTGCAGCTGGTCAGGAAGCCAGAGCAATAAAAGGCATTATACATGTAAATTCTAGCCATTAACTCTAGTCTCAAAACAATAGGAAGAATTCCTTCATTCAGACATCTCGTCTCCGAGTTTTGAAATCAAACAATTATACAATGCTTGACTTATCAGCTTTCCTCCAGCAGAGTACAATGTGGTTACATTTGTAAATTCCAGCATTTACCATAATTTTCTTACATTTAAGAGAACAATCATGTGGCTTACATTAATATTTACAAATGACAGAATTATCTACAAAATCCTATCTAGCTAGGCTGGTAGCCTTCACATATCTTCACATGATTAACAAAAGATTTTCTGCTGTCCGTGAGGTATATCAGAAAGTAATATTAGGAAGTTTCTTATTTGATCTATCCAGCATGCTAAGAATAGTTACTTTTTGTTACTCTGTCTGATTCCTAATGTTCTGGAATGCTAGCATACAGGAACTAGCTGCACAGCACAGTAATGTGATATATTGGTTAACACTATATACTTAATACCTCAAGACCTCTTTCTGAATCACTATAACTTTCAGATCTTTAGTGTTGGAGACTGGTGCAGGGCTGGGAGGTGGGTTTCTATACCTTTGGGGGGCTTTTTTGCCTCCAGATACCTGTCTCTTTTATAAGGAATTTCAAGCAAGAATTACCAGTCATAGGGTTATGACAAGCACAAGACAAAAGGTAAATATTTTGCAATAAAATAGTGTACAAATTATTTTATTTAATAGCACTATTAAGAACTGATGTGATAAACAATGTACAGTTGCTGTGAGTCAGAACATTACCAGGTAGTGCCAGTAGCAATCGTATACACTCTTAATGATGGTGGCACTAGCCAATCAACATTCCATGTAGGATACAAGATACTGAATGAAGTGATGCTGGGTAAGGAGGAGTTACTTAAAAGCTCTGATTGGTGTATAATGCTCTGAATAATGAATAATGAAGCCTTCATTTAAAAATAGAGGAAATTAACATATGGGTGTAAATAACATTACTCACTTTACTAGGGTAGCAGAAGATTTTTGCCTTTAAAGATATGTAAAGGAATGTACCTGAGTATAGAACAGATATATAGTTTAGATGGCTAGAAATGGGTCCTTAGATATGAGCAATTTTAATAGTGATAAAAGTATGACAGTTGTGACTGTAGGCTATCACCATGACTATAATTTACAAGAATATATTGTTTTAATTGTACATCTCTGTACAATAATAATCTTGCTCTATATTCCAATCAGTTTTGATTTGGAAAGCATAGCTGAGGCCATTGTGACACTCACCAGAAGTCAAATATATGCCTCCCATACGCAGACATTTACTATGCATTAAAAGCATATGACAGATCTGGATTGCATAGTGCTATATAGCTATAGTTATATAACTATATATCTGTGTGTGTGATACATATTATCTATATCGAACTATATGCAAAATTATGTCTGTCTATCTATCTATCTATCTATCTATCTATCTATCTATCTATCTATCTATCTATCTATCTGTCTGTCTATCTATCTATCTATCTATCTATCCAGGACATACATTGTTTGTCAATAATCCATATATTGCAGCTGTTACCACTGATGTAAAAATTAAAATCATTAAGTATCTGAACATCGAATAGAAGAATATAGCTAAAACCACCCACAGCATATAACATACTTCAGGACATTAAGAAATGGGAATGCTAGGAATTAGACCACTTAATGAAAAATCGGTTTTCCTGTAATTGTTTTCCTTGTGGGAATGGCTCTTGTTACCTTTCTGTCCTAAACAATAGGAAGAATAAAACATACTGATTTTGCAGTGTTTAGAATATTCTGACTCACTGATGTTCCTGTGAATCAGATAACTTCAAAAGCGACAGTAACTTTAGACACAATGACCTCAAGCAGTAGAAGTAATAAAACAAGTAATGAAATTATTATGTTATGTCTGTATTTTTTTCATTTGTGGTATTTTACATTCTTCTTGCTTTATTTGCAGTGAAGGAGCCAACCCTTTACTGTCAAATAAAAATCTAGTGACTTAAATGACAAATTTATTTTAAAGTTAACTGAAATGCTTAATCGTTACCCGCTAAGGTAAGCACCTGTTAACAGTCTCTGCGTACTACATCTTTTTGCTGGTATTACTATTGATTCCCTGTGGATGTAGTGTGGTTAGTGTCCCAAATTTCCAGGAAGAGAGCAGCAGAAACTCAACACTGCTTTTCTAATATAATGACTGAAAGGCAAGAAATAAACTTTCATTTTTCCAATCAATAATGTTGAAAGTAATGGAATAAAATTGATATATGACCTAAAAGTCTTTCAGTATTGTGGTTGCTTGTCAGTAAACTGAGCCAGTGTGCTTTGAAGATTAAAGTTAAGCTTTGCTTTGATGTTTGGCTATGAACTGGAATATTGCATAAACTGTAAGGAATCCTAGTTATGCTGCATTTAATCGGAGAGGAACACATACAAGCATTCACATATCATGCCATTTAGCAAAAGGCAGATGCAATCAATACTGACCCTATGGATGTACTTTAACAGTGGAGGGAACATAATACAGCTCTTAACTTACTGGACACCCTGACTTGAATACCATTTTTATCCCTTTTATACACTAGCAGCCAAAGCAAGACACTAAACTCATTAGTACTAATATTTTAAGCACATCAACAAAGTTACTGATCTCAGTAAAAGATAATAAAGTAAGACCACACCAGATGTGTCTTTAAAGTTAAGAACTAGTTTGTCAAATACCATCTGCATGATTAATTACAATGGGCATATTCTATGTCTATAATAAGAAATTAAGAATTTGTTCCCGGTTTTTTTTCTTGGATTGAAGACATTATATTTAAGGAATTCTGTATTCTGCCACCCAAAACTGCTGTCTGTTGTTGTTTTTTGTTTCAGAAACAGAAGTTGTGTGTGAGTGTGTGTCTGTGTGTATATTTGTGAAGGAAATGGAATTGCAGAGTGTGTGTGTATGAGTATGCAGATGTGAGTGTATGTATGTTTACGTGACTCTGTTTATGTCTGGCTCTATATTTGTGTAACATTTTGCCCCACCTTTCTGTCACTGGTAATGGCCAGACCCTTATGATCATCCTCTTCAGGTCTTGCAGCTAACTCCATGCCTCCCTGGACTTATCCTGCTATTGTTGGGGATGGTCATGGATCCAAGGCAATGGGGCTCTGTACATTTGAACATCTATCAGGGGGTAGGGGTTCTAGTATACCCTACCCATTTCCCCATCTCCCTATTCTGGCAAAATGGTTTGGACCTGGGTGGGTGTGCAATGTGAACTAGTGGTATATTGCCCTAGCACTGCAGTGGCTCAGTCAGTCCAACTTTCCACCCACAATCTATGCCTCCTCTTGCAATGTCTCTGGCATCCACCAGGGATCATTGTCAAGAGACACCTACGTACTGCCCTTCCCTTGAGATGGGCATGCCTATTCCTCTATGACACTCTGTCAGTCAGCTGAGTCACTAACTGAACCCAGGTCACCCGGGTCATAGTCAGGGCTTTATCCATCTATACTATTGGAGTGGTTTTGCTTGTGTAACTTATGTGAAAATATCCATTATTTGGTAAGTGTTCTTGTGTGCACTTGCATGTGTGTTTGTGTGTGTGTGGGGTGTGAATACATGGTATGGCTGTACTTAATGGTGTGCTTAGTGTACATGTCCGTGTGTGTGTGTGTGTGTGTGTGTGTGTGTGTGTGTGTGTGTGTGTGTGTGTGTGTGTGTGTGTCTATGTCTATCCATGCATTAATGCATTCAAATACAAGATTTACTTTGCTTCGAAAAATCAGACAGCCAGGTATGTCTTCTGAAAGTAAAAATAAGTAGCAGAGAACTATGCATGATAATATCATCTTTAAAATGTTTTTTTTAAAACAGTCTTATCTGCATATGACAAAAGATGAACTACTGAGGTTCCCCCAAAGCCAGTATGTATCAATGGACCACATTCATCCATCTGAAGCTAGCAAGCTCAGCTGCAGTGTAGAAGTAAAATTAATGATGTAACTGTATCAGATAAAATGAACATGCTTCTCTATATGTTACTGTTGTTTTTTTAGTTTCGTATTTCTGTTATCACTAAAATATGGAAAATTTTGAAAATGTTGCTAAAAGCAGGTTTTAAACACAGATGCGGTTACATCATTTGTGCGGTGGTGGTGCTACAGTAGCATTGTCACCTCACAGTAAGATGTTGTCCTGTTTGATTCTCAGCTAGAGCGTCTTCTGTGTGGAGACATGTGTGAATGGGCGTACCTTCATTGAAGGTTGTGCGTCAGAGCTGGCAACTCGGCACGTAAAAATCTACTGCCAATCATTAGCGGACCGGAGTTCCGCTGTGGCGACCCCTAACCGGGAAAAGCCGAAAAACACAACAACAACAAGTGGTGCCATTCTCAATAAGTATTCATTCTCAATCTAAAAGAAAAACAAAAAACAAAAAAAGAGCCGAGTCTTTACACATCAAAGAATTTCTCTGAAAAAAAATCTGACAAAGTTAGTGTCTGCAGCATTGTGCACAATATCATCATTTATTTATTTGCTTGATTGTTTGTTTAGTACACTTACTAAGTTAAGAAATATCGGGAGAGACATAAAAAAGATTATACCTGTTGCTTGGCAGCCTGCTAGTCACTACTTTAATGCAGGGCTACATACGATATATTCTAGCCTGGGGAGTCAGGAAGAACGTCACTGTTCACATTAAGATGTTCAGACAGTCTACATCATACTCCCACACCAGTACTGTATTAATGTCGTCCTCAAAGCATATTGCAGTGACTATTTCACCCTTCCTGGTGAGACAGAGGTCCTAGCAAAATTGCTCCAACTTCTCCTGGAGAACAGCTTCTTCAAATTCGGAGACACCATATTCTGACAGACCACTGGTATAGTCATGGGAGCAGTCATGGCACCTAGCTTAGAAAATACTGCTATGGGGAAATAGGAGGAGGAATACGTTTACAATTCCTCATTCTATCAACACGTCGCCTGCTACCTGCATTTTATCAATGATATATTTATCATCTGGAATGAAAACCTAGATATTCTCCACAGCTTCTTTAACCATATCAATACCTCTACCAATTTCCTATGGTTTACTACTAAATATGACCAGGACAGCATAGATTTCCTAGACCTCACCATCAGCAAGGCCCCAGATAAAGAAACCCTCAACAATGACTTCTATCGAAAACTGACCAGGGTCAACATGCTCCTACACTTTAAAAGCATGCACCCACACAAATTGAAATGGAAAGTCATAAATCTCAGAAAGATTAACTATCGCCAGGATATCCAAAGCACTAGAAAACTTCATCAAAATCATCCAGCAGATCCAGAGGGATTTTTTAGCCTGGGGGTGTAGCAATAATTTCAGCAGGATTGTTGGACCCATCATTAAGAAAAAAGTCAATGGGGAACCCCTCATTCTCTCCCCAAGACATAACCCACATAGAGAGCTATGGTGCATTCAGTCCATACCCAATGACTGACATACTTGAGAATGGAATATGGTCTTCGCTTACTCTATAGATTATCAGGAAATAAAAAGCATCATCATAGGCAACTGGCCCATTCTCATTGGCAACAACTTGTCCCATCTCAGCCCAAATTCACCACAAAAAGGGGATGCAACATCAGGGACTAAGTAGAGCAACAATAGCCAATAGTTATACTAGAAATAGGAAGTACCTACCCTACCAGCAACCCACCATGTACTTACTGCAAGTGCATGAGTAATAAGGAATCCCTTTACTGCCCCAGCAACCACAAAACCTTCATCTCACACTATCTCAGAAATTGCAATTCAGAGAGGGTAGTCTACAAGGCAGAATGCACCAAGTGCAGTGCTTTCTGTCAGGAAGACTATTAATAAGCTCAAGACAAGGATTGCCAAGCACTACCATGATACCAGGCACCTAGCAGCCTCCAACCCCTTGGCCTTTCATGCACCGAACAAAGAGGGACACAAAGTTTTAAGTTCCACATCCTCAACCAAGTCCCAGACAATCCACTAAATGGCAACACTAGTGACTATCCAAAAAAAACAGGACTCAATGCAACAGAATCACTTATACCAATCCTTACCCTCCATAGGTTCATAGGTTCATGGGTAGGTACTAGGCTATTGGCCCTAGGGCCTATACAAGCCTAGCCAAAAAGGTACCCTGGCTTTCAGTCATATTCCTAAACAATTCCACTCCTATCTGCAGAGGCCATGCTACACAATGGGAGACCCCTCTGTCAAGCACATATATGCACCCCCCACAGTGTGCCCATCCCTGTGTAATATAGTAATGTTCTAAGGAGCCGACAGGTTGTTACTGTGGGATTGATACCACTGTGGACCACAAGAAATACCGGTAACCATAACACAGGAAAGACCCATTAAGAAACTTGATCTCCTGCAGCTTTAAGTCTTATCTTTTACTCTGACTACTTTTTGTTTTGTTGGACCGGATCCTAGAATGCTGGACAACTACAATTTACATTATAGATTTTAAATGAGGAGTGCTGGACAGCCACAAGTTACTGTACAGATTTTAGATTAGGAATAAGTTCAGATTTATCTGCTCAGATATATCAGCACAATATTTATTCATGTTACTGACAGTACATATTTTCTTGCTGATTATTTCACATTTATAGCATTTATTTATAGGTTTACATTTCAAGTATTTACCCTTAAGTATTATTCAGGCGTCCTAGACCAGGGATATCTTTTCATGTCTATTCCCTGAATTTAACCCTTTAGATATGTTCTATTACTCAGTAGTGTTGCATGCTAACTTTTCTGACTTAATGCTGGCCTCTAGTTAACCTCTGTGAGCCATTTTACTTATATTGGTATTATTTCGACCCCCCCACCCCCACATACACACACCTTCTAGCTGATTCACTTATCTTTCCAGCAACAATATCTAGTTTAAGCTTTGTTTTTTCTCACTCAAGGTCAGCCCAAGTGGCATTAGTTTACTCAATGGTTTCTCACGCCCGTCCAGCACCCAAGACACATACCTCGTCCTCTGACTGGACTCTCTAAGTTTACAATACTTAGCTTCATTTATTCATTTTTATTACATTTCAGCAACTTTGTTTATTCATTTTTACTACATTTCAGCAACCACTCATTTGCTTCAGGTACACTCACACCTCTCTCTCTCTCTCTGTCTTCTGATCAACTCTTGGAATAAGTTTCATACCGCTTTTCACACCTTCCACACCTGGTTTCCCCTTTTTCTCCTTCTTATCCACAGATACACTGACCCTTGAATATTTAGCCGTGTATTGCATTTTGAAACTTACCCACCTTGTTCTCTTGTTTATAAATAAAATGTTCTTTGCTTTAGATTTTGGCTTTAATTCCCTTATGGCTAAATTATTCCCCTTACAAGTTCATGATTTTTATTAGCTGCACCTCTTTAATGGTCCCACTTTTATTTTTGAATGTTTTGGTAGATTCAGTTGTACTTATATTTATTTAGTATCCACATAATATGATCCATATACAGCTCTTTAATGCAATAAGTCTAAAGCCCCATCGTACGAGACCCTTTTTACTCACACACCCTCCTTCTTAAGATACTACCTTCTCTTTTGTAACTATGCATTCGTGCTAGCCAATTCCCACTGCTCCATGCCTTATGACAAATGGCTTGTTTCCAACTTTCGGTTACATTCAATCAGGCATGTGTATTTAAATAATTACTTAATAAGGTCAGCTTCCCATTAATGATTATTACTTTTTCCAAAACAGGCAACACTCTTATCTTCTTATCAGTACTCCCCACGTTATTCAGATGAAACACACTCTTCTAGCCCTATTCTACTTTGTATGCATTCTCCCTTAGATTTTGACAATTGAAATGCAAGCAACATCAACACCGTATGTTGCATTCCCCTGTAAATTACCACAGTTTGCTGCTATGGTCAGCCTCTTCTTGCAGATCTAAATTATTGTTTAAACATTAGAGCTGCAAATTGAATGTTCCTCCTCTTCCTCCCCCAGCCTACAACATAAACCAGAATGAGATGACTGTTCGGCTTTAAACTCCACTCCTGATAGTGTTCTATATTGCAGTTTATTGCACTTTAGTGTTTTGACATTTATGGCAAATCTGATAAAGTATTTACAAAAGTGTTGAAAATCTTAGATGCCCCCTCCACATGTAATGTAATACAGTTTAAGCTATTAACTGCAGATCTTTATCAATAACAGTTTCTTGTTTTTCTTATCTTTTCACATAGGTGAATGGTAAAACCTGGGATTGGTCTTCAATAACCATAGATTACATGTTGGTTTAAACCCTCCATAACCTGGACAAGCTATTAATATGATTATATATTCACATTCACATTTAAAGGCATGCTAATTACTTGAAAACCTAAGACCTGATTGGTTAACAACTTCTGCTTTGATTTAACCCACCCTTGCACACTCAAGGATGGATCCACCAATTGGCTTTAACAATAAAGGAATAACCCACCAACTTCAGACCAATTGGAGCTTCCAGAATGGAAAACACACACTTATTCTGAGTGTATATAATCAATACATCAAACCATGTAAACTGCGCTCATTTGCCATTAAGCGTTTGACATGATAACTGATACCTGTCTCATTTTTTACAAGAAGATTGAATACTTGATAACTTTTTATTTTTATTTTCAGTAGATTGGTCACCAGCCTACAAACAAGGGCTTAATCTTGAAACCTGTCTGGGCTGTCTTTTTCAAGACTCCTGAGTAATACCCAGGCAATAGCAAAGCCAGAAGTCCTCAAAAACTATATGGGCAGTCTTTATGAAGACTACTTTATTTTCCCATACAAGAGCATAGCTGCTAATTTTTATTACTGTTAAAATAAGCACAGCGGCACTTCCTGTGGAACTCTCTTTTTTTCTCACTAATGACTAAAACAGGATACTAAGACCAGTATCAGCCTTTCTTAAAGACACATGTATTTACTGAGAAGCCATCCATGTAGCCTTCAGCCCCTCCCAACCTTCTTCAATATCGGAGGAAGATCCCCATAGTCCAAATAAGGGGATCAGGTGACACTATATGTGCTGGAAATGATCATGCTAGCCTTTTTTCTACCTTGGACACCTGGATCCTTTAATTGCAAGTAAGCCACAACTTTATTTTATTTGTATCTAGGGGACACCATTCACCACGGCCTTCTTTACTCACAGTTTTGCCCACAGCAGTTATCACTTTTCCATTCACATTAATGGTAGTGATAAAAAAGGCCCCTTTTCCATGGTACTAACATACTTAGAGATAAATTAGTCACATTTGGGAAATACCTATAATTTGTATGTCTCTGAATCATGGCTAAATACTTACCTTTGTTAGCTAGCAGTGGTGACAAATGCATTGTGCTAGTACAGGTTCCCCTCTCATTCAGTATCTCACACACAAAACATATATTCAATAAAACATGTACACACAAACACACACACACACACACACACACACACACACACACACACACACACACACACACCGCATACCCATGCCTGTCTTTGTGTCATTAGTCTTTCCCCAATATCTCCTTTAACCAGTCCTGGTAAATCACAGATGGCTGCAGTCAGTCATTAATGCTTGACATTAGAGTTTCAAACTTCATATACAAAAGTTGTTATACTAGTGAGGTTCTATGTTTATAGAAGGAATAATTACATACTGTCCCAGATATTGTCCCACCATTAATTTAAGTTTGTTCTTGATTTCTTGAACTATGAAGTTGAAAGGTATGCTTAATGTTCCTTGTTTCTCTCTCTTATAAGGCATAAACTGTTGCAGACATTGAACAAATCCTGAAATCCTCATTATATATTACAGAAACCCTGCTGCACTAACTCATCATTTAGTGCAGCTAGTTAATACTGAGGTTTTCTGTAGCAAGGGTGCAAGGTTTGAAACCTTTTTTCCTTCTCTTTGTACTTACATTTTATCTTCCTTTTATGTTACATTCTTATTGTCTAATGGACACACAGAGGACTATTAGCCTCTGTGAGAGGTGAGAGGGCACCCAGTAGGAATCCCCCTAGTATCCCTTGTGTCTAGTGGTTCCCCACACCATTTACATTATCCCAGATGTCTAGTGCTCAACTTAACCCACATTTTCAGAGTTCTCCCTGGAGAGTATTGGTTCCACTATATCCCTGCTATGTTTATGTGGTATTAATCCACAAGATGTAAGAGATCTCCATGGTGTTTAATGGTACCCCCAAACCCTGTAATGCTTAAGGGTCATGAAGGATCAAGATGTAAGGATTTTCCTAGATGTCTAGTGGTTCCTTCTGATCCATGTTATACTGTCATGCCATTAAGACACAAAGATAAAGATTATTCCTGGTTGTTAGTGTTTTCCCTGTCAAACGTCTTTAAAGTCATCTCTGGTGATTAGTGACTCCCCCCTGCTCCAGGTCTTTAGGTTTATCTCTGGTAAATATTGTTCACTGCAAACCAATGTTAGAGGCTTTGCTGATTACTGTAGTGGTGTTTCGCTGTATGACAGCTACCCCCCGCACACTTTTGTACATTCATTCGAAATACAAATATGCTACCACAAAGTGTACACCTTGTCATCACAGTAACTTTTCTGAATTTGAATTTGTATAAATAAGATCAAATTACTAAGCCAGAAGTTTGAAATGGTAGCGTCTTACATGGTGAAACATACATTTCCGATAGATCTTTAGCCAATTATGATCATTTGATTTTTGTTATTTAATGTTAGTGTTTTCAGTGCTCCAAATAATAAAGTAACATTAGAAAAATTTGTTTAAGAACATTCTTCAGTCTGTAATTATAATTACCCCCTTGCAAGAGCTTCTTTTTCTTGAAACATCTAGACATCAGAGTATAAGGATCAATTAGCCATGACTCTTTATTAAAAAGCATATAGCTATATGTTGGCAAGTACCAACACAATAAATAAACAAAAGCAAATATTTAAAATACGAAGGTTCACTTTATGATCTAGTCAAAATAATTGCAACCAGAAAACTGCCAATGACCAAAAGACAATTATTTTGTCAGCCATCCATCTCTGAAAAATTGGCACTCTAATTGAAGTATTAGTAAAATGAAGAAAACAGGGGCCCAATCTGTAAAATCATTTCATTCCAAGAAATAGTTTTTTTTATAAACCCAAATATACTTCAGTCAGCATAATGTTAGAAGATGTTAGAACATGAGTAGTTTAAGAATAGCAATCCAGGAGAATCAGTACAGAAAGTAAAACTGGCAAGAAGAGGAAAAGATGCTAAGTTTAACTATTAATGTACATAAAATGTTAGATGACAATAATTGTGACCAGTTAAAGACTAACTTGGAAAACGTGAGGCTTAGTATACAAAAGACTGTCTGGTAGATTGTAATTGTCACAAATATAGAATATTGGTGTGCTCTCTAATCAAACAATTGGAAATGCCAGATACGTTCAGAAGAATGTAGTTAATAAGGAAATTACTTTTTTCTTTAAACTTTGACTTACTGTTTTTTACACTAAGAATATATGATTCAACTGTCAACCACATGACAGAGAATTTGACCTACTTCTTACTTTCCAGTACAAATTTTATTTTTTTAAATCTGTTTGTGACTTGGCAAATCAGTAAATAAATAAACTCAGTAGTAAAGCACCTTTTAGGATAATTTAGTGAAAAGAGATACTGCTTGAAATATCAATATAAAAATCAGCCTCTGCTGAAAATGGTTACCAAAGGACAAATAAAAAAAAGAGAATAAAATATGTAAAACCTTATCTATATAGAACATCATTTCTTTGGCTACTGGTCAGTATATCTCCTCTTCCAGATGATTCTACTTCAAAGAGATAATTTTATTCTTTGTTAATATCTTCTGTTTTCTTTGCATTCACCCTAATGCCTTTAAGTATACTAAAGACACTCTTCATATAAAACAATGCATACGCTGCTAGTCATGCATGCCAACCCATTTGTGTCCCTGTGTATGATGGGCATTTATATGGATAAGGTATAGTGAGTTATTTTAATGCAGTATTAACTTATTTGTATGCATGTTTTTAGTGTATCCCACCATCATTATATGTACGTGTTAATGTGCACATACATTTTCATTAATAAATTCACTGATAGCAGTTTACTAGTTCAGCTATAATACATTCTAGAGTATTGCAAACACTAATGTAACTAATAGGTATGTAATTTCCAGGGTCTATAGAGGGACTGTCTTTATCCATGGACACCGCTGCAGCTGTTCTCCATTCTACAGGGATTTAAACAGTAGAACTGCTTGTGTCGAAGAGTTGATGGAGGAATTTTCGTAGGGACTTAGGGCATTTTGGCAGTAATTCAAGGATATTTTCATTATCCATGGAAGTGGCATTTTTAATTATGGAAACTTTCTAAAGGACATGACCAAGAGTGACTTTGGGAGAGAGGGTATGAGGGCAGTGGACTGGATTGCTGGGTGAAGCTGGAGAAGAATTTGTCCACAAGAATTTTAGCAAAATTCCTGGGGTCAGAGAAAGAAGTGGTATTATAAATATTCTTATAATAGAGTTAAGATCATTAGAGAATTGTTGTTGGTAAGCTTTATGGACTTACACTTTGCAATGATGAAGTCGGAATCTGTTATTGATGATCAGTTTGACTCAGATGGCTATGACTGCCTCAGTAGGTTCATAGGTATATATTAGGCTAATGACAATCAGAGGCTTTATAAAATTAGCCATGCAAGACAGCCCATTTGTGTTCCTGTGTATCATGGGCATTTATCTGGAGGAGGTATATTAGTTAAGACGCATCTAAAATTTATGTTTCGGGGGGAGGTATTTTAGCTTGGGCATAGTTACTGTCTGCCTCTGTATATCAGACATGGGGATCAGACCCAGGGCGAGTTGTCAATTTCTCATCCATTTGGTAAGGTTAGGAATGGATTCTGCTTCACATGGATGGGGAGCCTGCTCCAGAACATGGGGATCCTCTGAGGCAAATATCTGTCTCACCAACATGTCTTTATTTACATCACAAGCAAAATTTAAATCCTTGGATCTCATGGTTCTGAAGCTGTTCATTTTCCAGCTGTGAAAAATGTCCATCATAGATGGATTCAAAGATGCCTTGTATGCCAAGCATAGATCGCTTCTCAGTAACCTGTAGGAAACTTGGTATAGAGATAGGGCTTTAAGTCAATCCATATAGGACAATGTGTTTATACCCTGGAATCTCCTGGTAAGAAGTCTTTGTGAGCATTGCAACTGTTGCATATGTATAGTCAGGTACATGACAAAGGGGCAGGGGTGGCTCATGCTATAGGACTGCAGGACTGCAGCTCTCCCACCTCTGTGGAAAAACAAAAAAATAAACTTATTAAAAAATGAAAAGTAGAAAACTTTATAAAACTTCTTTAAAATGTAGAAAACTTTAACATTACAAGTCCCGAACTCCACATGCAAGGAAAGGCAGAGATGCCCTGCAGATGCCCAGAAGTCTGTGCGGTGACAACCGCACAGAACAGAGGAACATCAGACTGCATCATCTGCAGGCTAAACCAGTCAGGAGATGAGTTTTCTGTAGGCTGGACCAATCAGGCTATTGCAGGCAGAACTTTACTGTGTGTGCACAGTACTTTTTTATTCAAATGGGACTTTGCATGCAGGCTGTACTTTTGAATGGGTTCACGGAGGTTTGGATTATGTTGGAGTGTGCGCGGTACTTTTTTATATAGGTAAGTGTCTGACTCTTGACTGGGACAAAGGGTGTGTGCGTATGTGTGTGTGTGTGTGTGTGTGTGTGTGTGTGTGTGTGTGTGTGTGTGTGTGTGTGTGTGTGTGTGTGCGTGTGTGTGCGTGTGTGTGTGTGTGTGTGTGTGTGTGTGTGTGTGTGTGTGTATGTGTGTGTGTGTGTGTGCGTGCATGTGTGTCCAACACAATACTGCCCAACGGAGGGATGCTGAGCTAGCCTGGAATATTAGGCATGATGCTGGGTGAGATGGGCAATGGAGTTCTCCTGCAATGGGATAGCAGTTAGAGATATAGACATTGATCTCCTGCACTCTTAGCATTTTGAATCATCTTTCATTTGTGATTGGCAGTTGGAAGCCAAATCATTCTGATACTTGGAGATTCATAGGTGAACCAATACTGCTGATCAGGTTCAAAAGGAAGTAAATATTCTAGGACACTTAGGGACTCTCTGATAACACACAATGTCAAAGGTTTTTTTGGCAGGTCTGTAAGAAGAATTCTGTAATTTACGTAAAGTTCATGCTGGATAGGATGTGCTCATTTATTTCTTTTCCTTATCCTGGAAAATGCCATATTCTGTACCTGGTAGAAGAAGGTTTTGCTTCAGGCACTTTGTTTTCTGTCACATAAAATCGTTTACAATGTTTCTAGAACTTTGTAATGTAATAATGGACTGAGAAGTTCATCAGGTCAGAAGTTACTACATTTGCTGTGCATTCCTTGCGAGGGAAACCACAACTATATCCTCCCAGAACAGGGAGCACTCGTTTATGGCTTTATTGCCAGCAGACTTATGTAGCTAAAGCTTCATTAGCTCTCTGAATAAATAATGAGGTATGCCATCTCAGCAGAGGCTGTGGTGCTTCTTTTCTTAGTATAATGTTTTCTGGCATTGTTGGCATAGATCAAGCTGAGATGAAAGAAATATAGAAGAAGAGAGCTATACAAGGTTTCCAAAGTTCAAGGTCATTTTTGAGATTCATGAGAAGCATGCTGTTAACATTAGTGAAATATTAATTAAGCTCACTGGACATTTTCTGTCTGTCCATTTTTTGTAGTACAGGTAACCTCCAGGAGATTAATGATGTTTTACTGCTGCTTATATTCATCTGTTTACCCTTTTCAGAAGGAAATCTGAATGTGCTGCAACTGAGAATGTCTCGGGCAAAATTTTCAAACAATGCCTTCCATCAGCAAAACCTTTCAGGCAGAAATCAGTATTTATCAGAGATCTGAGAAGGTTAATAGGTTTAGTAAAGATCCATTCCATAAGTGTGTGTGTGAAATGCCCCAGTTGATGTATACGGGTGGCTAGAGGATACCTCAGGCTTGAACCCTGTACCTTGGATGTAGGTGGCAAGGGCCTGAATTCCCTACCCACCACCATTTGTAAAAAAAAGTTGCAGATTTTTGCCTCATATTTGTTCTGTTGTGTTCCTCATAAAAATCTGTGGTTTCTGTATTTTTGTTATACACTCAGTGGTGCAGGGGGTTAGCATTGTTGCCTGACAGCTACAGCCTCTCTGGTTTGATTCTTGGCCAGGGTGCTTTCTGTGTGGAGTCTGCATATCCTCTCATCTTAGTACTGATTTTTGCCTCATATTTATTTTGTTCTGTTCCTCATAAAATCTGTAGTTTCTGTATGTTTGTTTCCTAACACAGTTCGTGGTGCAGTGGTAGCATTGTTGCCTGACAGCTACAGCTTTGATTCTTGGCTGGGGTGCCAATATTTGCAGAGTTTTGCCTCATATTTGTTCTGTACTGTTCCTGATAAAATATGTGGTTTCTGTAGTTTTGTTTCCTTACACAGTCAGTGGTGCAGTGGTAGCATTGTTGCTTGACAGCTACAGCTTCTCTGGTTTGATTCTTGGCTGGGGTGCAGTCTGTGTGGAGTCTGCGTGTCCTCCCATCTTACAAATACAAGTGTCTGGAGTGTTTCTCCCTGGGCCTGTGCTGCAAATTGGCTTTTGTTCCAAGTCGGACTTTCCTGGTTAAATGTTAAATAAATAAAAAATGGCAGGCATTTGAATTTCAGACTTCATATTCTTCAGAAAGTACATGGTAACACTAAACCTTTTATTCTAGCAATTTCTAAGTTTATAAGATGGATATTTTAAATTTGCCCCAACTTTTTGGACTGTATTCTCCCATTATTGGCTTCATCCATGTTTTTTGTGCTAAGGTTGAGAACTATGGTGAGAACTGAATTCACTGAATATGTTTGGGGGCTGTATTCCCCCATTATTGGCTTTGGGCAGTTATTTTTTGCTTAGAGGTTGAAAGCTATCGTGAGAACTAAATTCACTAAATGGTAGCCATTTAAGTTTCAGTCTTCCTTTCTTTCATAAAACAGCTGATTTTGGCATAGAGGTATGTTGCTCTGACTTTTTGCACAGGGTCCTGGTTTCAAGACTTGTCAGTGAAATGTTTGGTGGTAACATAGCATCTTATTCTAGCAACTTTTCAACATTATACAAAATAAAACTTTCAAATGAAATCCCAATCATTGCAGAAGTAAAGCAGTATGCACATTACAGTGTTTATAGTAAGTGGGGCGAAATAACCAAGGAATAGGAAATTGGAATGGCTGCAGGGGGGAGGCTCCATTCGACCATGATTTTGTGAGGGGGGAAAGGCAGCAAACCCTAAGACAGCCACGGCTGAACTATGCCTCTAACTGTCCAGATTTTTGCAGAATGAATAGTTTTTACTTCTTATTTTTGGTTTGTTCCTCATAAAATTTGTGGTTTTCTGGCAAATCATTTAGGAATAAAGTCACTCAATAATGACAGACATTAAGTTTCAGACGTCATAACCTTCAGAAAAATGCATGCGAAAGCAAGAATAAGGTTTTCTGGCAATTCATTTAGGAATGAAGTCACTAAATAATGACAGACATTAAGTTTCAGACATCATAACCTTCAGAAAAATGCATGCTAAAGCAAGAATAGGGTTTTCTGGCAAATCATTTAGGAATGAAGTCACTAAATAATGACAGACATTAAGTTTCAGACATTGTAACCTTCAGAAAAATGCATGCTAAAGCAAGACCTGTTATTTTATCAACTGTCTTAAGTTTATACAAGAGCAATTTTTAGTACTGTTTGTATGTTCCCCCAATATATTTGCCTTGCCCAGATTTTCTTCATTAAGAGGTTGAGAGGTACATGCAAATAAATCGCTTTATAGAATTAGGAATATCCAAACCTCTCAACTGTCCCCAATTTTGGTTCAGAATGTTGCTCTCCCCTAATAATAACTCTGCAAAATAGCAATTTTGGAAGAAAATGTGGAGGGTTTACAATTATAAATAACTGTAATCATCAGAGTTATCGATTACTTTTATTTCAGAAATGCATGTAGATTCTCTAATTTTGTCAGCTGTTCAAGTTAAAAGTACTGATATTAAGAAGGTGTCTCCCCTTTGGCAGGTTCCCAGCTGTATTGCGTGATGCAATTTAACATTTTCGCATCACATTTTTGGTCCATTTTTCATAAAATTGTGCTTTTTCTGGCAAATTAGTGGCAAATCATTAAAGACTGAAGTTAGAAAATAACGGCAGACATTTTAGTTTCAGATTTCATACCCTTCAGAAAATTCATACTAATGCAAGACCTACTATTCTATTATCTTTCTAAGTTTATAAGAGCGATATTTAAAAATTGTCCTTATTTTTAAAAAAAAAAAAAAAAAAACTTTCTCCTTATTAATGCTATGATAATCTATATGTGTTAACATGTATAATTCACTCTCCTATTCCTAAGGGAATGGAAGGATATATATTTTATGTGGTTCTAGAGATTCTGTGCATTATGTTAGCTATATATTTCTTACAGTATTAATACATTAATGGTGAAAAACAAAATGTTACTGATGTTGTTTTTATCAATGCTGCTGTTAACATGTTATACTTACCTAGGCAAAGTTAGATAAGACAGTTAGTTATTCTAGGATAATATAACCAATTATTTAATTAATAATGTATGTAAATCATTACAGGGTAGAATAAGAAATTGGTATGTAAGACATAACAGTGTGTTAACTAACTAATATGTTCAAGAGCTGTAGATAGGTACTAGTGTTTAATGGGAATGTGTAGGTTAGTTTTTGTAGGGTTAGTTGTAGTTATCATAGGTTTTGTATATCTTGTTAGGGTGTTATTATATAATAGTCATTTAGGATTGATGTATACCAATAGAAGTATAAACAGTGTTAACCTATGTTTGTCCTGGTCCAGGAGAATAGTGGATAGGCACTGGTTAGGGATGGGGCATTTAGTTTGCTTCCAGATATTTCAAAATCTGATATTATACCGGAATCTAGTATCGTTTTTCAAATTCAACATATACACTAACATTTTAAAAGTATTTTTATGTGGATAATAGACTCATGGAATGTTAAAGGTTTCCAGAATCTGAAAAAAGGAAACTATTTTTCATTTACTTCTTCAGTCAAAAGCACAATTTATATTGTTACAAGAAACCCACTTGGCTAATGATCAATGGACTGCCATTAAAAATAAAAATGGATCAGGGGTAATAGCTTCGAAGGGACAACTAATAGTGCAGGTGTAGCAATAATCATCAAAACTCAGTTCCAAGAGAGAATTTTAGATTTTAAAATGGATAAAGAAGGAAGATGGTGTTATGTAATTTTATAACAAAATTTTACGATAAACCGGTGATTCTTCTTAATATATATGCCCCATGTACCAATCAGCAAACCTTCATAACATCACTTTACTTTATTTTAAACCAATATAACAATTATTATATAATAATAGGAGGTGACTGGAATACATACCAAGACCCTAAACTAGATAAAACAAGTCCCCATAGATCTTATAATAATCAGGCAGTGATAGCACTGCAGGAACTTAAAGCAGATTTTAAACTTTATGATCCATTTAAATATAATAAGGACCAAATGAATCCAAATAACTTCACATTTTATTCGAGCTGTCATAAAATGTGGTCCAGGATCGATTTCTTTTTAATATCAGATACACTAATGTGTTTTGATCCCTATATATACATACAAGCTCGTTATTTGTCGGATCACTCCAGGATCACATTAACCTTTAAGAAAGATACTTGTCATAAATTGCATGCTAGGGGTTATAATTGGACATTAAATCCATATCTATTGCATAAAGAGGATGTATTAAAAGAAGCTCAGGAGTTTTTAATCAATTATTAAATAAGCTTTTAGAAAACCGACATCCATCAGACATAGAATGGGCAACTATCAAAGTGCAAATTAGAGGAATGTTTATCCAAAAAGCTACTTTCTACAAGAAATTACAAGTGAAAGATATGCATGACTTGGAATCAAAAATTGAATTATTAGATCAGGAATTAATTAGAAATTATAGTAAACAAACCGAAACGGAATTATTAAATTGTCAGAAGAAACTTTTTTTATTACAAAACAGTAAATTATCATTCCATGAACAGAAAATGCTGGTAAAATACGCTAATCACATACAGACCCGTCAAAAGCACTAGCACGTATTATTAATCAATCAAGTCACCTTCCCAAATCCCTGAAATATACTTCAACAATAAAACATACACCAATACGGAAGATATCATAAAGGTTTTTGAACTAATATTTTCAGAACTATATGGTGAACAACAGGATGTAAATCCAAATAAGAATAATAATGATTTTCTTCAGAAAATTATATTTCCAAAGATTAATGATGAGCTTCATATGAACCTGATTAAACCTATTTCTTCAGAGGAAATAACTGATGTTATCAAGAAATTGAAGCCATACAAAGCTCCGGGACCGGATGGTTTGACTACAGAATTTTATAAAACTTTTAGTGATATTCTGGGGAAAATACTGTCAGTGGTCTTTAACTATATTATTAACAATAAAATTACTGACCCACACTTTAATGCATCGAAAACTATTCTCATACCAAAAGAAAATACTGATTGACAAAACCCGGATAATTATAGACCCATCTCACTTTTAAACATAGATATGAAAATTATGACATCGATTTTGGCTAACAGGTTGAAAATGGTAATTAACCCTATAATATCTGATGAACAAGCCGGTTTTATAAATAGCAGACAAACTATAGATAATACATTAACACTGCATACAATGATTTCTCATGCCACCCATAAAAAATAATCTTTACGCACTTATAATTGATGCACAAAAGACATTTGACAGAGTGAACTTAGAATATTTATTTGACATTTTAACATGTTTTAACATACCGCAAGAATTCACTTTAACTTTAAAAATTATATACCAATCCTTATACAAATCTAGTCATTAACAGGAATCTTTCAAAAAGAATTCAAATTAAAAATGGTACACGTCAAGGCTGTCCTTTATCTCCCTTGTTATTCAATTTGTATTTGGAACCTCTATTTTTGCACATTAAACAAAATATCTATCATAATGCTCCAAGGATCTATGGTACGAAGATCACAATGGCTGCTTTTGCAGATGATTTGAGTATTTATTGCACAACACCTGTTTCGGATACTAATAAAATATTAAAGGCAGTAGAAGAATTTGCAAAATTTCCAATTATAAATTAAATTTAAAAAACTAAGATATTCCCATTAAAGACACCTACACCTTTTTCACTATTACCATTAGTAGGGCAGGTAAAATCAGAAGAAAAATAAAATACTTAGGAGTGGTTTTCTCAACAGACAACAGAGATTTTTATCTCAATAATGTTAAGGTTATTTGGGAGCAGATAGTATCTGACTTGAAAAGATGGGATAATCTGAAATTACCAATAATGGCGAAGACTTCAATTATTAAAATGAATATACTTCCTAGATTACTATATATTTTTAGAGCATCACAAGTTCAAATCTCCAAAAAATTCTTCAAACAGCTTCATACAGAACTAGCTAGATTTCTATGGGAACCTAGAAAAGTTAGGATATTGTATGATAAATTGATGGCTCCAAAAAATAGGGGAGGGTTGGATCTACCTAATTTCGAAACATATTATTTAATAATAAACACCAATAGACTTTTAAGAATAATTAACTTTGATGGGTGTAACTCGAAATGGGTTCCCAAATGGCTGGTTCTTAATCATAAACATGTCAAGGAATTGGATATTAACTGCAAGGCATTACCTTTTTTAAACAAAAATACTCTTAAAGTGTACTTCGTGTTGGAACATATCAAAACATATATAGTTTCAGTACAAAATCTCTTTAACTCATTAAATCTTTTGCAAAGTATGATAATTCTTCAACCATTTCACAAAAATCCAAATCTGAAAATTGGTAACCAGCTGATAGACCTTAAGAAATTCCCACTTATAATTAATTTAACCCTACTTGATTTATATCCTTTTTAGGTATCCCGATTCACAATATTTTAGAAGAGTTGAATCTCCCCAAATCGTATCTAATTATAATAAGACAATTAAAAGACCTATCAATAAGTTACCTTAGTAAAGGGAATGACATAATTAAAGAAGAAGATTTAAACATGTGTCTGAACTTATGGCAAACCCTTACACAGGAATGTAAATATATAACTGCAGCATATGGTTTGATTAAAGAAATAAAATATAATAATCAAATATTAATTTCCAAATACTGGAGAGAGAAATTGTTGACAATTGAAGAAAGTAAAATACTAAAAGCAATTCACTTAACCATAAAATCTGTGTCCCTTCAGAAGCTATTATTTACCCAATTGATGATATTTAATAACGCGCATTATACGCTGCCTCACTCTACACAAATTTAACTCAAAGAACTCACCAAAATGCCCATATTGTATAGATCAAACAGCCGACCTCCTACATATGTTTTGGAGTTGTAAATGTATTTTCAAACTCTGGAATTCCTTGAAACTTCAACTACAAAAATGGGATATCAACATTCCACACTCTCCTGGGAATTTACGATTTTACATATTCCACCACCCAACTTGGAAAGAACCCAAAGAATTATACTAGTCAATATTTTTTGTTGATGAAGTTATATATAGCTTCCAATTGGTTGAACCCTTTACAGACATCATGGCAAAATTTCAAGATAGTAGCCACCAAACATATTCTAGCACATAAATTTCTAATTAGTGATCATAAGAAAAATGTAAACAATACAAAAATATGGGAACAAATCTTTAACATTGTATTAGCTTAAAGGTCCATTCCACTATTCGCTGGGAAAAACTGAATAACTGTTGAATTTTATTGAGATAAGTCTTATATGGTTACTAGTTCTTTTTTCTTCATTATTTTTTTTTTAGAAGTGTATAGGTATGTATAATGATTCTATGTAACTGTTGGAAGCATTCATGTACATATTGTAAGTAGTTGGTAGTACTGTATTAGTTGTTTGGAAAAAATAAAATAAAGAATTATTATTGAAAAAAAAAATTGTCCTTATTTTTGGGCATGTGTCCCACTTCTTTGTATGGCTTTGTCCAGATTTCTTGCTCTGAGATTGAGAGGTATGAGTGTCAGAGCCATCACCATCAGCCAGATATATTTTAAATTGTGACATACTTGTTGCAACCCACTCCCCTATGTAGTGACTCTTGATGTGTCCAAGCAAGGCAAGGAGCAGTTATGCAGTGTAAGTGTGCAGAGTATTCCCCATCCAAGGGGGACACAGGTACAGCAGTGGCTTTTCATCTGTCCTTGATTTTGCAGAATGTTCTGGTTCTCTGTCATATTTTTATACTGTTGATTTATGCTTCTTATTATTCAGAAAATGCATGCTGTCACTGTGTCCTGTTGCTCTATGTTTAAGTAGCAATGCTTTAATGACCATCAGGTAAGCTTGTCAGAGATTATAAGATTGCAAGTAAGTTTTAATAAGCATACTGTTAAAGAATTACCACCATTGAAAGCCTTTTTTGTTGCTGCCATGCAGAGAATATTTACATAACTAGATAATGTTTAAGCCTTGGGTATTGAAATGCATACAACAGTATTTGTAATAAAGGACAGGATTACAATATTTTCAGAAGCTCATTACATTTGTTGGAGACATGCAGTCATCTTTGCAGGCTTTACCCATAAACTAAAAAAAATGCTAATCTATCATGTGTGGTCCATAACTTGTGCAGTGATCCTTTAAGCAATTTATCTTGAGCTTGTTTCTTGTTTCCTGTTCATTTTTTACTTTGATCACGTCTTCCCCATGAAACAAGTCATTAGTTGTCAGGCAGCAGGTCTTTTTTGGATAAACATTTTTACAAGTGAGGGTATCAGAGATATTGCTTCTTTCAGCATGTTACTTGGTAATTTTATAAAGCTGAATATAAATCATAAATGGAACTGCACTGCAAGGAGAAGTGGTTTGAGTTGAGTGCTGTTTGTTTTTTTTTATACTTGATTTTGACTGGCATTCCAGTAATGTATTTAAAAAGTAATTTATTTTTTCATGCCTCACAACCATTGTGTTTCCATCTAGATATTAAATAAGCTGTCATGTAGCTAATGCATTGAAATATTTTTTTCTTCTATACTTCATTTTGTCTTGATTGGACTCTCGTAATGGCGGTTTGGCACCTAGGGCAGCGTATTTAATTAAAATTCCAGTTGTTGTGGTTTTGCGCATAGCTCCACCCGTTTTAGTTGGCCACACCACTTTCCATTGGCCCCACCCATTCAGTCTTCTGCAGGTCCCTTTAAATTGAAATCACCAGCCGCCACTGCAAAGGGGTAATTATACTCAATGATAGATCTAATAAGGGTCAAATAAGGTGGTACTATGGCTTCCTTGGACCTGGATGCCATGCCCTTAATTATAAGCTGGACTTCACAGAATGATCTTATTACCCTGGCCACATATTAGTCAAAGGCCAGATTATTCTCTGCATATGTTCCCAGATTCCTGACTATTGGGTCAACTCTTAGGGGTGTCTTATCAATTAAGTAATTAGCCTGAGTGGCAGTTTTCCCAAAAGGCACTACAATGTATTTCTTGGAAATGAGTTTTAATCTATGACTTTGACACCAGTAATTTGTCTGTGTAAAACCCTCTTGTAAGATGTTTCTGTCATAAAAAAATCTGTGATAGCTTCTAATTTGCAGTCACTTGCAAACTTGAACAGTCAAAGGCCCTTGACATTAGCCTTTACCTTTGAGACATAGATGCCAAATAGGAGCCATCCCAGACAGAGCCCTGAGGTACCCCAATGGTGACTGGTTACTTAGTGGAGGTGGTCTCACCAATCCTGACTTCCTGAGTCTTCTCTGTGAGCCATCTGGCAATCCAGTGAGTTATGTAGGTGTTTGTGGCCAGGTTTGGTGAGTTTGTCAACAATACCTGAGTGCAGTATTCTATCAAATGCCTTAGGCAGGTCCAGGTAGGAAATATACACCATTTTCCCCTCATCTATTACCTTGGTGACCTTCTCAAAGAAGTCCACCAGATTTAGTAGGCATGGACTTCCATTGACAAAGCCAAACCGGGTAGAGTCCAGGGTCTAAACGTTGCTTATATCTTAGTTGATCATTCCCAAGATAATTTGTTCCACTGCAAAAATTACATTAAAATTATTAAGAAAACTTGTGATAGAAATCTCCTGACTACTAACCAAAACAACCTTAAGTTAAATAGCTTCTAAATCCTGGTCCAACTTCTTTAAAACAATAAACTGAAAACATGACACCCAATTTAATTCACACTTCATAACATAAGTAGCCTCTCTTTTGAAATACTCACCCCAATATTGCACCTCCACTGACAGAACCTGTAAACCACTAGAACAGTCTCTTATTCGGATGAATATCCACTTCCACCACCAAGAGTCTGTTTCAGAGATTAAAGCCAACTACTTCCACCAGAAATAATTTCTTTGCTGAATATATCAAAATTGAAGCAGAATCACTGACTTATCCTTTATTTACTAAATTGTTCTGTTAAGGAATGTTATTTGCCTATTCTGCGGAAAATGTCTTGTACTCTACACTTTCACAATGGTGGTGGCATCGACCTCACCAACTATAAACCCAAAGCCATTCTATCCCCTCTGTTAAAAGTACCTCAGAGGTGCATATATTCCCAGTTGCTGAGTTTTATCATTGGCAGTATTCTGCTATCTCCCACACAGCGTGGATTTCACCCTCAGCACAGTGCCACCACTGCCTTTTCAACTTCATTATCACTGTAAGCCAAATCAGAAATACAGGAAACCTAATCTAAACTATACTTCTGTACCTGTCTAAAGCTTACTATACTGTTTCCTAGCAAAAATTGCTACATCAATTCTCTTCCTTTGGCATGCATTCATCTTTACCCTCCTGGTTTGATAACATCTCAGGTAGACAGTAGGCTATAAAATAACTAAATGACTTTTCATTCTCTCTCTCCATATCTGTGGTTATCCCCAGGGATATATTTTCAGCCCTCACCTGCTTAACATATTTGTTAACGATCTCCATACTACAAGTAAGCATTCAACCATAATTCAGTATGCTGATATCTCATTTTTTATTTATCCTGCAAAAAAACATAGAAAAACTACAACAACTAACCCAAGAACTCCTTTCATCTATTGAGTCATGAATCACTGACTTACAATTACTGCTAAATCCTAAAAAAAAATCCACTGATATCTTATTAAACCCCAGTCAATTAACAGAAATCCAAAACAATCTTTTTTTTTCTTCTTCCAATAGTACTAAAATCAGATTAGTTATCTACACCTCTATCCTAGGGTTCATAGTTGATGAAAACATGAAATTAAACTCCATGTAAACCATGTGCTACTTCTCAGGAAACAGTTTGAGATTAGTGCTAAACTTTTACTTCTGATGAGAGAAGGAGCAGAGAAGCATCAATTCCTAGTGCATGCAGCAGTGTTGAGACCAGCACTATATCCACTATCAGACAGATAGCACCTCCAATAATCAATTGCAAAATTTACAGGTACTCTCTGCCCCATTCAGCACACATAAAAAACACCTGGAGATTTGGACTTTCCATTCATCACTGTAGCCATCTTGGTTGAAATGAGTATCCTATGACAATGTAGCAATTTTCATGTTTACTGACAATTGCCTACTATTTAAACAGCCTAACACACTGTGTGAGAGATGCAGTTATGTAATACTCTTGAAAACAAAACTCTCGCATCAAGACACTACATAACTACATTTAACAAGCAGATTGTTGGTACCACTCAACTCCACATTTAACCTATCACCCATGGAATAGACTAAACACATAGAGCTACATATACTGAAACTCTAAAAAGAAACCTACCGATCTAATAAAGGTCTCCTAAATCTAAACTAAAAATCAAATACCCTGAGTGACCTCACAAACAGGCAACACAGGGAGCACCAGTCATGAAGCATACATCAAAGAATCACAGCGTCTCTACTCAATAGCTCATAGCTTATACCACCACAAAACCAACATCCTAGTCATAGGTGACTCCGAAGCACTTTTCACAAAGCTGTGCAAGGAGAGGGTCACAGCTAACTGCTTATAGGGTGCCAGAATTCATCAAATCATGCAGGTGCTCAAGTCCTTGCACCACACATACACATATAAACAGTCATACTATACATAGATGTAAATGACTCGGAATGTGCCTACAACGACTATATGAAGAGTGAGATGATGGAGCTCCTAGAATGTGTCTGCAATAAGCATGAACCTTGGCTAGAGCAATATTTTGCTATCAACAAGAATGATGCCACAATATAAGCAAACGATTATTGAATTTGACATTTAGCTTAACTTCTGGTATCATTCAAAGGGGGTTTAATATATATCAGACTGGAAGATAATGGGAGATGGTCTTAAATTCTTTGTCAGGGATGGCATGCACTTATCCCCACAAAGGCTTTTGTATATTGGTTAAAACTTGGCCAGATGTCCATAGGACCTTTTTTAGGGCAACATCATTACTCAAAGGCTTTAAACATTACACTACAGAATCTGGATAATGTAAAAGTATTACTGCTCCATGCTAAGGACCTTAACAAAAAAAAAAACTCCCCTCTCTCCTAGTACTCTTCATCCTGGAAAACATCAATATATGCATCATTATGGTAACCTGGTTCTAGACCATTCAGAGCATACCCATCAGTGCAGAGTTTCAATGTTTACAACCCATTCAGGCCCACTGCACCAGATGAAGGCACTATGGACAGCAGTGTCTCCATGATTGTAAAAAAATACTTCAACCTCCAGACAAACTACACAAGATAACACTCAAGAACTTCTCTATGTCCAATTTACCTTTAACAAGACCCCTTCTAACTACAGGACCACACCTGTGTTCCCCCTCAATCTAAAATTAATTCCTAACTAGTATGGCATCCTTAAGCATCAAGCCAAACACCATTCTCTTCATGGAATTCAATTACTCCTCCATTATTTGTGAGACGTATACATCCTCTAACATGTATGCTTAAGAATTACAACTCTTTGGTCCATTTATTCCACAATGCAACCAGTTGTGATAAAGTCCTACACTTGGTTCTCACTAAAATGGCTATGTAGGAATACAACTCCTTCCCTGGTCAATTCAGAGCACAAATTGGTTACATTCTCCTTAACATTAAAGTTGGAAACATCTTCAAACAGGTCTGCATTTGGGGATTATGCCAGAGTTCATCTACTAAAACATAGCAATGACCTGGATAAATTTAACATCCCTTTCCAAACTTGATGACCCCCCTGCTTATGCAAAATCCTTTACTGCTAAATTCTATGCACATGTGAACAGTTGAATAGATGCAGCTGTCCCACCACAGAAGTCAATACAACAATAAATTCAAAAATAAACCATTGGTGTGGCACCCAAATAAAACAGGCACTATAACCAAAAAAAGTATCACTGCACATAAAAATGCATGCAGCTCTCAATATGCCAACAAGCTTGTGCTAAATATAACAAGGAACTCCAGACCCTGATCAAATCAACCAAAGCTGCCTATGAGGTAAAAACATCCACTCAGGCAAAGGACATCCACAAAGCCTTCCTTAACTATGTTAGAAACCTTAGAGACAATGCCCTGAAGTCTGCAGTGCTGAAGTTAATTATATCACATACTGGGACACAGAGAACATAGCCAATCTAAATTCAGCAACTTTTCCCTCCTACAATCCCAGATCTCATAACCAAATCTTTGCTCTCTTCAAATCTCCCATGAACAAGGCACTGTTCATGGCCAAGAACACTGCTTTCATTGGGCCAATAACATACTAGGCTACTTACTGGTCATACTGAAAAAAGACCTGTCAGTCACCCCCCACACACACACAAAGAAGCTATTCAATGCCAGCCTCCAGACAGGCTTTGTGACAGACAAATGGTGGATAGCAACTATATTTCCCTTGCACAAAGTTGTAGTATAAATAGACCCAGGAAATTGTAGCCACATAACTCTGACCAGCCTCATCAGTAAGGCTAAGGAAAGGTTTGTTATGGAATTAATAAATACGGACAAAGGTAACCTACAAGCTATCAGCCCAGACAACTTAGAATTTAAGGAAAGATCCTGTCTACATAACCTGGTTAACTTATTTAAGAAGGTTACTGAATCAAGGGGTGATGGCAAATGAGTACACAACATATCTAGAGCCCACAAACATGTTCAACACCATCCCATACTTGGGTAACATAGATGAACTATCCCAAATAAATGTAAGTCTCTGCATAATTTGTTGGATAGCAAATTATCTCACAAACAGAATCCTATAAATTAGGGTGGGCTACTCTGCTTCTCCAAAAGATTTGTCTCTGCCAGTGTACCTCAGAGTTCACTCCTTGGGTCACTTTTTCTTTGACACTTACTTCACAGAGGCCAAGGTTATTATTAACAGTTTATTGCTGACCAAGTTTTCAGGTTATTGTGACTTTAGTGCCATCACAAACTCTGCAGACAACACCAATATCATCCAAGAGGGCCTTTACCAAACCAAGAACTTGGGTCAAAACCATAGACTAAAACTGCCATGAAAAGTATAACAGTAATCCTTGGTAAGCAAGAAGTCACTTGTAACTATCACATTGACAGCACACTGCTAAAACCTGATCCAATATTTAGGGACCTGAGTACCTATGTAGATAATAAACTTTTCTTCATTCACCATACATCCACTATTGTATTAAAGTGCTTGTACATTTCACAGTGCATTACAAAGTGTATGGAGTGTATGGAGTACAGGTCCTGTGACATGATGATTCCACTGTCTTCTGCACTCATCAGACCAATCTCTGAATATAATCCTCCTTTCTTTATGAACCTGCCCAAACATTTGACACAACTCAAAGGTCCACAACAATGTCTTACTATGAAAATGAAGGGGCTAAATCATGCAAACTATATAGACCAACTCAAAGCTGTGTACCTGTTCTCAATGTCATACAGGCTACTGAGCTGCAGTCTCTATCTTACATATAAAGTGTCAACAAAACTTATCCTGTCAAACATGCTGCACATTCACAAGTCCAACTGGGAGAAAAAAATGGGTCTTTATTAAATCAGTGAACGCTTAAAAAAGCAAACGCTGATTTATCGACCCTTTTTCAGTGAAAGCGGAAAATCCCGAACACTCAGAACATCACTGTTCCACAAAAAAAAAAAAAAACTTCAGATCATTAATAAAGTGAGGGGCTTTGCCCCCATACCCTCCTACTTAAATATACCAACTCCATGATCGCACCACAGTGAAGGAAATGGCATAGTCATGAAAATGGCCCAGCGATCTTTTTCCCTGGGAAAAAAATCCATGTTCCGAGTGTTCAGGATTTTCAGCTTTTGCTGAAAGAGGGTCGAAAAATCAGTGTTCGCTTTTTTTAAGCATTCACTGGTTTAATATAGACCCGAAAAAAAACTGCTCAAGAGATGTAAATCTCTTTTACAACATAAATAAAATATGTTGGCATCATAGTTATGTATCACAGAAAATTCCAACTCTTTGGAGTTGTCCCTCCACATAAAGAAAAGTACTTCTCTTACACTATTCAAGTGTAGCCTGGATGAATAGATGGATAACTACAGATTTACCTCTAGTTTAGCAGCCTTGCCCCTTATGGATAGTGAGTAGCAATATGTAAAGCTTATGCTTTCATCTTGTTATTTGTACTTAGTTGAAATCTATGGTTAGGCTTCTAAATGTCCTCTTGGATCAATTGCCTAGTAAGTACCTATGAATCTATGAACTTATAACCTACATAGCAAAAAAAAAAAAAGGGCATAAAAGCCTCAGTTCCCACCACTGGCCATAGCTAACAGATAATGCTAGAAAACAATTGGTATCATCCTTCACAGTCATGCTACTTTTACCATACTCCTCAATCTACAGGCAAACCAAACTAACCTGCTCAAGCAGTGTTACAACAAATTTACTGGTAATCTGCCTTACAAAGCTCACTACTGTGTGGTCCTTAAGGACTACCGCTTCCTAACCTTAATACAAATAGTCAACACTCATAAACTCACTGACAAACCTACAAATGCTTTTGTCTAAATCACATCCTACATCTCTATTCTCCAAGCAGAAACAATTTGCTCTACTGACAGGTTCCTAATACAAATAAGTAAGCTCAGCAGATTTACAAGCATCCCTCTCTCTTTTCTTCATGTGTATACAATATCTGGAATTCTGTTCTTCTGACTCTCAGACTAAATGATAGCATTAAATGTTTCAAGGCTCAACTAAACTTTATCAGATGAACACTTGGTTATGTTCCTGCTCTTCTCTCAGATAAATATATATTTTCAGATTAATGTTTTCTATCAATTTCACTTCATTCTGGCTTTTTTCCCAATGATTTACCTTCAAATAGCTGAATCTCATTTGAGTAAAACAGTACCCATCAATATACATCTAGGTTATTTATTTTTCCTTTTTGAGTAATTTACTTTTAGTATTTTATTCATTGTGTTCTTTTGCTTTTGTATTATTTGTATTCCATAATTTTGTACTACCTGTATATATATTTTTGTGGAGCTTTTTTCCACAGGCTTCTGCTGAAAATGGGCTTTCTACTCAGACAGACCAACATGTTAAACACTAAATCTGTAACTAAACAAATAAATGAATGAATGAATGCATGAATCCTCTCCCATAAATATGACCCAACCGGTTATAGTAGTAAGTTGCCATATTACTATTATGAAATATGCTAGTAATAACCCAGTGTATCCAATCTCATCCAGGCCACCACAAAAAGAAAGGTTTTCTCAACTTCCACAAAGAGTAATGATGGGAGTTCCTCCACCTCCATGAGACACGTCTGCGTTGGTAGTCTGCTTCTATTTTTAACCTGTCTCTGGCCTTTCCTGTGCCTTGCTCTTGGCATGAAAGATTATGTTAGTGACTCTGTGATGTACCTCTGATATTGCACAGTTATGGCCACCAACAGAATAAATGCACTATACCAATAAATGCTTTATCTTACTAAATTATTCACCTGTCATGTGTATAGTAGCACCTGTCTCTGATGCAGTTAAATTCTCCAGTCATTCCTTTTCTCTCAGTGCCATGACAAGATACACACCCTTGCTGGGTGCATGTTTGCATGACTGTGTTTACCAGCTGATGATTGTCTCAGTGCTGTCCAGAGCCAGATCCAGCTGCCCAGGGCCCAATGGCTGCGTGGGGCTGGCCACAACATTTAATTAGAATTAAACAAACAAAAAACATCTTATGCTTATTCTTTAAGGATGCACTGTCTCCATGTTGTGTCTGTTGTCTGTGGTTTGCATCTTTAAGAGTACAACCAATGCACATAGAGCAATGTATAACATTTGATTTCTCAAATGCATTGGAGCTATAACTGTTGCAGACTGTTTTAGAATTTGGAATAAGAGGATTGCTGCTTTAGAATTCCTTTGGTAGCAGGTATAAAGTGTGTTTCTATGTGAGTATAATGCCCTAGTTGGTAATGGCAGTTAAGTTAATGAACTTGCTCAGGACTAAACCCTGTACATTGGCTACAGGAGACAAGAGCATTAATTCTCAACAGCAGCTACCAGGTTGTACACTTCAGATTTGATTGAAATGTTCTGATAATTTTGTCATTTTTGGTTTATACAGTTTGTTTTACTGCTTAATGAAAAAAGTTCAAAACTGCATATATTTTGATGCATTTTCAATTAATTTGAGCTTCAATACATTTTCAAAAATCTGAGCTTCAAAGGAAGAGACATTTACTGTTGCTCATGCTAAGTCTGTTTTCAATGTGTAGCTATTTTGTTTAGCAAATGACCATCAATGTTTATGCTAAAACTTTGAAAATGATGATAGTAGCAGCAAAATCACCTCTGATGCAGCAGGCTGTGGGTTCTATGCCTACACCACTCCTGGGTATGTATCACTTTGGATGAGATGTTAAACTGAGGACATATCTGTCTGTGTTGATGGTATTTACTGGTATTGTTACATCAACCTGAGCTATTTGAAAGCATATGGGACCCTTTATTTATATACAAAAAGAACTATTATTTACAAAATGTTTACATATTTACAAATGCACAAATATACAGGTATACAAATCTGTTTACATGTATTCATAATTTCACTTACAATCATACTAAACAATCATACTAAATTTCCATCCATATTAGACCCCGCTCCTTTTCCATAAACCATCTGATTTTACTTAATATTGTTGCTAAAATCCATTTACCATTAAACATAATTTCATTTATTCTTACATTCCATAAAATATTTTTTTATCTATTAATTTGCCACATTCTTAACTTCTGTTCTTATAATACCCATATTTAGTCATATCCATGTTTGTGTCTTCCACTTCTTTTATATCTTAAAAAAATCTTCTTTACATAGTTTTCCCCATAACTTTTTTTGCTCTTTTACATTTCAAAAACACATGTCCCATAGTTTCTTCTTCCTGAAAATGTAAACATATTATATCACCATTCTTTTTATATGGCATATTTCCCTTTACTGGTAATTTATCTATTACCATTCTCCACAAAAAAATATTGACATTCTACTTTCTGATTATACCATTTACTTCTTATTTTTATAGCTTTAGTTTTTCTATCTGTTACATTTCCCATGGTTTTACATAGTAATGTTTTATCATTACATTCGTATACCATACTTTTCTTTTTCTATATCATCAGATTTTTATTTTCCACAAAATTTTGTGTTCTGGGTAACATTTTACATCATTTATACATTCTTTTTCTCTTTGACTCTTTGGTACCATACCCCCAATTTATCATATTTATATTTATACAATTTTTACTACTAATCTCTCATTGTTTTCATTTATTCGCTTTAGCAATCTGTACAAATTTAATGAAGCAGTATATACCACTTGGGTAATTAACCCTAAACCTCATCTCCACTTTTTACTTTGATTAATGTAGAATCCCATAGAAATGAAAACAGAAATATCTGCAATGATTCCTTTTCAAATACTGCTGACAACATAAATGCACTTGCCAAGTATTTAATTTCCCCATCTGTACTGAATTTAATACATAAACCTTTCTTTCTGAATGATCATTATATGTTCTACAGAAAAACAGGTCTGTTTTATCTCTTCTGTTGTTTTTCTATTGATTCTATTCACATCTTTATTGTCAAATTTACACCTGAGAAATTTAACTCACCGTAAATATGTATTTACTACATCACATTACTTTTCTCTTTATTTAAAGCCATCCCTATTACCTCTAGATACACATTTGTGCAAATTAGTACTTCTTTTATCCGTTGATTTTTTTTCTTTGCTATTATTATAGCATCATCTGAATATGTTAGCAAAACTGGAATTATTATCCATTTAGGTATTATATATCATATCTACTTCATTTTGTAATTTATTTTACATATTATCACATTCATAACCATTGCAAAGAGTATACAATAAAATGGACATCCCTGTCTTTCATTTCTCTTCATATATACATCTTGACTTCTTAACCAGCCATTTGCAAGCAATTTCCTTATTATTACTATAAGGTGACATAAATTATTTTCTTTACTTTCTCACTTATATTATATTCTTTCATTATTAACCATAAAACTTTGCGTCCAGTTGTGCCAAATGCCTTATTAATGTCTCCTGTCATGATTTTTGTTTCTTCTTTTCTATTCATAATATCATCCACAGTTTCTCTATCATTAATAATTCTTGACAACCCTTCACCTTTATACTACATATACTATCTTCCATAATATTTTGCATTTCAGTTTCAAACCTCCTTTGTATTATTTTCATAAAGATCTTATAATCATTATTATTCAATACTATCAGTCTCCGTTTTTTTAATTGTCTTCTATCTTCCCTATCCATGAGAATTTAAGTATTCTACTACATAATTATTTTTACATAAAACCTTCATTTAACCTTTCAATTAAAATGTGTGTATATATATATATATATATATATATATATATATATATATATATATATATACACACACACACACACACACACACACACACACACACACACACACACACACACACACACACACACATACCTATAGTGCCAATCTGTTACATTTTTATACATTTTATAC
This sequence comes from Protopterus annectens, assembly GCF_019279795.1. NCBI lineage: Eukaryota > Metazoa > Chordata > Ceratodontiformes > Protopteridae > Protopterus > Protopterus annectens. The sequence goes on along the minus strand of NC_056731.1, from coordinate 1,070,277,936 downwards.
CATATTCCATCTGATCTTGAAACCAAATCTATATTTACTTGTCCTAGTGTTATATGTAGCTCATTTAAAGACATCTCCTTTTCTAACTCTTTATTCTATTTTTCTGTTAACTCTTTTACTTTCCATGTTCATTCACTACTATCATTTTTCTTTAAACATTTCTTGTACATATTGTACTACACTGTTCATAATCTTTTCCTGAGTTTTTCTTATTCCTCCTTTTATGATTTTTTATTCCTGTCATGCACTACCATCTTCCTTTACTAATCTGATTAAGCAATGCAATACTTCTTTTTTTCATTGTAAAAATATATTTGCTTATATAAAAATGATTATAGTTTTTCTTGATTTCAATCATATAATTAATTTTCTTTTCAAAGTACTTTCTATCATTATGTTCTAAGACTTTCAATGTATTGTCATATGTTCATTTATATTTTTCTTTCTTACTTTTCTTGCATCATATTATCACTGTAAAATATATATATATATATATATATATATATATGTGTGTGTGTGTGTGTGTGTGTGTGTGTGTGTGTGTGTGTGTGTGTGTGTGTGTGTGTGTGTGTGTGTGTGTGTGTGTGTGTGTGTGTGTGTGTGTGTGTGTGTGTGTATATATATATATATATATATATATATATATATATATATATATATATATGTATATATATTTGTCCTTAAATATCATCCACCATTCTGACCAGTTTTTTTAAATGTTCTCATAGTAATATGATTTTTCCAAAACTGTATTATTAATCTCTTATCTTCTTCATTCCATGCTTTCTCGTTTATCCTTTTTAGTCCATCACCTATTTTGCATATTGCTTATTTTCCTCTATTAATATTGCAAGAAGATCAAAAAATCCTTTTTCAACTACTCCACCTTCTCCGGTAATTAACCTTCTGATAGTATAAAATAATCAGTTTTAGTTTTTTCTATTATTAGTTTCCCTTTGTAGCAGTACTATGTTCTAATTCTTACATTATTTTTGTACTATGTTCTATTTCTTACTTTGTTGCAGTACTATATTCTACTTCTTCACTGAGGCAGTACTAAGTTCTAATTATTACATTGTGGCAGCATTATTTCCCAATTCTTACATTACTCCTCATAATGCGGGCCATGATATATAGTGATTGCAGTTTTTATTCTACTGAAATGTGTCTTATAGAACCATATATATGATAATAAGGTGCCTCAAAACATGTTGATGAAGGTTACCCTGGTGATGATAACATGCACAACTTGTTGGAGACCTCCATTGTCACCTCTCAGGATGGGAGAGAAAATGCCTCCTTTGACAGTTGTCTGGAAATGTTGCCCTTTACTAACCATCAGCTGGTGTAGAGCACATTTTATTGACAATATGATGACCACACTGGTACTCTGGAGCATCTCCATGATTGAGCTGCACAGCTGGCTGCCCCCATCCATTGGATTACCAGACAGCTTGATCCTCCTTTGTAATACAGCCATCCTTATCACTAAATTTCCACCCTCTGTCAGTCAACATCTCTTCACTTTTGCACCCCTTTTGTCCATACCATCTTTTTTCTTTAAACATTTCTTGTACATATTGTACTACACTATTCTTAATCTTTTCCTGAGTTTTTCTTATTCCTCCGTTTACGATTTTTTATTCCTCTCATGCACTACCATCTTCCTTTACTAATCTGATTAAGCAATGCAATACTTCTTCTCTTTTTCATTGTAAAAATATATTTGCTTATATAAAAATGATTATAGTTTTTCTTGATTTCATTCATATAATTATTTTTCTTTTCAAAGTACTTTCTATCATTATGTTCTAAGACTTTCAATGTATTGTCATATGTTCATTTATATTTTTCTTTCTTACTTTTCTTGCATCATATTATCACTGTAAAAAAAAAAAAATATATATATATATATATATATATATGTGTGTGTGTGTGTGTGTGTGTGTGTGTGTGTGTGTGTGTGTGTATGTGTGTGAGTGTGTGTGTGTGAGTGTGTGTATGTGTGTGTGTGTGTGTGTGTGTGTGTGTGTGTATATATATATGTATTGTAAAAATATATTTGCTTATATAAAAATTATTATAGTTTTTCTTGATTTCATTCATATAATTATTTTTCTTTTCAAAGTACTTTCTATCATTATGTTCTAAGACTTTCAATGTTTTGTCATATGTTCATTTATATTTTTCTTTCTCACTTTTCTTGCATCATATTATCACTGTAAAAAAAAAATTATATATATGCGTATGTGTGTGTGTGTGTGTGTGTGTGTGTGTGTGTGTGTGTGTGTATGTATGTATATATATATATATATATATATATATATATATATATATATATAGATATATATATATATCTATATATATATTTGTCCTTAAATACCATCCACCATTCTGACCAGTTTCAGTGTCAGTGTTTATCTGTGCTATATATTTGATTGCCCCTGCTTCCTCTCTTACACCCTCTTCCACATCTGTTCTCAAAAAATAAAAATTATCATGTTTCACAAAAAAGTATGCTATTGTCTACCATGTTGTCCTTTTGTGCTATCCTCTGCTTGCTCTTTACTCCCCCCCCCACACTTTTTCCACATTTATTTGATGAAATAACTTGGCACTTTACTGTGATGCCATTATATTGGCTGATGTGAGTGTCTGGGTGACAAATAGTATATACTTTGTTGTGAGTTTGAACTCAAACAGTGCTTAGAATTCCACCTGATCGACATTTTTCCTTGTGTCATGTGACCACTTATAGGACAGCATGTCCAGCAGCATTGCCACTGTCATTATTATGGTTGTGATTGTATATTGTGCAGCAATTTCTCCAGCTTGACAGCACTAAGCTGCCACTCATGTGCCCCAGATCAACACTGGGCTGAGTCATATTCTATGCTATTTGACTCTGCATAATGGCAGTCTGCTGTTTTTCTGAATATCCCTCCAAGACTTCACCTTAATTTTGCATGGACATTGGTCAGCCTTAATTTTACATTTCTGTTGTACTAACTGAACAGCCACCGTTTATGGCATGTTTAGATTTACAACCATTTCATACAGCACTCACAGCCATTAATGAGATTCAGACCAGAGTCTTACTGTTAAATAACAAATAAATGCAAGAATGCTAAAACATCACAAGAACTCGTAAACCCTGAATTATATTTTCACATGAACGATTCACTAAGTATACATATACAGCATCAATAAACAGTTTACACTAAACTTCAGGTTCAGTGTTCCATTGCTTAAACTTCAGAAGCAGTAGTGTAAACGTAACAAAATAACATTAGTATTTTCTGCCAGCATTTGCTATACTGTAACTTATGAAAGCTATTTTTATACATGTTTCTTTAGTTCAGCATTTAATATCAAATATCATAAAATGGAATGTCAAAGTCCATTGTGTGACTTTTTCTTTACTAGTTTTTAAGGTACAAGTATTCACATTACATGGAAATATTTCCCTCAATACAATAGTTGAACTATGTTGCTGTTATATGGTATCTTTATGCAAAACTGTGCAACATTTTCAGCATAGGTTTCTATCTGCAAATGTTATTGTTTATTTCATGTTTTTGTTTCTGATTTTTGATATTTCATTCATTGTCTGCCCTGGTAAGGAAATATCCCCTTTACATAGCTCTCAGCTTTCCATTTCCAAAACGTTGAAAACTAACTCTCGTAATATGGAACAAAAGTGGAAAATGTAAAACACTAAAACTTCAACTGGGAAGCTCACATTATAATAAAAATAAGTTTCTTTATTCTTACAAAAAGTTATTTTGAAGAACTAATGTGAGTCATTAAATTTATCATTAATATTTGTTATAAAGTACTGACAATATATGTATGACCAGCTCTTTCAATGTAGAATAGCATGGAAAAATGGACTATTTAAGTTAAAAAATGAGGACTGTTCCTCATAATGATCTACAGTTTAGAGGTACACTCATTTGTATAAAAATTGTTTTAAGTACTTATTGCCTGCCCATATTCTGTTTAACAATAAAAGCCATTTCCTGACCTGCTGCATCTTATTGACTGAGGATATTGTCTATGGAGCAGTAACCACCGTGTGACTAAAAGCTACTGTGTTTCAGGTAAAATATTTGGTGATCTATGTCAGAGATGAGAAGAAGTTCATCAAACCACAGTTTTCTATGTATGCATGTAGAAGATAGGTTCTACATCCCCATACATTCCGTGTGTGCATTTTTGTTAAAGTAAATCATTCTGAAATGTAGATAATCCAACATCTCAGTGCTAGAAATCTACCCTTTACTACAGTCATGTGACGGTTTAATTTATGTGACATTAAAAATATGTGTGTGTGTGTGTGCGCGCGTGTGTGTGTGTGTGTGTGTGTGTGTGTGTGTGTGTGTGTGTGTGTGTGTGTGTGTGTGTGTGTGTTGGTCTTTCTATGGGGTTTTCCATTAGTTCTGTGTCATGGTATTTCATTGCACATATTCGTGCTCAGCACTTGTTCAAAACTTGTTAGCACTAAAGCTACAAATTACTACAGCACCCAACCTTCCTCTTTACCTAGAGGAAAACAGTTTTTGTACTTACTTTCCTCACTTGCTTAGAGAAAAACAGCTCTTATACTCACTCTCCTCACTTGTCTAGAGGAAAGTAGTTTTTTTATTCAGGCATGTCCAAGAGTCAGCTCCCAGTGTTCTCTCCTGTCTATCTGATGAATCTGGGCATCTTGAGGCAATGTAGCAATTGCCTCATATACACAGACAACCCTCTCTTCTTACCACCCAACACCACAATCTGTAAGAGATGCACTTATCTAGCCAAACTGGAGGTAAAGCTCTCTCCAACCAAGACTGAACTTGACAGTCAAGAGGAGAAAGTGAACACTTGCACCACACCACACTCATCACATAGTCCCACTAAATCTACACCACCAAAATCCACACATAGAAACACAAAAGCATTCACAGAGGCTTTCAATAATTATCTGCTCAAGCAACCGAGACCTCCAAAGCAGAAACGCAAGCAACCTCGATCCCCCCAACACAACCCAAATGACACATAGCCCACAGACTCAGTGTGTCAATAAACTACAGCCCATAAGGCAAATCAATGTACCCATCACACTAGTCATAGGGAACTCTATAGTCAGGCACACCAATTTTCAACTCGCCAGGCTAAACAAGAAGAAGGTTACTGTCAGCTGCCTGTCGGGTGCCGGGATCTGCCACATAACCCACACACTCAGGTCACTCCACAACAAGTACAAATTGTCCATGTTGGTGTGAATGACCTGAGATGTACCTCACTGGACTACATGAAAAGAGACATGGAAGAGCTCTCCAGTCTTGTAACCCAGGCAGGTATGACCTTAGCCCTGAGTAGCATCCTGCCATCACCCAGAATGGTACCGCAGTACAAGGACAAAATGATTGACTTCAACAATTGGCTAAGCTTCTGGTGTCATTCTAAGGGGATCCAGTATCTTTCTGCCTGGGACGACATGGTCGACAGACCACGATTCTTTGTCAGAGATGGCCTGCACCTGTCACCCCTGGGATTCCAGATACTGGCTAAGGCTCTTGCTGCCCCTACAGTGCCTATTTTAGGTAAGGTTCAAATGACAAATTCACCACCGTAACAGGAACAGGCAAGCAAAAACTGAGGGTAATGCTACTCAATGCTAGAAGTCTAAATCTCAAAATGCACTTGCTTGAGGCACTCTTTAAAATGGAGAACATTGGTATCTGTGCAGTGACTGAGACCTGGTTCAAGGTTCTAGAGATTACCCCTGCATTACCAGGCTATAACTCATACCACACTTTTCGGCCATCTAACCTGGACCAGAACACCAAAGGTGGAGATGTGTCCATATTCATTAAGGATATCCACACCTCCAGGCTAGTTGTGCAACATAATGCATCCGAGCTTATCCAAGTGCAACTAACTTTGGGCAAAACTGCAATCCAAATTGTAGCTTGCTACAGATGCCCCACCATGCCCCATGATTCCCTCTCCTCTTTTCTTGATATACTGGAAAATATTAGGGTTCAAACAAACACCCTAATAATGGGCAATTTTAACTACCCCACCATTAACTGGGAAAACTACTCATGTACCAACTCCTTCACTCAACGCTTTCTGGAATTCATAAATTCCAATGCCCTGGATTGACTTATACACACCCCTACCAGGGGCAACAATATCCTAGACCTAGTTATTACCAACATGAGTGACGGGTGTTCCACACCTGAAGTCAAATCCTCATTGGTCAGATCTGACCATAAGCTAATCACCCTAGATATCCGCATCCCACCCCCACCCAACATTAAGGAAACCATGGTAAAAAATTTCTCCAAAGCCAACTTCATGCTTCTTAAGACAGAAGTGATGAACTTCATGACACCCATGCAGATGGACAATACAGTTACGACTGCTGAGTCCTACGCAAATGCGCTCTATAAGCACTTACATGAGTGCATGGATCATGCTTTCCCAAACAGAACCAAGACGCTATCCTCCAAAAAAAGGAAGCCAATCTGGTGGTCCCCTGCCATAAACAAACTCTACAGCAGAAGGACAAAACTGTTGCAAAAGAGAGTAAAATCCCATGAGTGGAGGAACTCCCTGGTCAGCCTCAGTAAGAAGCTGAGATCCCTAATAAGATCCTCCAAAGCTAGCTACAAAAACAAAATCACAACTGATTCTAAGAGCAACCACAGAGCATTCTATAGTTATGCCAAGAATCTCACTGGCAACACCCAGATATGCTCTGAATTACAGCACAACAGCACAAAAATTACAGAACTGATATTGCCAACATCCTGGCAGATAGGTTCAGTGCTAACTTTATCCCCCTTTCACCCCCTAAAGGGCCCATATCTATACAAAAGAATACAGAGTCCCTGTAATCACATCTATGCAGGTAAAAACTGCACTCTCTAAAACCAAAAACACAGCATCCATGGGACTGGACAACATCCCAGGCTGCATTTTACATGAACTTTAGAATGAGCTGGCTCCCCACCTAAGCACCATGTTCAGTTATAGTCTCACATCAGGCTTTGTGCCCACTAAATGGAGCACAGTAACAGTTATCCCACTCCACAAAGGGGGAGCCGCCACTGATCCTGGGAACTATCACACTATTAGCCTGGTCTACAAGGCCATGGAACGTATCAGCATGGAACTCATAAACAAAGGCATTGATCACCTCCAAACTCTGGACCCCATCCAGTTCGGGTTTGTGAAAGGCAGATCATGCCTTCTGAACCTGATCGACTTCTTTTAGGCAGTCACCAAAGCTATAGACGAGGGTAAGGTGCTTCACACACCCTATCTTGACCTCGCCAAGGCTTTCAACACCATCCCCCATTCTGGAATTATAACTAAACTCACTAAACTAAGTATAAATCCCTATGTCACAAGATGGTTTGCCAACTGGCTCACTAACAGAACCCACACTGTAAAAGGTGCAGATTCCAAATCTGACTTCAAACCAGTGACAAGTGGAGTACCACCGGATTCAATCCTGGGACCTCTCCTGCTTGGTATCTACTTCTCTGAAGTACAGGCTAGCACTGAAGGCCTCTGGCTAATGAAGTTTGCAAATGACTGCAAACTAGGAGCCATAGTCGAGTCCCCAAATGATGTACATCCTACAGAAGGGCCTCACTGAGACAGATGCCTGGTGTCAGAGGCATGGCCTCAAGCTCAATGCCAAAAAGTGCATTGTCATCCCCTTTGGTAAAAACCCTGTGCCCATGAACTACCACATAAATGGCAGTCTACTTAAGGCCAAATGTGCGATAAGAGCCCTTGGGACCCAGGTGGACAGTAGTCTCTCCTTTGATAATCACATTGCCACAGTAGTCAGGAAATCCTTCTATGTGGCACACCTCATCACAAAAGGGTTCTTATCCAGGAAAAAAGAGGTCATTGTTCCCCTCTACTCGGCACTCATTAGACCTATTATAGAGTACAATGCCCCTTTTGGAATGTACCTCACAAGACATCTGCAGCAGCTGGAAAGGCCACAGAAGTACCTCACAAAGAGGATTACTGGCCTCAAACAGATGCCCTACACTGACCATCTCAGAAAACTCCAGCTTTTCTCTGTAGCATATCGCCTACTTTGAGGAGATCTCTGCCTAACACGTAAAGCTATGTTAAACCCAGAGCTGTTGGACATGCTACAACTAAAAAAATCCCAGTCCCTCCGGGCTACACACTCTAGGGACCTAAATCCTGTCACCACAATAAACAGGACATGCTTGATGGATATATTCCTGTCCCAGAGACTTCCTATACTCTGGAACAAGCTACCCATCTATGTCAAACAAAGTTCTTCATTAGCACTCTTCAAGAAAAATCTTGATGAGTGGATGGGAAATAGGAAATACACCCCAGGGATTACTTCTGTGGCTCTACTCGACAGGGACAGAGTAAATTAACTTTCTTGGGTGGCATAAGCCAGGAAACCTTGTTGGCTAGGCTTACTTAGCCCCTTGGGCTGATAGCCTAGTACCTAGCTATGAACCTACGAACCTATGAATCTGTGTTTAAATTATTTGGCAGGATTTGGCACTGAAATAAATTTGAAAAATAAGTGTATTTTAAGGCAGCACTGCACTTTGTTAACTGTATTTAATTGAATTACTGATTCATTTTGTCTGTTTGTGACTGCTTTTTACTCTACATTTTGAAATTGTGTTTCGTTGCCTTATATAACATAGGCTAGATTCAGATCTGCTGAATCTAGACAGTTTAGTATCTCAGTGCTCTTAAACCAGCCATCTTACATTAAGAGGGCTTCCCTGCACCCTTGTGGCAGAAGTGTGTAGTTCAGGACCCATCTAAGTTGGGGATTGCTGGAGAAAGGCTCTGTTTAGTGCTTTCCCATTGATAGTTGTTTTAAAGCTGTTTAAATTTGCCTGTATATAAGCCTCACATTTCCACAGGTTTGCACTTAGTTTACCAGAGCTGCTTAATGTTTGGCAATGTTAGTCGGAGGACAGGAGTGCATCTGTATTGAAACTCAAGGCATCCACTGGAAAAAAAATGAAAAATAAGTATATTTTAAGCCAACACAGCACTTTGTTAACTGTATTAAATTGAATTCCTGCTTCATTTTTGCTGTTTGTGACTAATTCCAGCTAGCCCACTTCCATCTTAAATACCACATTCAGAAAAATCCTACCTCGGTGGATGGGCAGTTTCCCATCATTTCTCCTGCCAGCTTGATCGATATGGGCATCTTGAGGCAATGTAGCAATTGCTTCATTTATAATGAATACCATTTACTCCTAAAGCAAACTAACACTAATGTGAGAGATGCAAATGCACTCTGGAAACTGGAGTCAATTCTCTCAAGTAAAAACAAACTAGACATCAAACAGGTTGTCAGCACACATGCTTCACCTATCACGCAAACCACCTCTCACACAAAATAAGGTCATGACACATAATCCCACATACGTGGAGATACTCACTAAAAGCCTACCAAAAGAAGAGAGACTTCCCAAATGTACACCATTCACACTCACCACTAAGCATAAAGAAACCACTACACATATCAACACACACATCCGTATTTCAACAAATAAGCCCCTAAGGCAAAACATCTTGGTCATAGGTGATAGGTGACACCATAGTGAGACACACAGATGTCCCCCTCACCTGACTTGGCAAGGAGAAGGTCTTGATCAGCTGCCTACCAGATGCCAGGATATGACAAATTATGTATGCACTCTTAGTCACTAAACAACAAGTACCATTATGACTCTGTTATAGTCCGTATTGGACGTAGTGACTTGAGATGTGTCTGTCGGGACTATATGAAGAGAGACATGATGGAAATCTTTCATTATGGGTCCCAAAAAGGTATGTCCCTAGCCCTAAACACTTTCTACCCTCACTCAGGATGATGACACAATATAAACAAAAATGAACAATCCACTTAGAATGACCAAGGCTCCAACAATAGGCAGAGAATAATAACTAAGTCCAATATTAGTTGCAAACAACAGCTTTATTTTCTTCCAAACAGCAAAATTCTAGAGGCTAGCGCTTTCATGGTTGTATCACACCATTTCATCAGACCATAAAAAGCTGTTAAAACCATAAGTTAATATAGGATTTCAAAAAATCAATCATCCTATCACTGTATTGCACCAATTAATAGCTTAAAAATATATACACATACTTAAAGATGCATTGGCATAAACCTCTATATACTTGCATACAAACCGATAAATGTTACTATACATATATTAGTGACAAACTTACAAATATAAACTCTAAAACTTCATATAAAATGTGAAATATATATATAAAAAATACAAATAATTACTATTGAAATATTGTCCCCAAACTTACAAATATATACTCTAAAACTTCATATAAAATGTGAAATATATATATAAAAATGCAAATAATTGCTATTGAAACACTGTCCCTTAACTTAATAATCACATAAATGTAAATATACCATATATATGCTGAAATGCAAGATGTATGACATGAATGAAAATATATCTCCATATATATAGGTGTATAAATATAAATGATTACAATAAAAAAACAGTCCCTTGAAATGCACATGTACTATGTGAATAAACAAATTATATTACATAACAAGCTATGTGTGCACCTTCATATTTGTAAACATTCTACTTTCTAAACAGATTACAGTTTTTGAACAAAAATCACTAAATCAAATACACCTTCCATTTTCCACAGGGGCTTCTATTTTTTAGAAAGACTTCTATTTTTAAGATAGGTTTCAAGCGTATTCTATCATTCAAGACTTTGCTCCTGTCCACCCTCAATCTGTTGATCCACCTAGCCTCTGAAGTTTCTGTGCAGTTGATTAAGTCACCCCCACTTTCATTCGCATAAACCCACTCTAACACCTGAAACTTAAATACATGCGATGGATCAGTGAGGGAGACATGTTTGGCTAGGGCACTGGTGATGGTACATTTCTTAATATTCCATAGATGTTCACGTATACGAAATCTCAATTCCCTGTTGGTCTTTCTAACATAAAAAGATAAGAATATATCAAAAACTCCCAAATATATCACAATCTTACTATTACAGTTTGCTTTTGTCTTAAAAGTGAACATCTTTTGCATATCTGGATGAAAAAAAGTTTTCTCTTTTGCTATAAACAGACATTGGTTGCATTTCTTACAGGAGACAGTACCTGTTGGACGTTCCTGCTGCCCTTTAAAATCACTTTGGTAACACAGCATTCTCTTTAAAGATTTTTTATTTTTGAAAAGAAAGCTAGGCCTATCCCCTACTAACTTTTTAATGTCTGAATCTTGTGTTAATACTGGCCAAAACTTCCTAACAGTGTCTGTTATAATGTCAACGTTACTTGAATAGTATGTAGGTACCCATACTACCTGTCCCATATTTCCTTTCCTATTATGAGTGTGTACTTTCTGTTTGGATGAAAAATATGGTTTCCCAACCTCCTTTCTTTTAACTATACTCTTTCATTAAATTCTCCATTTTACTATCTCTATATCCTCTTTCATGTAACCTTGTTCTTAGGTCACTGACTTCTTCATTAAATCTGACTTCTCCAACTTCCAACCTGGAAGTTCTAAGTACTTGTCCTGTTACTATGTTGTCAAAAATGTAACCTGGATGCATACTACCCCTGTGGAGAAGGGTGCTTTTGTTGCAATCTTTCCTATATGTACTTGTAGAAAAATATCCTTCTATATTCTTAGATATACTTACATCCAAGAAATTAAATTTCTCACCAGAGAATTGCATTTCAATCTTCAAAAATGGTGTGCTAGCATCCAGTTCACAAAGGCACATCCTTAGAGAACACTTTTTTCATCCAGATGTTCACTTTTAAGACAAAGGCAAACTGTAATAGTAAGAATGTGATATATTTGGCAGTTTGTGAGATAAACTTATATTGTGATGTTGGAAAGACCAACAGGGAATTGAGATTTCGTATACATGAGCATCTGTTGAATATTAAGAAATGTACCATCATCAATGCCCTAGCCAAACATGTCTCCCTCACTGACCATTGCATGTATTTAAGTTTCAGGTGTTAGAGCAGGTTTATGAGAATGAAAGAGGGGTGACTTAATAAACCGCACAGAAACTTCAGAGACTAGGTGGATCATCAGACTGAGGGTGGACAGGGGCAAAGGCTTGAATGATAGAATACCCTTAAAACCTATCTTAAAAAATAGAAGGCTTTCTAAAAAATAGAAGCTCCTGTGGAAAATGGAAGGTGTATTTGATTTGGTGATTTTTATTCATAAACAATAGTCTGTTTAGAAAGTAGAATGTTTACAAATATTTAGGTGCACACATAGCCTGTTAAGTAATATAATTTGTTTATTCATATAGTACATGTGCATTTTCAAGGGACTGTTTTTTGATTGTAATCGTTTATATTTATACACCTATATATATATATATATATATATATATATATATATATATATACATATATATATATATGGAGATATATTTTTCATTCATGCCAGACATCTGGTATTTCAGCATATATATAGTATATTTACATTTATGTGATTATTAATTTAAGGTACAGTGTTTCAATAGTAATTATTTGCCTTTTTATATATATATTTCACATTTTATATGACCTTTTTGAGTATATATTTGTAAGTTTGTCACTAATATAATTATAGTAACATTTAACTGTTTGTAGGCAAGTATATAGAGGTTTATGCCAATGCATCTTTAAGTATGTGTATATATTTTTAAGCTATTAATTGGTGCAATACAGTGATAGGATGATTGATTTTTTGAAATCCTATATTAACTTATGGTTTTAACAGCATTTTATGGTCTGATGAAGTGGTGTGATACAACCATGAAAGCGCTAGCCTCTAGAATGTTGCTGTTTGGAAGAAAATAAAGCTGTTTTTGCAACTAATATTGGACTTAGTTACTATTCTCTGCCTATGGTTGGAGTCTTGGTCATTCTAAGTGGATTGTTCATTTTGTGGTGTTAGCTTCAAGCTCCATTTACACAGCGCACAACTCAACTTGTGTACATAAACAAAAAATAATTGACTACAGCAACTGCCTCAGCTTCTGGTGTCAGTCCAGGGGGATCTAATATATGTCAGCCTGGGAGGATATGATAGACAGACCTCATTGCTTTGCTAGAGATGGTTTGCACATCTCTCCTTAGGCTTTTGGATACTGGCAAAGGCCCTTGCCTTCCCCATAGTGCCTTTTTAGGCAAACAAAATCTAACTGAGACAAACTCATTGTTGTGCTGTTTAATGCTAGGAGTTTAAACATAGAACTGCACTCCCTGGAAGCACTCCTCACCTTGGAGGATGCTGACATCTGTGCAGTTACTGAGACATGTTTCTAGGCCACTGAGAGCACCACGGCCATGCAAGGCTACAATGCCTTCCCCATGTTCAGACCTCAAAATGTGTGTGAAGGAACCAAAGGTGGAGGTGTATCCATCTTCATTAAAACCAAATAACTTTGAAACTGATTAAACAGCATGACTCTCATGAACTACTCCATGTCCAATTAAATATTCGGGAAGTACCATACCACATCAATGCTAGCTATAGATGCCCCACCCTGACGCAGGATAAGCACACCATCTAACTCAATTTGCTAGAATCCCTCGCCATACAGCCCAACACCTTAGTCATGGGACATTTCAACTATCCTGCAAAAATACGCTCATCCAGTGGTTCCTGGACTTTTAACACAAATGCTCTGAAACAGTTAGTCTTCACCCCCACTAGGGGCTCTAATGTTCTGGACATAGTATTCACCAAAATGGGGGTTCAATGTACTTCCCCATGCATGATGCCTTCCCTGGTTAGGTCAGACCACAAATCAGTCTCGTTTGAAGTAACTACTGGAGATTACATACTCACAGGAACAAAAATTATAAAAAACTTCACGAAAGCTAACTACAGCCTACTAAGCAATGATATAAATAGCTTCATACCACCCACAATCACAGACACCTATGATCACTATGCAGAAGTGTACGCAAATGCCCTGTACAAACACTTAAGTGACTGCATAAACTCTGCTGTACCAGATCAAAAGCAAGTCTTTCTGTAAAAACAAGCCACTGTGGTGGACTTCAGGTATAAACAGATTATATAACAAGAGGAAGAAACTGTCGTCCAAAAGCAAGAGGGATATCACTCTGTAAAGGAAGAGGTCCCTCCTAAGCCTAAACAGGAAAATCGGAAATCTTGCAAAGTCTTCTAAAGCAAATTACAAATCCAAAATTGCATCTCTAGCCATGGATAATCATAATGCATTCTTTATCTATGTCTGCAGTCTAAAAGGGAATGCCCAGCTATGTGCTGAACTGGTTGTAGTTGGGATCACTCAAACTACATTGGAAGATATTGCCAACATGCTAGCTGACAGATTCAGTGCAAACTTCAACCCCCATCCCCACCTACCATTTACCAAAGTATACCTGACAGCAGTCCTCTACCTAGTATCCATAGAGAACAGATCATCTCTGCACTCACCAAGGTCAAAATCCCAGGTTGTTTACTAAACAATCTAAAACAAGACCTAGCAGATCCATTTGGTGTTCTCTTTAATCATAGTTTGAGAACTGGCTATGTTCCTGGAGAATGGAGAACAGCAACAATAATCCCCCTGCACAAAGGCGGGGCATCAACTGAGCCTGGGAACAACAGACCCATAAGTCGAACCAGTGTCATCTGCAATCCATGGAAAGAATTATTATGGACCTTATCAGCAAGGACATAGGCAATGTCCAAACACTGCATCCAACCCAGTTTGGCTTCATTAAGGGCAGATCATGCTTATTAAACCAGGTAGACATATTTTAGAATGTTACCAATGCTGTGGACAAAGGTACGGAATTCCATACAGCCTGTCTCCACCTTACCAAGGCTTTTGACACAATTCCCCACTCTGGCATCATTGACAAATTCTCCAAGATAGGGATTAACCCTTACATTACTAGAGGCATAAACAATTGGCTAACTGACAAAACACACTCTCTCAAAATTGGTGGCTTCACCTCCACCAGTTGATCCATCACCAGTCGAGTACCACAGGGGTCTCTGCTGGGCACCTTACTGTTTGGCATCTATTTTGCAGAAGTCCAGGCCAAAGTAAATGGTCTTTGGTTGACCAAATTTGCAAGGTAATTGCAAACTGACCCACTCTGCTCAGATATTCATTCCGCAAACTACCCAAATGGGGATACTTGAGAATTAACATGTCTAGACTTGTAAAGGCTCTAGGACTCCTAGCCTAGTAAACTCCTATGCGCCTATGTACCTATTTCTGAAGTATAGCAACAATGTATATTTTCAGTTTGGAGCCATACTGTTTCAAATGACTGTATACAATACAAAATGTGGGACATTCTTCCTTTAATTGCAGGTTTTGTCAGTTACATTGGCATATTAGAATAGTATATGCACAGTCAAAATTTTGCATTTCATATTAATGGTGAAGTTTGGTAACAAGCAAGTATAGCAACATCTAACGCGTCCTAGCGTCTGTTTTTCCTTCATAATCATTTTCTTATACATTAAAACAAGTGCATGGATTAGATTTTCTGTTCCTTGCCTTTTTTTCTGTTCCCTTTATTTCATTTCTGTAAAAAATAAGGAAAGTAGGAATATTCTCTACAGTATGACAATGGTCTAAAACTATTTCTTTTTTGGCCATCCCCATCCAGACCATCTAGCCTTTCCTCATCCTTATGACTTCCCATTCCCATAGTAGTAGGCCAAAGCCACATTGTCAACTTGGTCTAGAGGTGGGCTGAGGTGACCTGTCATCTACAAATCATTTAGACTTTTATTTCATAATCTACACTTTCTACTACCCCTTTGGCTGCATGATTGCATATCTGCTAATAATCTTCAAACTTTGCTTCTTATGCTGATTGCTGGATTGTTTAAGTGAAATGCTGTCCTAGATATAACTGTATGGTTATGTTTTTTCAGAAAAAAGAGTAAGAAAAAGTAATACCTTAAATGTTTAGATAACTTGAAGTGCTTTCCAGTTGGTTGCATTACTTTTAACTGAGCATTGTACAAGTGTTTTTGGGACTCTTCTATATTATTATGTTAACAATGCACAAGTGACGAAATACAATTACTATAATAGTAAAATCACAAAAGCATCAAAATGAATGGATGACTAAATAAATAGAAAAATATAAAAAGCATAACTTAACTAATCACTTTGCTTATTCATTCATAAGAGATTTAATGAGAAATTGCACATCAAGAAAACCTTGTCCATTTGCAGAATTTGAAGAAGTCTCCTTAACAGCTTATCTAAGTGTTCTCATTACAAGTTCAAACAGGAAGAGCAATGGCACTCATTATGAAATGCAGAAGCATTTACTGTCTAGAAACACTTTCCCCCCAGATTCACTATACTTCCATGCAGGACTAGCTTAGTCCTGCATGGAAGCGGACATTTAGGAGCAGGATGGCAGTGCGTCATGCATAGTAATGAAGGCGCACTCCTGAGCTCCTAAACGGACACTGAGCATGTATGAGTGCAGGGGGTATGTCTGAGAGCAGAGCTCTTAAAATATACACAACCCTGCAATCAAGAGCAGCAGGTTAGCATTAAGAATGAGCGAGACCGCTCATAGGTGTCCGCATAACCCCAGCAGCATCCACCAAAGTTTATAACAGCAATAGGTAAAATAAAAAATATACAGAAGCTGTTTTTTTTAACCAAATAGATTAACTGTAACCATAGGTGCGTGGGTTTGCCCATCACTTAGCTACGTTTAATGCAGCTTAAATGGCAGAAGAGAATAAAAAGCAATATATATGCAAATGACGCAGTACAGCAATAGTGTAGCGGGTCGGGTAGAGCATTTGCCTAATGTGCAGTCATTCCCAGTTCGAGTCTCACTCCCGTACATTCCATTTTCCATGTCAAATCACTTTATGACTGATATCTTTTGTTGCATAACCTACCAAACAACATAGTTTTGTGAACTAGAGTACTACATTAAATGCAGATGTGAGGTGTCATTGTCATAATGTTGTAAAGTCCACAGATAATCACATGTGCCCCATATAGTATATGTACACAGGAATCAGGGATACAAATGGAAGGTAGAATGTGTAATGAATGATAAATCCATACAGTTCCAAATCCACCACCTTCCCAAGAACCATTTGACATAACTGTCTAAATTAGTGGGGTGGTAAGCGGGAGTAAGCACTATTAAGCAAGAGTAAGCATACTTAAAGCAGTAGTAAGTGGATTTCAGCCTGTTTGCATGGGGGTAAGCAATGTGCACACAGGTTAAGCAATATTGAAGCTAACTCTCTGTAAGCATATTTAACCGAAGGTTAGCATTGCTCACCTTTATGCAAACCTGTGCAAACCCACTTACAATTGCTTAAAAGTGCCTTAATCACTCTTTATGCATCAGACGCTGTTCTGGACAGAGAAAAATAAACAGCCTTGCAGGACTTGTACCCAGGACCCTGTACACTATAGGCACAGTAGTTAACCACTAAGCCATCACAGCAGTATATAAAATTGAGGTATAACCAAACAAATCCTCACTGTAGGAAATACAAACTGAGCATGTGAAAGGAATCTATATGCAGTTTTATTATGTATAACCTACTACAGGATATAAATATGTTAACTGGAGTACTGCATTAAGCCCAGATGTGAGGTGTCATTGTAATAAAGTGTTGAAATCCCCTAATAATCACAAGGACCCCATACAGTGTACATACACATGAATCATGGATACCAAACACATGTATAACATGTAGTGAATAATAAATAAATGCCAAAATGCATTATATAATGCAGATTAAATATTAAGCAATGCTAAACATTGCACAGCCCAGCTTAGTAGGTGTAAGCAATGTATAGGCCAGCTAAATCAGTCTGCCCATTGGTATA
Source organism: Protopterus annectens (assembly GCF_019279795.1). Classification (NCBI taxonomy): domain Eukaryota; kingdom Metazoa; phylum Chordata; order Ceratodontiformes; family Protopteridae; genus Protopterus; species Protopterus annectens. The sequence continues at coordinate 1,070,260,005 of NC_056731.1, read as the reverse complement.
CCCCTTTAAGCAATAACAACCTTAGGTAAGCAGGTTTGCCAATAGCTTAGCATTTTCAAAACTGTCCAATCACAGCAAACTGCAGAAAACCGGCCCTATTTATACTTAACAGGCAGGAATACATCTCATAACTGGTTGTAGCTTCTCCTTGTAGGCACTATGTCTGGAATGGGAGAGGGTGTGTGCTTTTGGGCACAGTTCTGGGGCATCTAGGAGTCCAGAGTCATGGCAGGACTCATTGTGAAAGACCATGATCAGAGACTGTTGCGGGTTTTCAATACAAAGCGGAAACCTGGAACAGTCTTGCCCATGGCTTCACCAGTGCCACTGGCATACCACAAACTGGTGAGCAGGTCGGGCATCACTATGTCGACCTGAAGTGGATAAAGGGGATCTTTTGTATCAGTGGATCCAAGAGGCTAGGAGGACAAGGGATGTCCCAGCCATGTGTAAGTATCAGTCCACTATCTGTTTAATAATTGCCAGCTCATGTATATTATGGATAGGTATGGCTAAATATTCCTCTTTTGTCTTTCGCAGTGGCAGGTGAGCGGGCTGCGAACCAGGAAGCCCATGGCTGTAGACTGCAGGGTTTGCAATGTGAAGCAAGTTAGTAATGCTCTTGCATGTACTGTCATAGGAAACAAATCTAAAAGTAGTAGTAAGTTAATCGCCTGTATAAAACCTGTATTGTTTAAGGCATGTACTGCATACACCAGAGAATAGGGAAGGAAGAGTCTCATATAGGTTGTATGTAAATAAAAGCATAATAGCCTAATAATAAAGGTCTAACTGCTGGACATCATGTGTTCACTCTGGTATCATATGGTAATGTAGAGTTGCAATCACTTAATAGTACTGTTGTAGTAAGCACTGTTACCCACACTGTGCTACATAAATAAAATGTGTAGGAATGTCTGTATATGACTTGTAATCCCCAGAGGTCAAACAGTACAACTGAGAGAGACTTAGATGGAAAACACTGAAAAGAGAGGCAACAAAATCCAAATAGCACACTCAACCATGACGTGAACGTTGCATTTTCTGCACACACAGGCATGGTTCGAATCCTGGGAGTGGTAGTAGGCTGTATGCAGAATCACACCCCACAACTGTACAGATATGTCCAAAATGTCCAGTAAATCAGTCCATAGCTGCTGCCTGTCACCCTGTCCCCCTGGAAAATCAGTGGGATGATCCGAGATGATTAGGCAGCAAACAAGACATACAACTGATTGTCAGAAATCTATAACAACAAACCTGTCACTCTAGCATCCCCCCCAAAATGTTATGAGAGTAAGTAGCCAAGTATGTCCCATCTCCACCCCCATGCTGTCAAGCTGTGACCGGAGTGTCTACAGTAACAGAGTGAGACGTATGTGCATAATACTAATGTGGAAACTGGCAATTTGTGTGGCAACATGCAGGTAGTGCTAACAAACATTGCTCCCACAGGTCTGTCAGATATGAACACTGTGCTTATAAATAAAAGATTGATATCCTCTACTGGTACTGTTTACTCTGGTATTGTATGGCATTGTTAGTGTTGCAGTTGCTTAGAATAATAAGGTATTACTCATCACTGTCACTGTACTACATAATATAACTGTCCAGGAAATTCTGTATAAGAGTTTTGTAATTACAAGTTCAGAATGTAAAACCACAGGAGAATTATAGACAGAAATCAGACAAGCGATACACAGAAATATCTATATAGCACACTCAACTGTGAGGGGCAGTGTTTAATTTTTAGCAGACACAGCCATGGTTCGAATCCTGGGAGTGGTAGTAAACTGTATGCAGAATCATACCCCACAAGTGAACAGAAATGTCCAGAATGTCCAATTATTTGGCCCATATCTGCTGGCTATTACCCTGTCCCTCTGCCATATCACTGTGCGACACTCTGACATGTAGGCAACATTTCATGCCATATAACTGACTGTCAGACCTGTACATATTTGGAAAATGTCAAATAAAACAAACCTGTCATTGTACAAGTCATTAAAGGTTTAAGAGGGCAATAGTCAAAATATGTCCCGGTTGACCTGCATGTGGTGAAGACATGCCCAGGAGTGTCTGCAAAAAGAGATGGACAGGTATGTGCATAACATCAACCTGGAATCTGAGAGTATGTGTGGAAACAGTTAGGTAGTATTAACAAACAATACCTCCACAGGTATACCTGGTAAGAGGTGTATACTGCATGTAAAATCAGTTAATGTATATAGTTGTTAGCAGCTATACCACTGTCCAAACTAAGGCAATAGGGTAGTGTACAAATATCTGTAAGGTACAGATCAGAGCACTGACTAGGAAAGTAATGCGAACTACAGGAATATACTAGTTGTTAATTGACATGATTCCCCCCCCCCCCAACATATCTGCAATAATAAACTAAGTACACAACTCAATTGGTATGTGCTGAATTAACTCTACTGTTGGGCTATATGCCCTATTGTTTGATAATTATGTAAATTTGTTTCCATGCATGTGCTATGTTGAAATACTCCCACATGGTGGCATGCTGCCACCAATGTACCTGCATGCTGTTAAAATGACCACTGTGGTCCCATATATGCATGTGTTCTGTTTGCTATGCAACTGTTCCATATCTGGTGTTTGGGTTAATGGGAATATCTATGCATGCTGTTATACCTAATCCTAGAATGTGTTGACTATTACTAACCCACATATGTTGATAATATTTAAAAAACATAGCATGTTTGGGAAGGCCGGTCCTGGTGGACTCACCTGTCTCACCTCAGCTGACCATGGCACCGGGCACCAGCACATCTGGGGCCCAACCTGGGACGTCCTCGTCTGTTGGTCCTGCACCACCTTTGGGTGGAACTGTCTCAGGGGATGGGGCTTGCCCCTCCAGGAGCGGGCATGGACAGGACCCTGTCAACCTTCGCCAGGTCCGGGACATGGTGCGTATTGAGCTCCGCAGGGAGGTCGGAGATCTGCTATGTCAGCTTGAGGGCCATGTGTCACATCTAGAGGGTTGGTCTGGTCCTCCTACTGATCCCCCAGCACAGCCACCTTTGGGGATGTGAAGGTGCAGTGGTGACTGCCCATGGGTGGCGACATCAGTCCCACTGTTTCCACTAGGGGGCTCACAGTCTTCCGATTTCCCAACACCCCTCCCCATCAAGGTGTTTACCCCCCACATGTGTCATATACCACCCCTGTATGCATCTTGTTAGTCTTGTCTGTTAACCTACCTAACCTATCTAACCTACCTCGCCAAATATACCTACTATCCCTCCCCAACATTCTACTCTCACCTTAAAAAAAAAAAAGAAAAGGCAATCTGTCCCCCCCAAAAAAATCTTGCCCCATACATAGCTGTCCATTTCACACACATACCCACTGGACACATGTAATCTGGTCTAATTGACTTAACAACATATTATTGTTGTCCTCACCACTGTCTCAGGAGTATGGTTGCCCAAATCTATCTCCAAATTCAGTGTATATGCACAGCTGTTGCTTTAGAAGAAATGAGCAGCTATGGACCTTACCTACACCCTTCCTGCACATCCCTAGCTATTTTCCCTACTGTCCTTCCCTCTTTGTGCCCATTTTTCACCACTTTCCTATCAACCCTTTTTCATTTCTTTTAAGAAATTAGCATGGGGGTAAGTGGGAGTAAGCACTTTTAAGCAGCAGTAAGCGGGTTAAAGCTTGTTTGTACAGGGATAAGCAATGCCTACACAGGTTAAGCAATTGAGAAGCTAAATCATTATAAGAAACTGTAACCGGAAGTTAACATTGCTTACCTCCATGGAAACCTGTGCAAACCCGCTTACAACTGATTAAAAGTTCCTTAATCATGCTGTATCCAACGACCCTTGTTCTGCCCAGCAACAAAATAAACAGCCTCTGCAAGGCTCAAACCCAGGAACCTATACACCATTGCCAAAGGGATTTACCACTAAGTCATGTCAGTTATACATAACCATAATGTTTTTACAGGCATATCATCCAGCACAGACATTCAACAGTACAGGAAAATTATTTAAACATGTATATATATATATATATATATATTGATAGACATGCTCCACCTAAAGAAATCCAAGTCACTGCGAGCCACTCGCTCTAGTGAGCTAAACCTCACCACAACAATAAATAGAACATCCTGGAGGGATAGATTCCTGTCACAGAGACTCCCCATGTTTTGGAACAAAATTCCTAAATACATTAGGCAGAGCCCCTCACTAACACTCTTCAAGAGAAATCTTGATGAGTGGATGGGTAACAGAAAATACACCCCTGGGATCACTTCACTGGCTTTTCTTGACAGAGGCTCAGTTAATGAATCAATGGGGTGGAGAAAGCTGACACAATCTGGCTAGGCTTATAAATGCCCTTGGGCAGGCAGATAGCCTAGTACCTACCTATGAACCTATATATATATATATATATATATATATATATATATATATATATATATATATATATATATATATATATATATATATATATATGTCTATATATATATATATATATATATATATATATATATATATATATATATATATATATATATATATATATATATATATGTATATACAGATATATATATATATATATATATATATATATATATATATATACAGATATATAGCTATAGATATAAAAAAGAACATAACAAATACATTTATGACCACAGGCATCGTTAATGGGTGTGAGGGGGCCCAAGCTACATACGCCTTGTACGTATTGATATTACCCCTCCCCAACCAAACAGGTCTGCCCTGCAACACAGTACCAACTGTTGCAAGTTCCATAACCAGGACCCAACACAATATGGGCATAAGATGTTAAAAGTAATCTATCCCACCTGTATGATGTCAGGCTTGTATCAATAACATATCATGCAGTACAGTCTGGCTACCATAGGGAATATACAATGTGGAAGCACTACACATTCCTAAGATACATACACACACACACATTCAGATATATATATATATATATATATATATATATATATATATATATACGTTCACTACTAAATCTCGAATTACGGAATTTCGAGACTCTGAAGCCAGAAGACTAGAATCTCGAGATTCAGTAATATTGAAATTAAAAAAAAAACATTTTCTAAAACTTATGCAGAGGGGCAAGCCAGTGCCCCCCCTGCACCCCACACCCCCTGCAACTTAAATATAGCAACTCCGAGATCGCACCACAATGGAGTGAATGGCAAAATAGTGCTGTGCATAGCAGAACAGAAATTTTGCCATTCAGTCCAATGTAGTACGATCTCGGAGTTGGTATATGTAAGTGCAGGGATGTGGGGGGTGCATGGGGGCTTGGCCCCCTGCATTTACCTTCTAAATGTTTTTTTTTTTCTTTTAGTTTTTTTAAATTTCGATATTATGGAATCTTGAGATTCTGGTCTTCGGGCTTCAGAGTCTCGAGATTCCGTAATTCGAGATTTAGTAGTGAACCTATATATTATACATATATATATATATATATATATATATATATATATATATATCACACAGTTTATCGAAACTGTGTTTTGGCGGGCACAATTTAGCTAAATTGGGAGTGGGAAATTAAAGAAGGTATGAAGTCTGCATGCACTGTTAGTTGTAAATCAACGTATAGTGTTGATTTACAACTAACGAAGCTATCGCTGAAATCGTGCTACAGTGGGGATATGGGAATATTCCCTTTTCCTCAGTGTAGTGCGATCTTGGAGTGAGAATAATAAAGTAGGGGGTGAGGGGGCACAGCCCCCTATATGAGGGGTGCATGGGGGGCTTGCCCTCTTCATAACACTGTTTAGAGTTTTTTTTTTTTTTTACTTTTTTTTTTTATTTTGATTTCTTTAACTAAAGTGCATAGTCGACAATATGCACTTTTGCTAAAGTGTATTATCAGAAACACAATTCGCTGGATTGTGTTTTCAATAATACAACAGTGACCCATATGTATATGTGTATATATATATATATATATATATATATATATATATATATATATGTATATATATATATATATATATATATATATATATATATATATATATATATATATATATATATATATATATATACATACATAGATATATGTAACTACACATACACACACAGAGATATGTATAGGAAGATACATATTTAGAGGGTGCACACTATATGGAACAGCCAGTATTCCTACAGTTGCCACCTTACCAAATGGACACTGTATGAGTCACCCATACAAAAGACAATTTTTACCTGAACATATACCGGCAGAGAGGTCAAAGTATATAACATCACATATAGGTTTGCATACACGAGAAAGCTTTATTTGTATACTATTACAATTGTATATGTCATATAGCTGTTTAGACTTTGAAATACATATAAACAGACTAATGCAACTCTCAAACAGATCAATTAATACAGTATTCTGGAAAGCATAACATATGATGCTGTCCAGGCCAAGGCCTTCAAGTAGTACAACAGTAAAGAGAGAATGGGCCACAAGATAACAATCAATCAATAGTAAGTAATGCAGATGTATAGTCCAGCAGCCTCTAACTACACTATGTATGCAATCCCTAGGGGGAAAAGACTTCAGTTGACACAATGGGATGTATCTGTTACATGACAAGGCATAACTGAAACCATCACAATAACACTGACTAACAGAATAGTCTGTATGCCAGAAAGCAGTAGGCCTGCACTTTCCCAAGGTGAATTGTATGGTAATATATACTCAGATACCTTAAGGCAGCTTACTCCTGATGTCCCTCATATGTTGTAACAGCCTACATTTGTTATAGTGCATCCCACCATAGATATACCACTGTTACATACACTGTCCTCTGGACTGCAGAAGGGTATACAAGTATTGTGCAGATGAAGCCCACACGTATATGGACCCAACCCGACAATATGTGAGGAGGCCACAACAGCAGTGGAATGATGGCAGGAATGGTAGAATGACATACTAACAGGACACTACATAACCCATGACAGCATGACATAGGGACAAAGCCTGGTATGTAGGTGGAGGACAGAGGCCGGAACACAGGGCCTTATGTGAAACAGTGTTATCATACACTAAGCAAGTTGCTGGTGTTACGGCATAGTCTGCAGCATACCCTTATTCAGGAGTATGAAGTCAGAAACACAAATTGATGTAGCCATGCACTCAACACACACACACTGCCAGTGATATATCTGACACAAGACCTGTGTGGTGGGCAGACAAAACATAACAGGCACACCTCTGGCCATCAAGTGGATAAGCCAACAGTTGAGAGCTATGCAGACAGACTGCATTCCGTGCTAAGCTAGTATGTACACACAAACCCTGTAACACTGGTGCTATAAAATGCATACAACAACACTACTCACACTCTGTCTGTAGTTCTGAAACCTCATACAAAAATGTATCTGGCCTGAGTGTGCAAGTTCTCTTGTAAGAGTTATTGCTACCTGCTGCCGGCAACACTGCTGCCCACACAAAGGAAAGATGTCCACCCTACAGGAAAGGTAAAGGGACCATGCCCACAGCATGAAGGTAGCAAGTGGAGGACACTGACTGGTGCAGAGGCCATTACTTAATCATGTGCATCACCTACAAAAGTCATGCTGCAAGCTATTCCAAGCAGCTCAATCCATTTACTGGAGAAAGAGAGAGAGGGAGAGAGAGAGAAAGAGAAACCAGAACCACAATCAAAACCAAAACCAAAACAGAAACAAAGAAAGCAGGATAAAGCCATAGCCAAGAGGAAAAAAAATCTCCTACAGGGAAACCATCGACAACAGACCTCATTCCCACAACAGGTATGTGAAATATATATGCATGTAATTGACTGTAGTACTTGTTCCATTATACTGGAATAGATGATGTGGAATGATATATATGTGCCATCAGGTGTTGTTATTGCAATGATGTTCAGCTGAACAACTGCTATGGACAATATAGTCTGTCCCTGTGGATAGTGGGCCATACCTGTCAACTGTGCAGAGCAGCACTAATTGACAAGATGTAAGCCAACGTAGTGTGTGTTGTGTAATGGAAAGAATGTATATTACTGTGGCCAATAGCTGGTGGTGTAAGTAATGCCATAATGAAGGACTTGTGGGTTCCAGAGCCAACCACTTGCAAGACACTCATGTTAGCATGTATTGTAGCACGCTGAAATGCCATAGGTGTGTAATAGGCTTACCTGCAAACAATCTGGCCCTATATATACCCCCCTAATGTTAGGCTGTGTCCATATGTGGCACCTGTCTATGTTGTAGCAAGGCAGAACAGTGCAACTGTGCAGGAAGGAGAGTTAGAGATTGTGGACCTGATGTCTGAATGTGCCCCATATATAGGTATGTATATTTATATATATATATATATATATATATATATATATTTATATTTATATATATATATATATATATATATATATATATATATATATATACATGTATGTCTACAGATATACAAATACCCATATGATATATACATATATATATATATATATATATATATATATATATATATACATATATACACGCACACATATATACAACATAAAATATATCTACACACACACACACACATATATATATATATATATATATATATATATATATATATATGTATATGTGTGTATGTCTACACATATACAAACACACATATCTATGTAAATACATGTCCCCTATATTACCACCATAGTGCTGCATGCTATGCGTGAGGGAATATCACACATAGCAATACACACAGATATATACAGCTGTAAGTGTGTGCAACATGGATGGTTATATCACATGTGAACCCCTTGTTGGGACCACATTGCCCTTGTCTGTGAAGTAGGGAATGGGAATATGGGGAAGGAAAAGCAGGTATATTTGTTGAAGTAGTTCGGGTTGGTTGATATAGAGGACAGCCTACAGGGGTGGTATATGACACATATGGTGGGTAAACACCCTGGATGGTGTGTGTGGTCTGTGATGTGGAAGCTACATGAGCCCGCATATGGAAACTATGGGAACAAGCCTCCTACCCATTGCTACTCGCAACAGTTCCATGGTCCTGAAGGTGCCTGGCCTGGAGGCTGAGCAGGAGGAGCATGTGGACCCTGTGATTGTGTACTGGGGGCCTCATGGTGCTGTAGCATATCCCACATGTTTCTGTGGAGCCCCCTTTGGAACAGACCCTGGACCTGATCTCGTCTGACAGGATCATGTCAGTGTGTGGCCCCAGTGGGGGGACACCATCCCCTGAGGTGGTTCCACCTGAAGGTAGTGCTGGACCAGTAGATGACGAGGCCACAGGGTGGGTCCTACATGTGATGTGGCCTGGTAACATGGCCAGATGAGGTGAGAGAGGTGCTTCTGCTGACAACTAGTCCCTAAATATGCTTTTATGTCAGTGTTATAGAACATATGTGGGTAGTAATAGTCCACACACTCTCGGAACATGTCCAACAGCATTCATAGATATCCCCAATAACATAAAATGACAGATGTGCTGCAATCACATAGCAAGCATACCACATGCATATATGGAACCATAGTGGCCCTGACAATGGCATGCAGATTAAACAGTCTGTAAAAGGCCAGCAATTATAGTGTCCCCAGAGGGAACATAGGTACAAAAACATAGCACAAAGCATGGTACAATACAATATATGTCCCAATGGTAGGTAAGCTGTTGCCATAACTATTGAGTTGTGTGAACTGTTGTTTGTCACTGATATGGTGGGGGGAGACAGAGTTGTGTATTAAGAACTATGGTAACCTTGTTGCATGAATTGCTCAGACCTGTTTCCATCTTTATGTCTTTCAGACAAGATGTCCCAAGGTCGTTTACCAGGGTATTCAGGGGCGGAAAATGAGGTCATACTGAACACCTGTTACAGCACTACCAGGTCCACTTCAGCAGGGCAGTCCATGAGCAGCAGGAGCGGACCACCCTGTGGAATGATCTAGTCCACAGGTTCAATGATGTTGGCCTGCATAACCGCAGTTATTTACAGGTCTGGCATCATTGTACTGACCTGCTTCGCAATGCCCATCAGTGTGCTGCTGCAGTCCAGGGGGATCACCTCGCAACAGTGGGGGAGGGGGTCATGCCATCCATCCCCCCTGACATGTGTTGAGGAGCTCCTCGACAGCCTCATGGCACCTGCCCACCCGCACATGGAACAACTGGCAGAGACCATTGTGGAGGTGGCTGCTACCCACACACCGGCCGAGGAGCATGCAGGTAAGGCCACAGGGCACATCAGTAGACCACTGTTGCATATGCATCTCATTGTGGACTTGTACTGTTGATGTACTGTAATTCTGCACCCACCCTGTAGCAATGCCACAGCTGTGGCCAATTACATCACATCTCTCACACTCTTATGTATGTCCCTCTGGTATACCACCAAGGCAACAGCCTGTAGCTGGTGAGTATGGTTTATGTCCATGCTTGCCAATACACTGGGCATGTAATGGCTACGGTATATTCCATTCACACATCCAACACACCTACCCATAATGCATGCCATACATGTTCATGTATTGTTGCTGTTAAATGCACTGCATCACAGTGGTGACCATGATAGGGTATCTGAAGGGTATGTCAGACACCTGAAAGATAATTCACATCCTGTCATTGCAAAATGTGTCCACAGGGATGAATATAATGGTGGGATAGATGGTGAGTATGGTTTATGTCCATGCTTGCCAATACACTGGGCATGTAATGGCTACGGTATATTCCATTCACACATCCAACACACCTACCCATAATGCATGCCATACATGTTCATGTATTGTTGCTGTTAAATGCACTGCATCACAGTGGTGACCATGATAGGGTATCTGAAGGGTATGTCAGACACCTGAAAGATAACTCACATCCTGTCATTGCAAAATGTGTCCACAGGGATGAATATAATGGTGGGATAGATGGTCTACGGTAGGGACATGTGTGAAACATCACCCTTATACAGTGCTACAACAGTGTATATACCAGTATTACTATGGCAACTGTTAGAGATCTACACTATGGCATAACATAATACTGTGGTCCACATTATTAGCTGGGACTAGGCTGTTACATGTGGTGTTCAGTGTTTGGGACACTGCAAACTGACACAAATGTGTAGGCCACACTTGTCAAGCACCTGCAAAATGGCTGAAGGTGGGGAGAGTGTGTCATCATGACATACCAGTGCACTACATCTGGCATCTTAGGGATGCTAAGAATGGCTGTATCTGCACACAGTCAGGTTCAGGAACTGTGGCAGATGTAACCCTAACTGCACTTCAATAGTGATGGCAGTGTGTGAACTCCAAGGGATGTGCACATGAGTAGACCTTGCAATCATGCAGAGTTGGGGGACATGTGTAGGGCAGACTGACCATATACTGGCAAATGCAGATGGCCCATGCTAGTATACCCCTGCCAGGAATAGTGACTGTTGTAGTACATATAGCAATAGGTGCAATGGACCATCATGATAAGGGCTTGCACACATATGTACCCACAGAGTATATGCATCGCGGTCAGCATCTGCACACCTAACACATTTCTTAGACACTGCATGTGAATGTACAGTACATATGTCACATATCAGGCTCATGTAATGTTAATATATGCGGTGATGTGTCCCATGGCGTATCAAGGAAGAGTGCGTCATATCAATAAGGGTGTGTACAGTCTCCATAGCCATTGTAAGGTCTGACGGTTGTCAGTGTAATAGTTTCGTATTGGTCATACATGCACCACTGTTGTTGAGATCTGTAAACCAGACATCAAGCATTCACAAATGACATCTGTCCACATATCATCCCAGGTATGTGTCGCTCAAACACATAGGGGCTGTGACAATTGCAGCAGACATAACTGACACAGTAATACACATTCAGCAATGGTTTGTATACCTGTGAGGTTTGGTGTACAGTACATGGCAGGGTGCAGAACAGGTGCACAGCAATACTGTGTAGATGGGTGCAGTGTTTTCCAGGGGAAGGGGAATCACCTACTAACACAGCCCATGCATCACACACATATATACTGTTGCTAGCATGGATTGATTATAGCTGCACTGCATGCTGTTGAGTACCATATGTTATACATGTTAACAGATCAGTAATGGGAGGACTGTGTGTAATATCTTTGTGCAACCTCACCTATATATGTGTGTGTGTGTGTGTGTGTGTGTGTGTGTGTGTGTGTGTGTGTGTGGGAGGGAATTATTTTGTCTGTAAGTGCAATCTGGTGAAGTGGAGGGAGGTTGATGCATGTAGGATGTGTGTGTGCATGTGTGTGTGTGTTTGTGTGGGTGTCCATGTATGCACATGTGTGATTGTGGGGTTGTACATACGGTAGTACTTCCCTTTGGGATCATGATATACATGGACATGGACTGACACATGATACACCAGGATATGTAATCACAGGACAGCTGATAGTATAATTAGGTCTGTAGCATGTAACATTTATTGGGAGGGAAAGTATACATCAGGTATACCCTTAATATTGCAATCAGCAGAAAGGTGAATGACTACCCACGTATGCAGCACTACATATGCATTAGGAAATTACTAGACAACACCAGGGAGTGTATCCATATATTACTGTTATCCACATGACAAGATGATTGCGCTGCAGATCTGCCATGTACTGAAAAATAGTTACATATGACACTCCAATGCGTGACATTATAGAGTGAACGTAGTAGCCCCTAACATATAGGAGCCATGCTCACGATGTCCGGACAAACCCAGGGTGAACACTGGATGACAGCAGTGAGGCCATGTAAAACCTACTCCACTCAAGTCAAGGAGGTAATGGAGTAACAGGTCTTGTGTTGTGATCACTCATCTAAGCATTTAGAGGAATGATACATTAATGAGTGGTAGTAATTAGTGTATTTTGCCAAGTGTAATGCAGGATGGGGAACTTATGTGAATAAACGTGGGACTGTCTGTAATCTCAGGGACAGGTTGGTATTAAGGTGGAATGTCAGTGTGTGTGTGTGTGTGTGTGTGTGTGCGTGTGTGTGTGTGTGTGTGTGTGTGTGTGTGTGTGTGTGTGTGTGTGTGTGTGTATGTGTGTACTGTTATGCAATGCTGTACAGGTCTTAAAGTGTGTTTCTTGTTTTCCCACACAGGTGCAAGGTGGGCCAGGGTCCCACCTGCATGCAATCTGATGTTGTGTCCATACAGACACTGAAGGTGATGACAGTACTGTTGAGACACAGGCGGGGTTGTCAGAGGCCGCAACTGCACCATCATTTCACATTCTCCTCTTAGCCACCCCATCCCTGCACATAGTTACAGTGCCTATACATATCCCATCACCAGTGGCCATAGCAGAGGGACAGTTGGTGGTTGGTGGCAGTGCACAGGAGAGTGTGGTATCTATGCCTACTGTGTCTGGTCACAGCAGGCATAGCTGGATGTCCAGCAGGGCATCACATAGGCAGATGTACCAGGGTGCTCATGGTAGGGCTATTGGTCATCATGCCCTGGCAGAAGGGCCACAACTGGTGCCACCAGGTGAATATTTCAGACTGTCATGGGGGTGCAGGCATGTATGGAACTGTACACCAGACAGGGCCTAAGGCTGCAGAGGGATGCTGTCTCATCTGCAAGTGACAACTTCCATGAACTTTCTGGTGCCCTCCGTGATTATACCAAAGTCACAGACAGATGGTTGGGTGAGATGGGGGACCTAATCGACCATGGTTTGTGCATGCTCGAACATGTGGGGGGAGTGCGGCAACAGCTGCATGGATGTAGGCCAGCAACACCAACAGCTGGCAGTCGACGCAGCTGTGCTAGGATACCAAGGTGCTCCCATAGTAGCAGTACCAGTCCCAGCACTGCAGGGGGGGGTGCTGTCCACACCACATTACAGCAGGCCATGTGCACATGGTCCCGGGCAGTCCCAGGAGAGACCTGGTTCCAGTAGAAATCTGTCATCATCAAGGGAGAGTAGCACATCAAGGCCTGTACCTGGACATGCCCATGGAACCCCTAGCAGTCACAGACCATGTGTCCGTGGCCGGAGGCGGTGAACTGCAAACCCTTCCAGGTATGGTGTGTAGCTGTCCAAGAAACACCTGTATAGGGTGACCACATGGCAGAACTATGTGCAGGCATACCCACACACTATATGAACACACCTTGGGCAACCTCTCTACCTACACACATCACATCACCAAGCCCATTTCAACTAATTACACCCCCTACAGACATGGTGTCAAACTTATGGCCCACGTTCAGTCTCTGGCAAACCAACAACACACTCTGTGCATATGATGATACCCGTGCCACATCCGTGTCATCCATAACATAGATGCAGGTACAGGTAATATGGTTCTGTTGCACACAGTGACTGTACTACAGTGTACCAATGTACTGCTGTGCAACTTGTTGTCAGGAGTAATGTTTAATGCATACATGTCAGGTAGTGTAGCTTTCCAGCCATGATGCATTATAGCTGTTAGTAACACTGAATTATTGTGGTCTCCATAATGTGATCCATTTGTGTTGTAAGTGTACATGTGTCAGCAGGAGGATGGTCTGCAGTCGTATTCCAGAAGGGGTATGGCACTGTGGTGACACCATGGCTTTTACATATACTGGGTACAGTTGAACACATGTCACAGGTTTGGATAACAGTTACTGCCTGTGCCACATAGACAGGTGACCCGCTGGGACATGTATAATCAAATAACTGATGTAGATCCATCCAAATAAATGCAGAATGCTGTACCCTACAGATATACAGACATGTACACATACACACACTTGCCAGAACTCAGTGGGTATCCCATGCTTATCGACCCATTTGTACAACACTATTGTGCTGGTACTGCAAGGCTCATGTAGCCATTAGGGAGTGGAGCATAACAGGGTACATGTAATGTCTGGTACAGCAGCAGACACATCTTACTATGGCAATGGGTGTTTCAGTGGTTGTGAAGGCCCTCATGGTATTCCCAACTACAGGTGTACTAAGACACAGACACTGCTATCCTCAGTAATGCACATGTACACATTTGTCAGTACTGGGGTGCATCGCTGCAGGTGGTCATATGTGTGTACCTGGCTATAGTCCATGGAGAGATGGGAAGTGTAGGGAATGTGTGTACAGTGGTATCATGCCATATGCCATGTGCCAGCAGGCAATCTATTGATAGACACTACTGTGGTGACCCTCAGGGTGAGGGTGACATGCATCAGCCAATCCTCTGCCTACCTCCTGCAAATGGACACGGAAGTGATCGAGTTGACAAGTATGCAACATGTATTACAACACATGGTTAGTGTCTGTGATGGAGACCTGTACCCAAGCATGTTCTGTTGACTGTGGTAGTGTAAATGGAGGTACCCGTGGCATGTGGCACATACAGGGTGCTGTCTCCTATATGTGCCAGTTATAACACAGTTGAGCAGACATGTCAGTCAAACATAGGTTGCCTGTATGTATCCAAGCTGGATACCTGCCATCTGCACATTTGTACAGGGACTGACAGACATCATCTTGCAAGTAGCTATGCAGTAGGATGAATGTGTCAAAAGACAGACTTCTGACACCAATATGTGTGCCATTACTACATGTTGGAATCCCTCACTTACATGTGCTGCACAGACAGTAGTCTACAGTTACTTTCTACATTTCGGATCATTATCCAGTAGGGGATATATACTGCGACACAGCTCACACACCAGGAACATGACAGTGAGGCGAGCTATGCCTACAGGGCTGCTTGCTGTAAGTACTACATCTAGCAATCTACTCTTGCCTGAGAAAGCACTGTCAACAGTAGTACTGCCATGATACACTACATGCCAGTGTGACAGCACGTTTCCTGGGTTACTTCCCTTATATGTAACACATTCACATGGATAAGAGTACTATACAGGTCTTAAATACTTGAGTGTCCCAGACATGACACTCACACCCCTTGCTACTGTACTGACAGCACATAGACGCATGTTGTGTACATGGCATTACATACACCTATTACAGATGTCAATACCCTGCTGTGTTATCAGACTGGGATATGAGCACTGGTTGCCAGGTCTTAACCATGCTTAGCAGGTCTCAGCGCTGCTGCAATATAGATTCTAAGCACACTTGCACACTGGTAAGCAAAGCCTACACAGTGTAAGCACCTGTATGTTTAGCCATACCTTAGCACCCCTTACACACAAACCTGCTCAAAACTGCCTTACCCACTCTGTAACTCTAACAGCCCTTGTTCTGCCCAGCAACAAAATACACAGCCCTTGGAGGTCTTGAAGCCAGGACCCTATACACTTGTGTCATAACAGTTAACCACTATGCCATGACAGCTGTGAAGACAGCTGTTGTTTTTCCAATATATCTGTAAGTATACATATTAAATAGTATTGAACAATTGCTTTGACTTCCACAATTGTGTTGTACTTGTTATTGATATTACTGTTGCATCACATATGTTGTTATATCTAAATATACACATATCAGATACATACTGTGAGATACATCTGGGAAGATATACACAACTGTGGTTTACACATGACAGGAATATGGATATATACATATGTAGATATATGTCTACATATACATACACATATATATTCACACATATGCATTTCTACACATCTGAATAGTGTATCATATATATGGCCATTTTTAGATCTGTGTGTGTGTGTATATATATATATATATATATATATATATATATATATATATATATATATATATATTATATGTATGGGTCTAGGATAGTCTACCGAAAAACTGTTTCACTGAAAGTGAAACAGGCTGTCACAGTTTTGTGAAAGCACGTTTTATTGAAAAAAGTGCTTTTGCAAAACATTCGTAAAAGTACAGGGAATCGGGGGAAGTGGTAGTGGGTGAGATCGAACTACAGTGGGGATGAGGGAATATTCCCTTTTCCCCACTGTAGTGCGATCTCAGAGTGAAAATATAAAAGTAGGGGGTGTGGAGGGTGCAGAGGGTGAAGCCCCCCTGCGTAAACATGGTGTATGTGTTTTTTTTGTTTGTGTGTGTGTGTGTGTGTGTGTGTGTGTTTTTGTGTGTTTTACCTTCTGTTTACCGAAACTGCTTTTTCAGTGAAAGCAGTTTCGGTAAAAGGTGTTCAGTAGGTCCATATATATATATATATATATATATATATATATATATATATATATGTATATATATATATATATATGTATGCACATCCTATGTGTACAGATATACCTATTTATGTCAATATATATGCAGATATCTATAACTATATGTGCATACATATCTAATCAGATATACCTATTTATGTTGCTATATATGTAGATATCCATAACTATATGTGCATATATATCTATATATCTGTGTATGTGTAGACATATATAGCTGTGTATATGTATATATTTGAGTTTGTATATGTATATATATATATATATATATATATATATATATATATATATATATATATATATATATATATATATATATATATATATATATATATAGCCATATATGTATGTAGATATGTATATGTGTATATATCTATATAGATATATGGATATATATATGTTTACCATATGTCCAGAACATGAAGTGGAGTCCTACCTCAGCACCAATAGTCCCAACCTCTTAGTGCAAGGGGGTGTCATGTATGTTTTTCAGGTATATATGTAGACTGTTGTGACTGTAACAGGGGTTGTCTTAACAGAAATGTGTGTGGTAGGTCACATCTTCTTTTGACATGTACACCATTGGCTACTGATAGACATCCTAAGGACATCATAGTACAGTACCACTGCTAAAACAGTAATGATCCTGTGGACTACAGCAGAGATATGACCAATATATGTGGACAGTCTAGCACTCTCTGGTCAGTCCAGAGGTGTACACAGATCCCCTTCATGCAAGACATGTGGACAACGCCTCATAATGTGGATGTTAACAGCCATGTACATGGATATATCACGTAAATACTGGACTACATATGCCTACACAGTTTATGCATTCAAGCAGTTTATGTCTCCTGACACACAATACCTGGTGGTGCAGAGGTCACATGGCCACATACTACCCAATAGTTAGTGACATACATCTCTACAGAATCCCACTGCTTTGTCAGAAATACACAACAGTTATGGTGGCCTGGCAGCAGTATGTATTGCAAATAACTGGACATAACAGCACACTGGATAATTACACTAAGCTGCTAGGCATGTCACAAAGCACTGCACAAACTACAGGCAGACTGCCACAACACTGCACTGCATTTTGTATGGGTGAATACACATGTACCTGCAAATATAGCAGACTCTACATGCATGTCACAGCACAGAGTAACAACCAATGTGAACACAGCCACTTATGGTATGCAAGGTTAATATGACACTATATGGACTGTCTAATGAACACCATCCTCATATGTGCCACTCACACACTAACCCTACATAAATTGGGTCACAAAACAGTGTGGTCCGATGCCTGTCTGTGGTATGGGACATGTGTGTGTTTGGCCCTACAGACATGTGAGCCGATAGGGTACAATACACTGGAACAGCAAGTAACATCAGATAGAACAGGACCAAGAACAATGGCATCTACCACAGTCTGTGCACAGCCCAAGGTACGCATGTGCAATGCACATACTGTTGACAATCACCATAAGTACACAGACTCCAGTACTGTACACACAACCAAAGAATGCCCAGGTTAGTTCCTCAGAAATAACTCCTACTATACATAACATGTCTAGCAGTCTGATATCTGACTGGCTTGTTATCAGGTATGATGTCAATAAATAGTAGTGTACAGAACAGATGCACCTCTTACTGCATGACATATGTACAAAGGTTGACAGACTTGTTGCTTGAGCCACAAACACTGGGCCAATATTGGCATGTTGCTTTGATAACCTCAAACATTTACTGTCGTACCAGGGTTTGTTGTGACATATGTCCTATGAGGGATATGAAGTCAGTAACTCTCATGGCTGTCACTATGTACTGACTGCAATCCTCAGACTATGCCTCTGCAGTTCTAAGATAGGTGTTCTGTGAGTAACACAAGAAACATAAGGCTCCACACACTGGCCAGTCTGCAGATAACCCTACAGGTGGGAGTTTCCTCAAACACAGAACACCGTCATGACACGTATTAAATCATGTAGGCCAGCTATATCCACACTCACTCTGTTAAACTGACATTACTCCAAATGCAGAAGAGCAACACTTACATTCTGTAGTCATGTCTGGCACATCCCCTCCTATCTGTTGGCCTGTTTCCACAGTGTATGTTGTTAGAGGTAAATCCCAATACCATCTGTGATGCTGTTTGCCAAACACCAAATTGAGGTCCTGCTCACATTGAATGAAAAGGCCCAACACCCACATGGTGTTCCTAGATATTGTAGTGTGTTTCCATTCAATTGGCTATGGGAATGTTACTACAGCTGTTGCACATGCAATCAGCTAGAGGGGGACTGCAATTCGTGCACAGGCCATCAGCTGATCTTGACCATCACTTACAAAACACAAGCTGCTGCCTAAGCAAAGCAGGTGTACATCTCCACATCCACCAGAGAGGGAGAGAGAGAGACAGACAGAGACAAAGTAAGTCAGGGAGGGGGTGGGAGAGTAAAACCTAAGCATGTTTGTATCACACCTACCAGTACAGGGTTTCAAACCCTTGACTGACTATGTATTGTTATCATATATCGATGCTGTTATTACATGCGCTACATAGCTTATATGTTGGGAAGCTGTCCAAAGGCATATCTGATGGTGAGTGACATCTAAAACAGTGATATAGGAGCGATAAGGTAGGTGTAGTACACGTGCCTGTCCACATGAACAGGTGTCAATGTCAACACAGCCACACTCTCTCAGGGACTCACACACATTGACACAGTTGGCAGGCTCAGGAATAGACTTCCTAACTAGTTAATTTGCCACAATACAGTAATACGCATGTATCACATGCACCAAGGCGGTTATCTGGATAATATATGGGCAAAGGGTATGTGAAGGTGTCTGACATCAGACAGCATGTTTCAGTAGGCCAATGAGAGTTGTAGTGAGTGTGAATGGGGTTGAAAGCATCATACTCCACACACACACACACACACACACACACACACACACACACACACACACACACACACACAGGGTGCCAGTACTGACATGCATGGGTGCATTGCTTCACAGGTGTGCAGTGGTTGACTGTGCAGAAGGCTGTACAAGGTTAGGTGATGGGTATATCTTGGCATCAGGTCACATGGCAATGGTGTGCTTTGTGGCTCTGGGGTTTAGTGTCTGGATTGGCCCACACAGGTGGGTATTGTATTCACCATTCAGTCACCTGGATTACTATTGCATGTGGCCAGTGCTGTGCAATGCTTGCTAAATATGTGCTTTATAGTCCATGACATGGGTGGTGTCTGGGATGTGCACACATCCCACATGCATGTCCAGTAACATATGGAACTGTACGTTGGGTATCTGGCCCATGTTGTATACACAGATTATGATCATGAGATGTGCCAGTCTTGGCCTCATGTGGTGGGAACTGGTAATGGACACCAGGTTGACCCTGCACCTGCATTGATAGCATGATACAGGTATTCCTTGGTGTCAGTGGCATCTGTCCATACAGGGCATGTGTTTAAGGCATGATATGTCCTTTGTAAGACACATTTGATGGCACAACGGTTGATGCAGGCATCCAGTGGGGAACATAGTGAAGGCACACTGTCTGCAATTATGTGCCTAATGTAGTGAAGGGAAAGGGTGCCATGCCTTCTGTAGTCCACTGCAATCATACCATGGTTACTATCTGTGGTCAATATGCAGGGTACTACCAACAAAGCGGTTGTTGTCTAAGCAAGTGTGTTTGTGTATTAGACATGGGTTGAAGTGTTCTCTGGGTAATGCAAGGGTTGCTTAATTTGTTCAACCCCAGCCTCTCAGCTATTTGACATCTGTTATCCTTGTAAAGTGGACATTGTGACATATAATAGGCCCACCATATAAGAAATTTGCAAAACCCGCTCCCCAATGAGTCCAGTCATTACACTCACAGCCACTCCCACACAGGATATGAATGACAAATACAGACACCCCACACTAAGTCTCACAATTGCCATATCTGGGATTGGAACTCCTACCTAACTAGTTTATCACACTACAGCATTATGCAGTTATAGGACGTGCCACGAAGGTTATTGGACTACTCCTTCCCCAAAAGTGTATTTCAAAGGGAATGACATCAGCAGGCTTGCCAAAGGACAATGGAGGTTGTAGTGACTGTGAATGGCCTCAAGAGCATTGCTTCCTACACAGACACACAAACACACACACAAACATCCACACTTACCATGTCTAGGAATAGAACTCCTACCGAACTACTATATCACACTACAGCATTATGCTGCTATAGGATGTACCATGGAGATTACTGGACTCTTTTTCCCCCAAAAGTGTATTTCAAAATGAATGACATCAGGACGCTTGCCAAAGAAGGGCAATGGAGGTTGTATTGACTATGAATGGCCTCAAAAGTATTGCTCCCTACACAAACAAACACTGTACCAAGGTGCTGAACCAGTTACACAGACCCAGCTGCAGGTGTCTGCAGCTCCCCCTCCAGAATAGCATTAGTTTTCAGGAATATGTAGGTGTTTGACCAGAATACTGGACACAGCTGCATTTACCCTGTGTTCCCCAGGAATCACTGAGAGTAAAAATGTCTACCTGACAGTACTTGATGACATAAAACATCACAGTGTATAACAGTACACATGTCTGAATATCTCTGCTCACACCAGGATCATGTAGCAGAAGCAGCACAGACACAACTGCCTACAGTACCCTCTATCCCTTGACCAGTTTGACCACATATTTTCAACTGATCTACAGATATCCTGCAGAAACCGTTTGCTAGCTGTAGGTGTAGAACACAAAAGTCTGCACTGGAGTACAATCTACCTGAAATGGATCCACACATTCAATACAGAATAGCATACTGGGCATGCTCCCACACTTAGAGAAATGAAGCCCATATATAAAGAAATGAAGCCCATGTCTGGCAACAACAGTGGACCATACATATCTGACAGTTGCAGAGGTAAGTGCATGCACTCCTCAGTATGCACCAATCATGCTTTGCACACACATTGGATAGGAATGCAGACATATATCCAAGGACAACACACTATAATATGCCAAAAGTACACATACGTACATGTGTGGAAGACAGTGACAGTGACAAAGGGAATTCTATCATGAGGCCTGTCCCACCCAGCACACAGCCATATGGATACAACCACATGATGTGTAAATGTCACTCACTGTAGACATTTGAATCTGGAATCCCTCAGCATTATATACTCTGTGGTGCTAGTGTCAACTGTGCAACATGACTGTACAAGGCAGTAATCATCTACCAGTTGTATACAAGTACCTGTGGAATATAAACCTGTGTGTGCCTGAGTGTGGTATGTCTGACTTTAGATGAATGGGTTATGGCCCATGCACACAAACTGCCCTCCCCATTGCCCTACTATGGCAAGCCTGTTAATGTCAGTCACTTTGAAATATACCTTTGGGGAAGGGCTAGCCCAGTAATGTCTGTGGCGCGTCCTATAACTGTGTAATGCTGTATTGTGATAAACTAGTTAGATAGGAGTTCTAATCCCAGATGTGGCAATGGTGTATGTCTGTGTGTTTGTCTGTGTAGGGGGTCAATGTTTTTTAGGCTAGTAGCACTCACTATAATTCAAATGCCCTACTTTGGCATGCCTACTGATGTAAATAACGTTGAAATACACCTTTGGGGAAGGAGCATCCCAGTTGTCTCTGCGGTGCATCCTATAACTGTGTAATGCTGTAATATGATAAATTAGTTAGAGAGGAGTTCTATTCCCAGACATGGCAAGTGTGTTAGTTTGCCTGTGTAGGGAGCAATGCTTTTGAGGCCATTCACAGTCACTACAACTTCCAGTGCCCTACTTTGGCAAGCCTGCTGATGTCATTCACTTTGAAATACACCTTTGTAGAAAAACTAGCCCTGTAGTCTCTGTGACATGTCCTGTAACTGTGTAATGCTGTAGTGTAATAAACTAGTTAGATGGGAGTTCTAATCCCAGACATGGTAACTGTGTGCATGTGTTTGTCTGTGTAGGAGGCAATGCTTTTTAGGCTAGTCACACTAACTACAATTTCAAATGCCCTACCTTGGCATGCCTGCTTATGTCATTCACCTTGAAATACACCTTTGGGGAAGGAATAGCCCAGTAATCTCCATGGTGTGTCCTAGAACAACATCCATCGACATGACAGTATAGCCTTATCTTGCTGTGGCAATACCTCACAGCTGTACAGATTCACACAGGTTAGCCAGAGGCAGGGGCAAAATGTCAGGACATTACCCCTATTGTGGTTTACGGGCAGGTTTGTAGCCACCCATTTTTGTGTTTGCAGCCAGGGATAGTATTTGCACACTGCTGTATTTTGGACTTTGCACATTCCATGCTGCCCATGCTCCCATCCACCCCCTCTATTATTCTGTCCTCTTCTATACATTATGCAAACATTCTCTGATACTTCCCCTGTAGTTATCACCTCATCACAGCAGTGTATTTGTGTTGGTCCACAGTTCCTGCAGTGGGACATGGTGAACATGTTACTGTGTTTTGTCCACATGGCCTTGCATATGGGTTCTGTGGACTGTGTTATGTTTTTATTTGGGAGTCCATGACAACATACATTGGCAGTAAGGGTGAGACACAGGCCTTTGGCAGAGGATGTAGGCCATTTGGTAGTGATGCAGGCCAGCTGTAGCAGGCCATTGCATTATGTCAGTCCTACAGTCCCATACTGCAATACAGTATATTCCCCTGGGGTGACAGGTTAGGTGTGCTAGGTGTTCATGCCAATACTTTCTGTCATTATTGATCAAGTGATGTGGATGCTGGCAGGGTGCTGCTTACAGCTAGGGACACACCTGCATGGGACACCTGCACTGCATGCTGCATTCTTTTGCTATTGTCATACACAGGTGGAGGTCATATTGTGCCAATTCCCAACAGCAGGGATAAGACCGGAGAGGTACCTGTGGGTGGTGGTTGGGTGAGCTGGGTGCATGTGTGCTATGGACACTACTTGCATCTGACTCACATATATGCATGGGACATTCCATTTATGCTGGCTTGTGCAGGGACATTAGCTGTTTCTCAATACATCATTCCTATGACCTTTGTGCTCTGCGAGTGTTTGGCCAGATGACATCGGTATTCCCTACTACAAGCCCAGATAATGTGCGGCAAACCTGTATGTACAGTTCCAAGGGTGTTTCCATTTAATGGTTACATATTATACACTGTCTGTCTGGGGTACTTTCCCCTGTGTACCACTTGTATATCTGGCCCAACAGTCATGCCATGTCCATCTTTCAGAAGGTGACACATATTACCTCCATATATTTGCAATGGCTTACTGCTAGAATGCGTTATACTGGGGAGCATTGTATTTGGCACTGCAAATGTGAGGACTTGGCCCTGTCATTGGCAGTACAGGGCAATGGCCACCAGGACAAACCTCACCATGCATACATTCTGACCACTCTCACACAATATAAAACACACACCAACCTAACACATGCATACCTGCATATTGTACAAATGCTACAATCTATCCTGCTACATTGGCCACCTCAGGTAATCTGTGCTTCACTGGTATTATACTTACATGTTACATTTTTACATAGGATTGTGGGGGCACACCTGACTGTTACTATGTGTCTACATCAGATTCTGGGGGGTAAACCAGACTGTTCCTACATGTCTACATAGGAATGGTGGGAGCACACCTGAATGTTACTACATTTCTACATAGGATTGTGGGGGGCACACTTGTGTGTTACTACATGTCTACATAGGACTGGGGGGTGGGCACACCTGACTGTTACTACATTTCTACATAGGATTGTGGTGGGCACACCTGTGTGCCACTACGTGTCTACATAGGGATGGGGGGCACACCTGACTGTTACTACATGTCTACATCAGATTGGGGGGCACACTAGACTGTTACTACATGTTTACATCGGATTGGGGGTTCACCAGACTGTTGCTATATTTTTACATAGGATTGGGGGGGGGCACACTTGACTGTTACTACATGTCTGCATAGGTATGAGGAGGCAAACCTGACTCTTACTTCCTTTCAATATAGGATTGGGAGGCACACCTGACTGTTACTACATTTCTACA
This sequence comes from Protopterus annectens, assembly GCF_019279795.1. Taxonomy (NCBI): domain Eukaryota; kingdom Metazoa; phylum Chordata; order Ceratodontiformes; family Protopteridae; genus Protopterus; species Protopterus annectens. The sequence goes on along the minus strand of NC_056731.1, from coordinate 1,070,234,762 downwards.
TAGGATTGGGGGGGGCACACCTGACTGTTACTACGTGTCTACATTAGCATGGGGGGGGCACACCTGAATCTTACTTAATTTCTACATAGGATTGGATGGGCACACCTGACTCTTACTACATTTCTACATAAGATTGGGCGGGGCAGACCTGACTCTTACTACATTTCTACATATGATTGGGGGGGCAGACCTGACTCTTACTACATTTCTACATAAGATTGGGGGACACACCTGACTGTTACTATGTGTCTACATCAGATTGGGGGGGCACACCAGATTGTTACTGCATTTCTACATAGGATTGGGGGGGCACCCCTGACACTTGTACACATTTGCTATGACTGTACTGGTATATCAGGTACTCCATTTCATTCTGTATTCTAACCTATCATGCTAACTAGAGGCATATCAGTGTACTACATGTCTTAGGTTTCTATGACCTACATATCAGTTTCTGACTTCTTACCCTTCAGAACTAACATCCCACTGCCTGACCTGTTGTAGTCTGTCTGTGTATGCTTGGGGGGGTTGCTCATAGCCATCATTCAGAGGCCTTAGCACAGCCTTTGTTTGTGTTTGTCTACACCTGTCCTGCTGGCTGAGACTGTTGTTGGGTATGTGAGCCTCCCTGACTGGCATGTGTGTGTCATATGGACACACATGTGGCCCAGCACATTTCCTGCAGTGGGTTTTGTCACCATGTGCAGTACTGGCTACTCTGGTGACATCAGTATTTGTTACAGATATCATACTGCTACTATAGGTGTGTACTATCTGCTAGCATCCCATTCAGCCACCCGATTCCCTTGCATGCTCACATCCATACCATAGATAGAAGTAACAGCACATACTACTCCATTCGGCAATTGGTAAGGAGAGTGACTTACCTTGTGGCTGTGCCAGTACTGAGGATGGTGCTGGAGGGCTGCCTATGTCAGATGCACATAGTACACTTCCTATACATGGTTGAGCAAAGGTAGTGTCATGTTTGGCATCCCTTTTACTGTATGTGTAAGTCAGAGAGAGTTGTCATTCCCTGGGTCCCTACTGTGTCAGTGTATGTGCTATGCATTGCCTGTTTGCCAAGGCCAGGGCATAATGGGCACGTCTCCTTCTGCCTACTGGGGCAGCCTCAGGTTGTTCCTCCTCTGAGTCACTCTGTGTCTGTGCAGGCCTTGGCAATGGTGGGGGGCTGTGTGGCCCTACCCTGTGCTGTTCCTGCTGCAGCTGTTTCCACAGGATCATATTGTGTAGCATGGCACATACAATGACAATTTGAGTACATGTAGCTGGTGAGTACTGCAAGGCTCCACTAGATGTGTCTAGGCTCTGAAACCGTGACTTGAGCATCCCAAATACACTCTCTATTATAATTCTGGTCTGTGCGTGTGCCTCATTATGGAGTTCTTGTTTGATTGTGTGTGCATTTCTGATAGGTGTCATCTGCCATTGCTCCAGTTCGTAACCAGCATCTCCCACTAGGTGACAGTAAGGGATGTCCCCATTGGCAAATCTCTGGTATAGTTGTGTCAGATACCAGATGGTGGGAGTCGTGATAGTTTCCAGGGCAGCCAGCACACACATTCATTATATTGCCCTGGGCATTGCACATGACCCGACAGTTGATGGAGGGGAATCCCTTGTGGTTGATGTAGACTCTTCCCCACTTACCAGATGGTGCTTTGATGCATATGTGGGTGCAGTCTATAGCACCCACTACCTCAGGGTATTTTGCTGTTTGGTGGAAGAGATGCATATTGTTGGACAACGCCTCACGGGTGTTGGGGAAATATACATGCTCACCGGCATGTGCTGACATGGCATCCAGGAACTGGTGGAGTACCCTGGATGCTGATGCCTGTGAGATCCCCATGATTTCCCCAGTTGGCCTTTGGAAGGTACCTGTGGCTAGTATTCTTAGGCCTACTCATACCTTGGTATCCACTGGGATGAGTTCCCCTCTGTTAGTTCTGTGTTTCAGGCATGGCCGGCACAGCTCAACAATTTGCTGTAGAAGGTCCCTGTCCAGCCTATAGTGCTCTGATATCTCATAGATTCATAGGTTCATAGGTTGGTACTAGGCTATCAGACTTAGGGCCTATACAAGCCATAACAATTCCCTGGATATTTCTTTCCACAATATTTACTTCCCTGGACCCCTGTCTAGCAGGGTGACTAACATTATCCATGGGGTGAATTTTCTATCTCCCATCCAATCGTCAAGGTTCCTTTTGAAGAGGGCCAAAGAGGCACTCTGCCTGACATGTATGGGCAGTCTGTTCCAGAGTCTGCGGAGTCTCTGGGTCAGGAACCTATCCCTACAACATGTTTTGTTCATTGTGACAACATGATTTAGATACCTGGAGCATGTGTTGCTGAGGGATTGGGAAGTGTAACATGTCCAGCAGCTCTGGGTTTGACATGGCCTTGTATGTTAAGCAGAGATCACCTCTGAGTAGATGATATGCTACAGAGTATAGATGGAGTTTTTTTAAATGGTCAACATAGAACATCTGCTTTAGGCCTGTGATTCTTTTAGTGAGGTATTTCTGTGGCCTTTCCAGTTGTTACAGATGTCTTGAGAGGTACATACCAAATGGAGCATTCTATTCTATAATGGGTCTAATGAGGGATGAGTACAGTGGGACAATGATCTCCTTTTGTCTGGATGAAAAATCCTTAGTGATGAAGTGTGCCACATAGAAGGAATTCCTGACTGTTGTGGTGATTTGGTTATCGAAGGTGAGACCACTGTCCACCTGTGTATCCAAGTCTCTTATCACACTTTCGGTGTTTATTGTACTGCCACCTATGTGGTAATTCATGGGTACATGTTTTTTCCCAAACGGGATAACTATACATTTCTTGGCATTGAGCTTGAGCCCATGGCCCTGGCACCAAGCATCTGTTTCTGTAAGGCCCTTTTGTAGAATATCCACATCATTTGGGGATTACCCTGGGTCTGTACACACTTCTTCGTCTCCTCACTGTGAGTTGGTTGGCAGCATTCTCATCCTCACCACTCTCAGCCTCTTCCACATGTTGATGTAAGACAGCTGCTGCAGCCCCTATCATTTTGTTGTTTTTTGTTTGTTAAAACGTCCCCACTTCTATACACCGGTGGTGTAGAGTATGTGGGAAAAACCAGAGGGAAAGGTGTTTGCATAGTTTATAGTAGTGTTTTGGGCTGGGATGCTGCCTGTGTATTTGGCTGATTCTGATACATTTCACCTTCCAGCTATGCTAGTTCTCCTTGATTACCTTCTTACTGCTGTTTTACCTTCCCATTGCCTTCCTGTTTAAGCCCAGGTGTGTGCCACACAAACAGTGCTCAAATGTGCACAGAGCTGTTATTTCCTGGTTTACTTTTTTTTTTCCCCTTTAAAACCCGGTGAGCGGCACGTACACCTGCTTAGGAAATGTAAAGAGTGCTAGACAGCCTCAGACGCACATCCTTGCTTAGCTCTGCAAACCCGAGCCACAGGGCTCCAATCCATTTACAGTATGCCTGACACCCCCCTCTATGATGTCAGCTAACTCTTAGGCTTGAACCATGCTATTCCTGCACTTAAACTGTTGGGTGCTGACTAGCACTGAGGGGAAATCTGGGATTCAGTATCATTCCCCTCATTTGCATTGGATTGCCTGCTAATGCATAATTGCAGGTCCCACACTGAACCTCCTCCCTTAGCAACCAATATTCACTGGCCATGTTGTCTTCTGCCTGCCATTGAGTATAATGGCAAAATAGTGATTCTGGTTAGAATGCTTATTTCAGGTTATTATTTATATTTTCGGCCCAATCCCTTTTGCGCGCCACTGCCCTATGCTTAAACAGCCGGAATCAGCTAAAAAAAAAAAGTTTTTTTTTAATTTTGAAACTGTTTTCCATGCCAATGGCCATATATTTGGCCATTGTCAAGGTTTACCATAATATACACACTTTATTTGGAGCTGTCATGGCTCCGTTTTGTAGTTTGCAGAAATATACTTGGTTACTAACCGAGTAATTTTTGCAGACTTCACTACTTCTGCACGGCTGGCTGACAGCTTCTTGGATCGCAAATTCACCTCATTTCCATGGTTTTCACCTGCAAATGGGGTAATTTGCATACAGGAGCTGTGTCTGTGCAGGAGTAGTGCAGGAGTTCTCGTGCATGCCCAGATCGCACGGCAACCATATTGCCTCCAGGAGCTCCTGCACTGTTCCTGCACACCATGTAGGGCTTGCTGAATCCAGGGGTTTATATAAATGCACTAGTTGTATTTAAAATGACAAACTTGAGAATGCAAGGCAACAATTTTTTTTTTCAGACTTACTAGCTTCTTGAAGCTGTAGTACAATCTAAATATTCAATTTGTTGTAGAATGCTGTTAATTTAAGAATGGAGCAAAGCATTTTACAAATTACAATGGTGAATTTAGATGATGCATAACATTGAAATACTGTATTTATCTCCATGAAAATAACAAAGAAGGTTCCTCGGATAAAGTAGGAAAGACGAAAGAACTAAATAGTTTTTCAAAGAATTCAGGCACAGATGTATGTCTATCTTGTTTGAGATTCCAACACTGTATTTTTGAAGCAACTTATACTGAATCAATATGGGATCAACTTATTTCCACAATATTACATTAATTGCTTATTGTTGCCAAACAGATATCTAATTGTTGTCTCGCAAGTTCTAACAAATGTGACCTAAGTAAGGCAACACACATAATAGCATATTAATACAAAGCATGTAGAAGGAGAAAATAGTCCATTATAATGTGAGTGTACCTAATTGCTGCAGATTTTTGTATATCACAACAAATGACACTAGCAATAATGTTTAACTTTTCATTTTTCTTCATTCACATTCATTCGTCTTATACTTAATGCTCTCCCAGATATTAATGGCCAGAAATTGTTTTGTTTCTTTGTGATCAGGATATCTGCACTGCAAATTACATGCTGTAGTGTCATTTGTACCAACCGAAAAATGTATATCACTGGTAGAACTAGGTCTTGACTGAGGAACAGGGATGTGCTTTTAAAAATGTATGCTGTCATGTACTTGAAAGATGCCAAATGTGAGTGGCTAACGTGTTCCTATGACTTCTGAGAGTTGTGCAATATTCAGACAGAGGTTAACCTTTTTGGTTGTATACAGTAATGGAAACATCGTGTTTCTCATTATCCAGCTATAAGGTGCAGTCTGTTTTACAGAGATATTCAGCTAATGAATATTGTGTATTATTTGTGTTGAGAACTCCACAAATATTTTTTCCGCAACACATCATATAAAAGGATATATTCTGCAAAAAACAATGCTGTCTAGGTTACTGTATTTTCTTACTTTGCTGACAGTAGGCTTAGCTAACACATACTCTGTTTTTTTTTTACTGTCTGCTTCTACAGCTGGACTCCATTTTGTTTAGTATTCTGCCATCTTCTGGTGAATTACACTTAAGTGGCTCACACTTGTCCTAAATAAATGACAAATATGAAAATGTTTACATTTCTATGCTATCATCTTTTGGAACTCGGCTTTTTTAGACAGCTTTTCCACAGATTTTTCCTTCTGCAAACTGATTTAGATATTGAAAAGAAAACTATTAACTATCATTGTGTACATTGTCTGCTCTATAACTGAAATCTTTAGATGTTACATTTTTTGATTGTTTTTTGAGACAGTCATCAATCACCTTTCCCTCATGTTGGACTCGTGATCGTGTTTCTTATTATGTCATATATCAGAAATGCAGGTCTGTCCTGATTTGCATTTTTTCTTGTAAATGCTATAATACTTTTTAAACTCATTCACAATATTTCACTTTGTCACATACCAAACAATATATGTAAAACAGTGTTTTATATGTGAAACTACATTTTACCAATATTCATCATCATCAGGACTGAGGTGGATTTAAACGCAATGCACAGTAATCAAATTCAAACACAAGAAATGTACCTATATGCAGTTTTCTTTTTTTTTTTTTCATTATTTCTTTCTTTTTGTTTTGTTTTTAATCTGCACATCAACACTGTTTATCGGGCATATTATTTCTTTGAATCTTCTTCTACAGGGCACTTAAGGTATTGCTATTTAAGTATATTTACAAATTAAAATATGCTTGCAACTTTCATTAATGATTTTTTACTTTAAGCATAGAAGTGTATTTCAGTAATTATTATTTATTTAAATTTGTCTATAAACAAGCATCCAAGTCCCAAGTGCCACTGTCTCTCAGCCAGGGACTCGGGCTAGAACACAGATGCGAAGTCTGGTGCTGTGTTCATAGATTAGTACTAGGGTAACTGTCCTTATGGGCCATTTTAAGCCTAGCCAATTACCCTATGTGAGAATAAAACCCTGCACCTTGTGTCTCCAAGGTAAACACCTTAACCATTATGCCATCCTCCCGCCCCATTGTAGTGGCCATACACAGAGAGAAAGTAAAGTAGGGCTGGCACACCTTGCCCAAATATATTATTCAAATCTGAATAAGGTAAGTGCAGCAACTTTACAAAGGGAGTGGAAAGGATGGGAGTGTAGCTTATGTTTTCAGGCAGCTATCAAGAGGAGGATTTAGGTTTAGGTAGTTGGAGGGTAGTTTTAGAATTAGGGAGTGGTAGGGGATTTAAGGATTAGAGGGGGAGAGAATTTTATGCTTAAGGAGCAATCAGGGTGTTTTAGGTTAAGGGGATGATCAAGCAAATTAGGTTTAGTGAGTGGGGGGGTTTAGTGTTATGGAGTGATCATCACATTTAGGTATAGGGAGCTGGGCGAGAGTTTTAGGATAGGCAGAAACTGGGGAATTTAGGTTTGGTGAGTGTGAGGGGGTTTATTGTTATGGAGCGATCATCACATTTAGGTATAGGGAGCTAGGTTGGCGTTTTTAGGCAGAGATGGGAATTTAGGTTTAGTGAGTGAGGGGAGTTTTAGTGTTATGGAGTGATTATCGCATTTAGTTATAGGGAGCTGGGTGGCAGTTTTAGGCTAGGCAGAGACTGGGGAATTTAGGCTTAATGAGTGGGGGAAGTTTTGCATTTAGGATTATGGTATGATAATTCAGGTTTGTATTAGAGACTGGATGGGAGTTTTAGTCTTATGGGCTCTGTTTAATAGGTTCAGGTACTGGGAGGGTTAATAATTAAGAAGATTCAGGCTGTTGGGGTTTCTCATCTGAGCCAGTTACACAGCCTTGCCTGCTTCACTAGAGCATGAGCAACATTGACTTTTGCACTAAGCAGCTTCACAGAGTACTAGAACAAGCAAGGCTTGTTATCATAGGCAGAATTGGTGGTGCATGTGTCCCTTCTCCCTCAGCTCTCACAATATATTTTTAAGGATCTGAACCACAACAAAACAGAAAAGAAAAGTAACAGGGCATTATCTATTAACTCTAAGTGCAACAAGCAATCTTGTGGCACAACACAATGAACCTGTTAACAGTAGAACTATGTACACAGAATTGCGACCCTTCCAAGGGAAAGGGATAAGCCACTAACCTCAGAGACAACATCCACCACAACCTGTGATAGAGAAGATGCAAGTGTTCAGCCACTAAGGAACAGTGCAAGGTAAAACCCTATACCACTGGTATATAAAGAATAATTCCCCTCATTGACGTCTACAGAAAGCTGTAAGTGTATCCTAGTTCTAATAGTCTAAAAAGACAACAGATGCTGGCACATGTACACACAAACAGACACATACACACACACAAAATACCACACCTCAGTCAGACAGAACAGAGAGCTTTCACTAAGGCATTGAACAAATACATTCTAAACAGTTTCAAATATAGTCATTGCCAATCAAAGTAAGAGCAGGCAGGGTATCAACATGTCTGTCTCTCATTTGTTTAAGTGTCTTCAATGACAGAAAGCCTGTGAAGTTCCAGTGCCATCTCTGTGAATACAATGGAAAGAACAGACAGTATAAACACTTGTACAAAGTCTCATGCAGCCAGCAAATTGTTAAAGCAGAAAAGTGAAGCAGGAACTGATTCTAGTCATTGATAATCTGTAAAAAACTAACTAGAATATGTGCTGTCTAAGGAAATAGGTTGGAAGCTGGAGCTGTATCTAACCTGCTTCTCAGCTATAAAGCCTAAGCCACCCCCCCTGGAAGATTATGCATTCCCTTGTCTTTATGGTATGAAGCTTTGACATCAAGCTGAAGAATGAAAAGTGGGATATCTGGGAGACCGTTTCTTTTTGGCAAAATACAAATTGTAAACTTTAAGCCCTTTTCTACTAGTAATCTTTTTCACTGTTGTCATGATTTTTTTTGGCTACATTTGCTTGGAATAGTGATTATCAAAGGGAACACAGCATCCCAGATAGAGTATGCACCTCTCTTCCCAAGCCACATGCAGCACCTATTCCTTCTGTTGAAAGGACAGGACGTAAAGTGTTATCAGCCATTGGCAGTCCAAAGGTAGAGAGAGGAGAGTGAGTAATCCATATGCTCTTTCACTTATGAGCTTTATAGTAGGTTTTCCACGCAAGATAAGATGTATCCATGCCTGAAGAAACTTCAGCGGGTATCTCAGCAATGCACCGCCTGTGGAGACCCAAGATCTATAGACTTTTGCACCATTTATGGCACATCGGTAGGGTTGTTGCCTCACAGCAAGAGGCTCTACGGTTTTATTCTCATCTGGGATGCCTTCTGTGTGGAGTCTGCATGTCCTCCCTGTGTTCATGTGGGTTTCCTCCGGGTGCTCCAGTTTCCTCCCACATTACCAAGACATGTGTTTGGAGCCTTTCTCCCCGGGCCTCCACTGAAAATTGGCTTTGTTCCAAGTCAGACTTTTCCAGTTAATAAATAAAATTATAATTTTCCTGGTCATCCATACAATCATTTAAGATTGTTCAAGGTGCAATAGGAAGCTTTTTGAATGTTCAGCCTCCACTAACCCAAGGATAAGTTTATGCACACCAGTTTCCAATATATAAATCCACTCTAACCATAACCTTGCACTCCTGTACCTCCAATTGAAGAGGTAAATAGAAGATAGTCAGTACAGAATCTCAAGCTGTGCAAGATCAGGTCCTTGGTTCAGTTGTTTTCTAGGCTAACAACCAGTGGGGCATTTTTAAGCCTAGTCATGCTTCCCTACTCTCTAACAAGATCTGGTCCCCTTAATAAGAGTAAGCAAAAGTTTGGGAGATGAAACATTTACAGACAGGGGCCTGGGTGATGAAATATTTATACGCTGCCTGTGTCTATTAGAGATATAGGTACTAAACAAGGGATGCATCTCCTGTTAACCATTCAGTTGTACACGTTACACTTGAATTGGTTTAAGGAGGAACTCTGCTTCACATGGATGGGGACCCTGTTCCAGGGAAATTGTAGTCTCTAGGATACATACCTGTCTCTCCAGTCTTGCTTATATCGCAGGCAAGGTTTAAGTCTTTACAGTGGGTAATTCTGTTACTTTTTTGTGTGCATATGTAGAAAGTCCATCAAGGTGGCATCCTACAATGCTTGGTATGCCAAGCATAGATCTTCCCTCAACAGCCTATAGGAGACAGAATACAGGGTTAGGGCATTGTGGTGGTCTGCACAGGACATATTACTCATGTGCTGTATTTTTTTAAAGAAGAACCTGTGGATGTTCCATTTTTTTGCATCTGTATGGCTAGATACATACTGAAGTGGGCATTGTACTCTGTCATAGGTCTGATGGATGCTGAATACAGTGGAACAAAGACCTCCTAGGACCTAGAAGCCATACATTTGTTTATATTATCCACAACATAGAATGATTTCCTCTCTACTTTAGACATGTGATGGTCAAAGGCTAGATCACTGTCCACATGTGTCCGCAACTACTGGGTTGAATCTTAGAGGTGTATTGTCAAAATGATAGCTACTAAGGGTAGATGACTTCCTGAATGATACTATTATGCATTTATTGGCATTTAATTTCAGTCCATGACTCTGACACCAGTTATTTGCATCTGTCAGCCCTTCCTTGAGAACATTAGTGTCAGTGGGAGAATTCTGTGACTGGTGCTAATTTGCAGTTGTCTGCAAATTTGGTCAGCCAAAGGCCCTTGACATATATCTTAACTTCAGATAGGTAGATGCCAAAAAGGAACAGTCTCAAGACTGATCCCTGAGAGACCCTGCTGGTAACTGGCCTATTTATATAGGTGAACTCCCTAATTGTAACGTCCTGGGTCCTTTCAATGAACCAGCTGGCTATCCAATGGGTGAGTTTGTCAACAGTGCCCAAGTGGGCTATTGTGTCAAATGACTTGGCCACATCAAGGTAGGCAATGTGAACAATTCTGATCTCATCCATTGCTTTGCCACCTTCTCAAAGAAGTCCATCAGGCTGAGTATGCATGACCAGCCCTTGATGAAAACAAACTGGGTTGGATGCAGTGATTAGAGGTTTCCTATGTCATTATTGTTTATTTCCATAATACATTTTTCCATAGCTTTGCATATAACACTAGTTAAACTAATGGATCTGCATATTCCAGGGTCTGTAGTGGGTACACCTTGTTCAGAGGGATGATGGTTAATGTTCTCCATTTGTGAGGCACAGAGCCTGTTTAAATAGTGATTCCAGATGGCCTGGTTGGCCTTTCATGCTGTGTAGATAGTAGACTGGAATATTGTCTAGGCACATCAATGCAGTGTACCTGGCTTTAAAGAGAGCATTGAAGACCTCTTCCTTAGTGATGTTAGGGGAGTTATATTTGATGGTATTTCACAAGTAGAGGCCAAGGAGTGTATAGCAGTGCTGTAACTGGCAATGAGGAAGGTGTCTGGTTCTCCGGATTACCTACATTTATTATTGGCAAGGTGTCTAGCTTCTTTATCCTCACAAGTACAAATACATACATTAAAATAAAGCTAAAAGATGCAATACAAGATGCATTTTAAAATTAAGTTTACCACGAGCTCACACACACTCTTCTCCTGCATGTCCTGTCATATAGCCAGGAATCCTATAACTGAATACAATGATGTTATAATGACTGAACAGTCAGTTATAGTATCCTGGTCACAAGAGGTGTAACAAGATGTGCATTGGTAATAATACTAATGTGGTGATATGGGTGTAATAAGATGTGACATCTGTGTTGGTATCCTTAAGACATGTCAAGAGATGTAACTAGAGTGTAAAGTATTGTGAAGTGGAAGTATTTCAAATGGCCTGGTGCATATGCACACTTCATGGAAAAGGAATCAGTCAGAAAATAGAAGAGAGGAAAATATTTAGGACCTGAAAACAAAAATGATACAAAGAATATTTTCAGAGTGATGAGTGATAAGTCACCAAAAGAAGAAAATGTATGAAATATCTGAAAAAGAATAATGAGAAAAAAGCAAATATGTATAACTGAATTACCCCAGGACTTCGCAGTGAAGTGAAGTAAAAGCCAGGGTTGCGGTATCTGAAAAAGGTGGGAGTTACTGTAACTCATAAATGCTCTTAGCATTGAATGCACATGGTGAGAAATGATATCTGGAAACAGGAAATTCCAATGGCAAGATACATGCAGAGAAAAGAGAATTCAGAAAGATTGACCTCAAGTTTTCTAATTAGGAATATACGAGATTGTAAGATGGCTGTATTCATAGCAGAATAAAGCGATAGATCGCTTGGATAATAGTCCATGTAGGAGGGAAGAATTTACAAATCAAAAGATTTAGTAGATGTTGGGATGTCATTTCTAAGACAGATAAAGAAAGTGCAACATTCAAAAGACAGTAACAGCATTTAGGCACAGGTTTTGCAAGCATCATGTTTATGCTAGAATTATGGACAGAATGAGAATTCTAAGAAGGACAGTGTCATTTAGACTTATGATGGCTGAATACTTGGGCTATGTCTTTATAAAAGATCAAGCAAAGTATCAAGATGCAGTCTGTCTGCCTGTTATCTTAAAGGAAAAGATATTGGCAAAAAAAATATATAAAAGTGATTTAAGTTTAAATGAATCTTTGTGAATGAATTTATAATTATATTGAATAAAAAACTAACTATTGTTTATGTCACTGAAAGGATCTTGTTCTGGAAATTCACAGAATGAAGAAATATATATTATTCAGCAGATTACATCTTGTTGCTCTGCACAAATACTGATGGAAATATTGAGTATAATATAATAATCACTCTGAAGAGATGAGCAAGAGAGTTGTGTGAAATATTTGTAGTAAATAGCAGGTAGCTACATTGTATGAATACATATCTGTAGGAAGTTGTGTTGGACACTGTATTAGTAAATATATATTCTTTTCTACACAGATGGACAGCACCAAAACTTTTGTCAGATACAATGGACAGCTTGTTGTAGGAATGCCTCAGTAAATAAAGCGGATCAAAAGGCCTTATATGTAAATCAGGAAGCTGACTGTAGATAGATTTATTACTCATGATATCAAACATAAATCATTAATATCCTTATTTCAAGAGGACCATGTTGAAGTACTTAATCATTTTAGACTGTTTTCCCACTGTATATCCATGGTTTTATCTCCACACTGGTTTAATATATTCCCTTCAATTCAGAATCATTCTAACTGCTCACTGAAATTTCCTGCCATAGATGGGTGGATTTACATAATGGTGAGAAAAACAGATTCAGAAACAGTTATTGCTTCAGTGAGAAAGAACTCTTTATTTGCTCATTTACATGTCTCTGAATTGCATTCTAGTTAAATCTGCCAGTCTTAGAACCACTGGTTGTAGAATTTTCATTCATGGCACATGTATCAGTTTGGCAAAGGGTCCCCCCATACACTTTTACACTTACACACACACACACACACACACACACACACACACACACACACACACACACACACACACACACACACACACACACACACGCGCACACACACACGCATGCACATGCACACGCACACACGCACACATGCACAAACGCACACACACACAAACACACACATGCGTGCACACACGCACACACTCTCTCATACACACACAGACACACACACACACACACACCCACACGCACGCACACACACACACACACACACACACACACACACACACACACAAACACACGCACACACACACACATGCACACACACACACACACACACACACACACACACACACACACACACACACACACACACACACACACACACACACACACACACACATCCTCACCCAGTGTCTTTGCTGAACTTAACTGCACTACTACTGCTTCCATTTGAATTAATGGGTGATCATCAGCTTAACATCATTCACTTTTTCCTTCAACAGTGAAACTGTATGCAGCTGACCTATTTTCAGAATCACTTAACAGAGTAAATTAGGAGCCACTGGCTTTTCTGGGAGAGAGCACATGGCTAATTTGCATTATCCATTTCTCCCAGATTGTTCCAGAAGTGAGATACCTCAACAGCAGGGTGGTCTAAGAATCAGAAAGGTTTACAGAGTGTGTGTGAAAATGGCCATGGTAAGCCTTTCTGAATTCCACTAATTCCCATAGTCTTGATTCTGAGATAACTATTCATGAAAAACCCTGTGTTCTTTGATTCATAGGCAAAGTACCAGCTATATTTTGCATATTAATGCACAAATTAAAATTTTATGTCACAGCATTTAAAAAAATAAAAAAGTCATTTTTTTTTTGCAAAAATGCATATGCTTTTTAGTCATGACATCACAACTATACTATATATATATATATATATATATATATATATATATATATATATGTATATAGATATATATATATATACACACACACACAAACACACACACACACACACACATATCTATATATATATATATATATATATATATATATATACATATATATAGATGCGTGCCCACACACACACACACACACACACACACACACACACACACACACACACACACAAATATATATATATATATATATATATATATATGTGTGTGTGTGTGTGTGTGTGTGTGTGTGTGTGTGTGTGTGTGTGTGTGTGTGTGTGTGTGTGTGTGTTCTCTTGATAGCTATGACAGGTATTACTCTTAAGGTAACAGATTACTTTCCTTTCATTTAAACTTAATATTCCAATTGTTAATTTCTTATATCCAATTTAATCTTAACCTGACCCTACTATATAATATATTAGCACATTCTAGATTGGTTCCGATTATCATTATAATATTTTTTAGAAAAAGACAGATTAATATAGAATATTGCATGAGCTAATAACTGTAAGGGAAAGCAGTCAGGTTAAATTGAAACTTGTCTATCTGTCTGTCTCATTACTCCATTTTAAAGACGTTTGTATTGTTGCTGTTGAGGTAACATTCAAAATGCCACTGAATATCACTTTTCTATAGAAGTATCAACTTACTTCTGATATTATGGAAACATAATAATGATATAATTTGGATATATATTGGTTTCCCCAACCAGAAAAAGTGTGAAATGTAAGTTAGTTATTTGTATGTCCTCTTACCTATGATACTATCAATAAGTTGTTGTTTGTCTTTTCAGCTTTTCCCGGTTAGGGGTCACCATAGCAGAACTCCGGTCCACTAATAATTGACATTAGATTTTTATGGTGCTGAGTTGCCAGCCCGATGCCCAGCCTTCAGCGAAGGTACACCCATGTCTTTTGGAGGCCACTCGACCGCAGTGAGGACATGCAGACTCCACATAGAAGGCACGCCAGCTGAGAATCCAACAGGAAAACCTCTTCCTGTGAGGCAACAATGCTACCGCTGTACCACAGCGGCTATGATACTATAAATAAGTAAAGAGTACAAAATAATAAACACAAGACTCAGTCAGAGAACCAATATCTAAAACGGCATGAGTAGGAAATAAGTAAAAATTATATTGAGAGGTAGCAAGTAGAAATTATATTAAGAGGTAGCAGATTCCCAAGGATGAACATTTAGAAGTCATCAAAAGAAGATATCCATTTTCATACCTGAGTGAAAGAAGGCAGCTGATTCCAAAGAGCTGAGGTGTCCTGCCTGAGTTTCTAAGTGTACCACTAATGTATTCAGAAGTGTCTCATCTGATTATCTAAGAGATATATTGGAAATGTATTGCATTGTTAGATCTTTTTAAAAATCATCACGATTCTAGTTGTACATGCTCAATATGTATGTATAAGTACCTTGTGCATGGACCAAGCAGCAACATACAGTGTGCAGCTCGTCCAGCAAGGGACTAATATTATAATAATGTGAAACCCTATTCACTAATTTAACTGCAGAATTCTGTTTCATTTGCAGCCATCCCAGATCCCTGTTTAAAAGTCCAAGTTAAATCTGTTTTGCAGTATCTCAGTGAAAGTACCATTGATAAGGTCACTGTAGGTGAGTCTGAAGGTAGAATAAAATGGTGGGTCTTGGAGCTGTTCATACGATGAAAATAAATCATCTTAACAGCTGATACATTGTACTTTAATATCAAGTTCTTATCAAAAATAACAACAAAAGCATTGATTCAAAAAGCAAATTCCACCATCATATTCCCTCTACCAAATATTAATAGTCTATTGATGCACTGTGGCATGCATTACTACTGTTTTATTTTTTGTAGTGTTAAGCCATGTTGACTTTTCATCAACAAGTAGAACATAGACTCCACTCAGTCTGGTAAATTCAATCACAGACTCCTCATTAAGGATGGAAAACAGAGGTAATCCAGGCAGCTGGAGTGAAGTCTGGCATCCCACCTGTGATCCAGTGGGTGTCAGGACTAACAACAAACAGAGTATAAACGACTCATCCAGATAAAATCACTTTAGCTAACAGATCTAGGAGACTCACTCTCTATCTCTCTCTGATGCCCTCCCTGTGGGAGGAATAAAGACACCTTGTTGAAGTTTCCAGTAGGTTATTCAGGTAGATGGATGAGCGTTCTTATTCTAATACATTACATTCAACAGGTTGGTTATTTAAAGGCATTTATAGACAATGGTGTGAGGGTCCATGCAAGCTAATTGGAGGAAAATCTGGGAGATGGAAAAAGCAAGAAGTTAATACCAAGGCTTAGGGGTTAGTCCCTTATTTTAATATCCATAAAAGGCCCATGAAGGTTTACCAGCTCAGCAGCATATGGAATCTCATTTCTAGTTAAAAGGTTTTATTTTTATTTTTATTAACTTCTTACAAACAAAACATAACAGCAAACTATGAGGTACATATACAAAACTATATTTAAGAAAACACTTTCACCTGAGCTTCATCAGGTCCATCTAACACAGTAATTTACACTTTTATCATTTAAAATGCCTGCTTTCATGAGGCTCTCACCAGACTCGATTAGTCTATTTCGCAACACATGTAAAATGAGAGGCCGTGTCTGCATCAGTGGGGCTCATATTCCTTGGAGCCAAGTATGAAAACTTTATTACAGAACTTTTTTCTAGTCTATCTCATGTAATATGAGAGGTGGTGTCCACTTTTATGGAGCTTATTATCACCTGACATATAATGTGAAAAGCCAGCATTCTCTTGTTTAACAGAAAAGTTTACAGTACCTGCTTATGAGAGGCTCACATACATGTTTAATGTGACCAGTCCCCATTCTTCTTCCTCTTGATGACGATAGACCTTTTTATATACAGGGGAGGTAGTCACTTAAAGCTACACTAGATAATTCCCACTGTTGAACAATGCATGCATCCTGGGAAATAGCATACAATGGAAAACAAGTCACAGTGCTAATTTTTACAGAGCTCATGGATGTACACAAATAGGAGAAAAAAAGTAAGTAAAGTTAGAGACCTCAGAAACTTTTGTAAGCTTTCTGTGCCATTTGAATAAAAATCCACCAAGTGGTGAACTGCAGAGTATACAAAAACATTTATTAAACATAAGAATCCCAGATCTTCTTTAAGCACAGGAAAATTGTGTCTATGGTGTAAAGAATATAGCAGTGTGGAGCTGTGCCCTGAAGCAACAATTTTTATTGTACTGCAAATTATAGAAATTTTGATAATGCAGACCGATTGACTACAGTATCCATACCTGGTTGCTATGGGGCAATTGCAGTGAGAAGTGGAATGATCTTGGTCTCACACCATGGTTTTATGGTACTCCAGTCTGGGGTCTTCACTGCCAAGCTTCTTCCTGTGTCTAGGAGTTAATGAGGGCTCTTCTGTTCAGATTCTTCCTCTCTTCAGGTTCCAGGTGGTAAAGTTAGTGAAGAGGGCTAGATTACTCTGTGCTTATTGCTTTTTGGTTTGGATGTTAGTAGGGATATTTCACAAACACCTTAATAGTTATGGACATCAGCTGTGTGTAAAGATACCATGTTTCTAATGTATAGCCAAACAGCCCATTTATGTTGTGCTGATTAGGTCATAAGAAGGCCAAAACAGGAATGTCCACATCTAGTGGTGTTTAGCTTTATTGACCTGAATATATCCGCAAAAACTTAAAAAGAAAAAGTAAAAAGTCATGGACATTCAGAAGCCATATAGCTAAAAGACTTGATGTCCTAAAGGGATAACTAGCATATATTCCATAGACCTCTATTACAGGCGGTTTAAGGCATAACACAGTGAAAACTCTAGCTTGACTAGTTTTTTTATAATTTTCACTACAATTAGATGATGCTTTACCAAGAGAGTTGTATACATATATGTTTGTCTCTAAACCAGTAATTCCGTTTATTTATGTTCTATCTAAGATACACAGACACTATACATCCACCTATGCCTCCTATAGATTCTATCCCTAGATGGGTTACTGAACCCATCTCAAAATATCTCGTGTCTGTTTTACAACTGCTGCTAAGTTATGTGAAAAGCTATATTCACAATACTAGAGACTTTGTTACTAAGTTATCTAATTGGTATCAGAATGTAAGGGGGGATTTAATAAAGCCCACATGGTCTTTTTTACCATGTGGCATCATGTCATGCTGCTTACACAAAAGTAAGCAAGTTTGTGAGCCAATAAGCACTGCTGGGCAGCACACATGCATGTTCCAACACAGGAAATTCTGTGGCTTGCAAATCATGTCATAAACAGGTGCATCTCATGTAAATGAGGCAGGTAGAGTGATCCAGCAAGCAGACAGGCAGCCCTTCAGACTATGTGTCAGTGTCTGTAGTGTACACTGAAACATTCGGTGCACAGGAATGTAGACTAGCAAAAGGGGCTGTAAAAATGTAGATAGATGGACAGAAATGGCATACCATACACAGATATGAGAGAAAATATCCTCTGTGTGTCTCAAAAGTTACACAAAATATATTAAAATAATGTTTTTTTAATAATCTGGGCATGTTTGTATGGCATGCCATAGTGTGCAAACATGCCTTAAAAAAAAAAAAAAAAAAAAAAAAAGTGGAAATAAAAATAATATTATGAGACAGAAATGTATTACATGACCCTGCATGGAGTATTTACAATGGTACATTGGTGCTGTTGCTAACGTGGTAGGGCTTGGAAGCATGTAGTTTCCAGGATATGAGCCACAATTCCCTATGCAAAGGAAGTGGAGTTACTGAATAGCATAATGGGGTAACCGTGTCCACATATCACCTTCGTGTAGGCAGAGAACCATGTTGGTGTCCACATAGGAGGTAGCTGATATCAGGAGAGGGTGTGTCCAATAACTACTAAGCTGACTGGAGCTTAACTGAACCTGTTTGCACAGCATGCCACCATGCTGAGCATGGAAGTGTGGCGGGGTGTGCACTAACTGCTGAGCTTTGTTTACATATGGGGTGTTCATTTGCACTGAGCACCGCAATGTTGAGAGTATCTAAAAGGCAATGATGTATTCATTAGTTTTGACCCTTGTTTGACTTAAACTAGAGCCATTAAATGATAATGATATACTAGGCAGCTGCAATACATCATAGGTAGCCAATCATGCAGGCAGCACCTACAGTACCGCACTATAAAGTATGCATACACCTTTCAAGCTGAATTTTTCCCCCATACTCTACACCATTGGAGCAGAGACTTGGGAAGTTTAACTGAAAGAATGCTAAGAGCTGCTGCAGCTATGCTACATTTGTATGTGCTAGATGCTGAAGTCAGTGCTGCTACTGCAGGCCGAGGGTAACCTTTCAGGAACTACATGAGCTGGAGATTGTAGAATGCAACAGGGTGGACATACTACAAGAACTCATTGAGCTCTACCGCCATCAACCCAGACCCAGAGTCACCAGAGGGGAGCCCATCCCAGTAGAAACAAAGGTATGTGTAGCCCTTAGGATAAAAGCCACAGGTACCTTCCAAAGACCAACTGGGAACATGATGGGGGTCTCACATGCATCAGCATCCAGGGTACTCCACCAGTTCCTGGATGCCATGCCACCACATGCCAGTGAGCACATTTATTTTCTTGGTGTGAGGGCCAGCAATATTTAACACTTCTACTATGTAGCACACTACCCTGAGGTACTGGATGCCATAGATTGCACTCATGTACACATCAAGGCACCACTCGGTGAGGAGGGTAGAATCTATGTCAACTGCAAGGGGTACCACTCCATCAACTGCCAGGTCATGTGCAATGTCCAGGTCATTATCATGAATTTGTGTGCTGGCAGCCCTGGCGGTTATCATGACTCCCATATCTGGCATGAATCACAGCTGTACCAGATGTTTGCTGGGGGGGGGGGCATCCCACATGGCCATTTACTGGAAGATGCTGAATTATGAACTGGAATCGTGGATGATGTCACCCATCAGAAATGCACACACATCTACAGAAGAATGCCATAATGATGCACAAGCACAAACTAAGAACATCACAGAGATTGTGTTTTAGCTGCTGCAGTCATGGTTCCGGTGCCCCAATATATCTGGTGAAGCCCTGCAGTATACTCCAGCCACATGTGCACATATGTTCACAGTATATGCCATGCTGCACAATATGATCCTGCAGAAACAGCTGCAGCAGGATCAGCAAAGGGAAGGGATACACAGCTCCCCACCAGTGCAGAGGTCACCACAGCTACACTCACAGGAGGACTCGGAGGAAGAGCCCCCTGGTGATGTCCCTGTAGGCAGACTTATGGGTGCCAAGTATGCCCTGGCATTGTTTAAGAGACAACATATACCACATTCACTGACAACCTAGGGCACTAGGGAGTGACACCTTACTCTTACTCACATACATGTATTAAAATAGCTGATGCCAGGCAACCCACACAACCTGTACCTATCCATAAAATTACTGTGTACTGCTTGCATTACACAGAGTCATCCCTGAACTACAGGTCTGTCAACTGCTGCATTCACAAGGTAAGTCTCTAGCCTACACACTAATTGCAAGGATTACTATAATATGGTATCATATGTATGAATCTGCTGCTGTTATGCAAGGAAATATTGTGGGTTATTTGGACAGATGCAACATCCACATGGGACTACAGATACCCATTTCAATAGTATGTGTTCTTTAGTGTTCACTAGGCCTTATGATTGGAATATTCATGACATCAGGCAAGGGAGATATTAAATGGTGGCCACACATGATATGTGGAGAACTGTCTACCCAAGCTGATCATGTGCTGTTGATCCCTCACCCCCAACACAGCAGTGTAACCATATATCTGCTTTAACAGAAATTCAGCTATGGTATATCTCAGGGCTGTAACATAGATATCGCTCACACATTGTATGTCTCTCTTCACGCAGGATAACAATGTACATATTTATGTGTTGATTGTGTGATGAATGACTCCTGTCTGTCTGGTGACCTGTGTGGCTCAGTGGACACAGGAAGCTAGCATGCGTGATAGTGTTGATGCTTCTAATCTGGAATTATTCACATCTTTTGTATGTGAGGTAGTAATATGCTGGGATTTTCATGGACTGTCATACCTCTTAACCTCTTAGTGCAAGAAATCTGGACAAAGCCAGAAAGATTGGGGGAACAAAGGCCCAAACATAGGGACAGATTTTAAATATTGTTCCCATAAACCTTGAAAGTTGCTGAAATTAAAGGTGTTGCATTATTACATATTTTCTGAAGGATATAAAGAATGACACACAAAGGTTTGTCTGTATTTACTATAAAATAGTGACATGTCAATATTCAGTAATTCACCAGAAGACCACATATGTATGAGGAACAGACCAAACATATGAGGCAAAACTCTGGACATTCTGTGAAAATCAGGACAGTTGAGAGGTATGCCTGAAACTGTCAGTCTGTTGGTGGTGTAACATTACCATCCTCAGTCACATATTAAGTACAGCACACAGTTGGGAAATGTTGTGGAGATTTTGAGTGAAGTGCAGTACTGCAGAAATAGGGGTGGATGTTAATGTCTGTAATATACAAAATCCTGGACTGGAGTACAGGTATGTGTGGCATGGAGTCACTTTATAAGTACTAACAGCCCCATTGAGCATGGCCAGACACATAGTTAAAATAAGCGCAATTCTGTTGCCCCTTCATCAAAATGAACTGTTTTGTATAAATGTCTATACATACATACAGACATATACGTGTGTGTGTATATATATATATATATCTATATATATATATATATATATATATATATATATATATATATATATATATATATCTATATATATATATATGTCTGTCACTATCTCTCTCTCTCTTATGCATAGTACATCAATCACTATGTACTGTCAAATAGATATATAAAGATATATATAGCTATATATATTAAAATGATGCACTCCCCAATATATATATATATATATATATATATATAAATATATATATATATATATATATATATAAACACATATACATAGCATAGACATACCCAGCTACATTTATATATACATCCCTGTTATATACAGAAATGTGTGTGGATGTCTGTATTGTCTTTCATACAATAATAATGGTGAGTAAATCTGCACTATCAGACAGCCATACTGTTGCTCAAAAGAGCCAAACTAAGGGCGTAACATTACATGATCTACTTATATACACACCCCTGTACCTGCTGGATGTCACCATGTAGAAAGACACAGGTGATCAGGTAGTATAATGTATAACATTCTCAATGCACGTATGGACAGGGCACATTGTCCTTGCCCACAGGTTTGCCTATGTAACTGCAAGCAGCAACATATGGCCATACTGGTAACTGTACACACATAGCTAGGATAAAAACAGTTATCTCACAGCTAGGATACTAAATGTAGATAAATGTATGAAGCAATATAACTCTGCAGGCCACAGATGCTGTTCAACACAAGCCTAGTTTGTGTAATGCACAGGTACTGTGCCTGCAATCACATATACAATAGGCTTAATTTGTGGTGCATGTGATAAGTACTGTGATCTGTAGTGTATAAGACTAGGTAGCTAGGGCTTCTAATCTCATCCGAGCCCACTTGGTGTGTGCGTGTGTGTGTGTGTGTGTGTGTGTGTGTGTGTGTGTGTGTGTGTGTGTGTGTGTGTGTGTGTGTGCATATTCTCCTGCAAAACAATGGGCTATCCAGCTGCAATGGTTCTGCACTTTTTGGGCCTCCAACTTGCTGCTGACTTCCAAACTGCCCTCTTCTACAAGGCCTGATGATGCCAGCCATCTTAAGACTACCAGCTGACAGTGTAGTATCAGATGTAAGCTGTGACATGTGCAATATATACTGTGGTCTGTAGTGTATAAGACTGGATAACTAGTGGTTCTAATCTCACTTCAGCCCACTTGGTGCGTGTGTATTTATCCATATGGTGTAACCTAGACATAGGTAGTGTTTTGCAGTGTTTTATTTTTAGTAGGTGATGTGGCCCCCCTCAAAGGACTGACACTATCAAGGCCGACTTATGTTAGGTTGGTAGGGATTCTAATCTCACTCCAGCCCACTTGGTGCATGTGTATATATCCATATGGCATAACCTTGGTAACCTAGACATAGATAGGGTTTTGCAGTGTTTTTTTTTTTTTTGCAGTGGGTGATGTGCCCCCCCCCCACAAAGTACTGACCACAACAAAGCCGACTTATGTTAAGTGTAATATGTCCTAAATTGATAGCACAAGCAGACATGAGATGTGCTGTGTGCAACACATACTGTGATCTGTACTATGTCCCATTACACAGGTAAGTCTTCACATCTACATACAGCCAACATGCTATATGTGTGTGTGCCTTGACATGTCCTGTACACAATAATTGGAAGTGGTGTTAGCCTCAATGTAGCCATGTTTGTGTGTGGGCCTGTTAGGACATTGTATATCATGTTATGGAACCATAGGATGTTTGAATTGAACTAGAATAATGGCCATAAAGCCCTTACAATCATTAGACATAATCATACCCATAGTTACAGTATCAGCACATATTTCTCCAGTCTAAGAAGGACACAGGCAGATGCCCTGTGTTGAGATGATGGTCACCCAGCTAATAAGACAGATGGCATGTGCTGAGGTGCACTGAAATGCTGTGTATGCCATTAGGCAGGGTTCTGTTCAAAGGGTGTGTTTCACTCTGCTAGACAAATCTCTCCCAGAAGCATGTAGTACTAACGTCACATACTAGGTTCATGTCCTTACAGTGAGTCATCCATCTACTATGCTATACAGCCATTACAACATCATACAACATAAGGTACACAAATGTATGTGCTGTACTCATGACAAATGCTAGTATACAGTATCTGTTGGTAACTACTACAAGTGGCATGATGAACCAACACTGCATTGCACAAGTACATGTTAACTAATATAGTCACACTGTGCATCAGACACATCTGCATTTCCCTTCATCGATGGCGAGAATGACATTGATGTGGCACAGGTATCATCACTTGCATAGGGTGTTGTGTGGGGGAGCAGGAGACCTAGGCTGGCCCAAATGGTAGACAGCATGTGTGTGAGTCAGGAGGGAAACACGTAAGATGGACCATGGAAAGGTGCATTGTGTGTCTGTAGGTGACCTGCATTTGGCAGTGGTGTCTGAGTGTGTGCATGTACACAGTCAAGCTCAGTGCTAGTGCTACACATGTGTATGTTGGACAGCTTTGGACCATACATGGTAGAGTTGACAGTTTACGGTCTCTGACAGCGAACTTGGGAACTGGCTCTGCCAGGAGTTGCACTGGCACTTCTATGCCTAAGGTGTTAGTACCTGATGGTGACAACTGTCTGCAGGGACTCTGTCCCGCACGGGACCACCCAGGACCCTGAGCCCATGACCTGCCATGTCATGGTGTAGACAGCACACTCCCTTTTGTAGCACTGGATGTACTACTGCTATGGGAGTGTGAGTGTGCACAGCCACGTGGACTCTCAGCAGATGGGTTTGCTAACCTACGGTCATGGGTCCGATGCTCAACTCCAACCACACAGTCCAACACAGACAATGTACAGTCCAAGACAAACACTGTCTCAGCTCACTGTCCACTACATCAGTGAACCAATCCAGGGAATCTCCAATATGGTGGAGGCAGTCATGGATGTTAGAATGTGCTGCATCCATAACCCTAACCATACATTTGGTATTCCATTCAGAATGTGCCTGTGCCTTCATGATGGCCCAAAACATGTGCGGAGTGACCCGTGATGTGACACCTTCATCAGGTGGTGGACAGACAGCAGGCCTCCTACAAGCACCCCTGTCTATCCGCCTGTGTGGGATCTAGCTAGCCAGTGTTTGCATTCACTGGAGCCATAGTTGCCACACTTTCCTATTCAATGTCCCCACCCTCTGACTGTCCAATATATGTGGCCTTCAGGGACAGGGTATGTGTGGGCATACAGATTGTGTGTGGCAACAATGGGGCAGAAGTGGGATGCCTCACTGTGGCCACCATCATCATTAGAGTCCACGGAGACACTGACATCAGGTTGTATAGAGGACAAACACCAAACCCCACTGTCATCTGCAATAAGAAAGAAAAAAGCAGTACATTAATACCTGCACCACTGTGTACAAAAAGCCTCCAAGACTCATAACAGCTAAGAACCACAAATGGATTAGTGGTCAAACAACTTTCTTCTCCACTTTCGTCCACAAACCACTTCCTTGGAACAAAATACAAATTGAACTCAAGACCTTTATAAGAATAACTTGAAGTAATTAACCAGTATGACACTACACTTTAAAACAGCGTATAAAAAACAAGTACAACTCTCTTAAAAAATATATGGAAATACACATTTCACTGCTTAATGTATCTACCTTCAACCTGTTGTATTTTAAAAGGCATTTTAGTTTCCTTGCTTCTTTTAATCCAAGTCCCTTGTCTGCTCTTAAAAGTAACTGCCAAAGTGTATCTGTTTGTTGAACTACACTCCTGTGACTACCCCTTTGAGAAACCTTAGGTACCTGTTCCAGACTGGAATTTAAAAACATCCTGTGCTGTTTACACACATAGTTATGTTTACATAGGGCAGTATTCTGGCCCTTAACCATACTAGAATATAATTGTTCCTTAAAAAAAAACAAGTGTTATGCTTACCATGATTAGGACTATGGCCTTGAGCAATACCTTATGGACCTGGGAAAAGTTGAGGGTAGGGTAATGTCAGTACCAATGCACTTTGCAGCAAAACATGGCAATACATCCATATATCTCACATTTACAGTAGCTACTGTTACTTGTATTGGTCACAATCTGAGTATGAGTGTATAACTGAGGTTAAATCACCCTCAAAAAATAAAGACCTGCCACTCACATAAAAGTATCTACAGTCTGACACACTGACTGCTACAGTACTACAATGATAATCACAATACGCTTACTTGCATGCTCCTCAGCTGTGGAAACTATGGCACTCACCTCAACGATGTATGGTTGGTGTGATGGATGCCTGGCAGCTGTTGTGTGTGGCACAGATAGGTATGCAAGAAATTCCTCAGTGGACGAGAGTGTTTTTTCTGCTGCAGGGCCTCCACTGGTGACAACAAAATCCCTGTCAACATCTGCTGCCCTTTGTCGTGCAGCATTTATCATGTTGGTTGTCCAGTGTTGAACCTGCTCATATGTCCTGCCCTCCTGGCCTGTGCCATTCACAACACAAACAAGGTCTACCCACAGTGCAGCCCACTGTTCCCTGTTTTGTTTTTCACTGGCTAGTAGGATGTGATGGTTTTGCCTTAGTGCTTGCTGTATAATTTAATTATCCCCATCCAAGAAGGGTGCATGGCATCTATCATACATAATTCCTGAAAGACAACAAAAGGAGAACACATTACAGGATCACATATGTGGATGTACACTATATACAGATACAGCAAGGCCAAAATGGCTGGCACTGCCCATTGCTTGCTCACACATGTCATACTCCACAGTCTGCAAACAAACAAAGTATGTGGATACAACTGAGATAGTAGCAATAGTTAGGTGCTGCCATGTGTGCCATGACAGCTAGTGCTGTATTATTATACAGGCTGTTATTTCCTGGTGCGCTGACATATATTGTTCTCTGACACTGCTCAACCTATGTTAATTGTACATATTGTAAATATTTGTAAACATGTTTACTATGCAACCAAAAGTACATATACAGTACTTATGCTTAGTCTACAAATGAGCTATGCTCACATATCTATACTATGACCATGTATTGTTTTAAACTGTTAACCTCTTACAACAAGTTATCCTATGGTTTGCTATGCCCTATAATGTGTTAACTCCTATTTTCTGTCAGGTATTTTTTTTATCATGTATGACTTATTATTCTGTAACATTTATGAAGCTTTACTCCCCAGGACTCCACTGAAAATGGACACTAGTTGTCCAGTCGGACTATCCTGGTAAACAAATGTTAAATAAATACACCCAATACTCTGGTCTACTGTGGTGTGTCCCCTGTGGGCAACCCCTCAATAATATGTCATGCGAACAATGCCACATGAATAGCAGTGTGCATTGCAACCACTATAAAGGGACAGTCCAATGAGACCAGTGTACCACAATGACAGTTGACAATGCACCCTTTTTGTTCTGTATGTCCTGTGTAGGTGTAAGGAAGCAGGAGGTCACTGACATGTCATTATCAGAGGTCTAAGACAGGCTTAATGCTGTAATCTCTATTCCCCATAATTCTATTCACCCATCTGCAACCTGTTGTACACAAAAACATTTTCATACCTAATGGAGTGTAGTACTCTGTTGATATGTGGTGATAGACCATACCATTGTGAAAACTATACTATGTGAGGAAGGTCTCATACAGAATGGTTTCCCATTGCCAGCTGCTTGCCTTTTAAACATGCTTCCCAGCAACAGGTGATTACCTCTAAACCAATTTGTGGTTCTGAAATGCTAACTGCAGCCAACACAGCTGATTTGCACTATCATCAGCCAATGACATGCAACAACTGTAGACTATATAAGGCCTTTATGTAGATTAGGGCACCTTTCTGATATGTTGTGTGGGATAATACTGGGGTGAGGAGACTACATCATCACAGAGTGTAAGTGTACAGCAGACACCGTTTTGCATAGAGATGAGTGTACTACAGGCTGAAGCTACTGCTGCAGGTAACAGACATAGGCAGAGTGTGTGAACACTTTAGAGTACAACAAGCTGTAAGACTAACTGTGTGAGCTGTTTCTGCCTCATCGTAGAGCCAGGCCCAGACTGAGATTACCCTCTACACTACAATGAAGGCATGTGTTTTAAGGTATGTTAGACAACAGTATCAATAACAGAGTACTATATGTGTGTGTGTATGTGTATGTGTGTGTGTGTGTGTGTGTGTGTGTGTGTGTGTGTGTGTGTGTGTGTGTGTGTGTGTGTGTGTGTGTGTGTGTGAATATGTCCACCATTTGGTCATCTGCTAGGCCATGTATTACACTTTGGTAGTAATTTGCAGTGCATATGTGGGCAGTCTTTGTTACAGCAGGGACTTCAAATGCGTATGTTCATTGTTCAGCTGTGGTAATCTGCACTGTGACTGTGAAAGGATTTTGTGGTGCACTCATATTAGTGGCCCTCATTCACTGTTCCTGAGTTGACATTCTCTGTGAATGCATATTATTGCATGACATGACAATTTATACACATATACATTTGCTATAGAGATATGTGAAGTGTATTCCTACCTGCAGGCCTGTGACTTCCATCAGACAAAAGCAGTCAATTCATTTGACATGCATTGTGTGGCTAAAGAGTGCATGACTCTCTCTTTAATTGCTGGCTTCACAATACTGAAAATTCAGTGCTACTCACCACTGGATTTGAGCCCATGACTGTGTGACAAAAATATACTATTTATGAGGCATTTAACAGACTGAGCTACTGAGTCACTGCTGCAGGTAATGTTTTTGCAAGACATATGTGCACACCTACAGGCTGTGACAATCATATTATACATCCCTCAGTATCTGCAAGGCTTTATATGGATGTATTTCTGAACCAGGGTCCCAGTTGCACATGTAGTTTGCCATTAATGCCTTAGCAGGTGTCTTTCTACATGTTGCTGATAAAAGGGTACATATACCTGCTATCAGAGGCTTCACTTACATCCATTATTATGTCTTTGGCTTTGTAATGGTGTACTATTGCATCAAAGTCCCAGAAACACTCCCATGATTTCCATTAAGATTTATTCAAGTTTGGGTGGCGCGATGTGCCACGCCACACAGCTACAATGAAACACGCTTAACGACTGTAACACACAATTGCTATGTTTTATTAAAGCACCTATTTTAAATAAGAGTTGTGTGGCATGGCAGGTTAATGCACTGGTCTGCAGGTACATTGGGCTTGTGTTTGAAACATGGGACAAGTACTGATTTTGTAAATGTGTAATAGAATTTTAAGGACACATATAATCAATATAGCTCTATTTAGCTTAGCTTAGTGAATTACACTAAAAAATATGAAGAAAAAATGGGGAGATATGAAAGTGGTGAAATGGGGCACAATCAGGGGAAAAACATTGTGGGAAGCAGGTAAGGATGTAAGCGTGTAGGAACAAGCCATAGATATCCATTTCTTGTACAGCAACTGTGTTACTTTGACAGAATATGTAGATTAATTTGGACTGTCAAACCCCAGAGAGATGGGTGAGGACAACATAACTGCATTATCAGCCTAACTGGACCAAATTACGTGTCCAGTGGACACATGTGTGAAATGGAGAGCTATGTATGGGGCAATTTTTTTTTAAGTATGGGTGCCCATTTTTTAAGGTGTGAGTGTAATGCTGGGGAAGGGAGATAGGTATGTGTGGAGGAGGTAAACTGGGTAGTTGAGGATGCA
This sequence comes from Protopterus annectens, assembly GCF_019279795.1. Taxonomy (NCBI): domain Eukaryota; kingdom Metazoa; phylum Chordata; order Ceratodontiformes; family Protopteridae; genus Protopterus; species Protopterus annectens. Next base: position 1,070,205,651 of record NC_056731.1, on the reverse strand, counting down.
TTTGCAGGCAGACAAGACAGCAGACAGGAGTGGTGTATGACACATGAGGGGGTCAACCACCTTGGAAAGGGAGGATATTGTGGAATCCATGTCCCATGTGCCTCCAGACAGCAGCAGAGTGATCACATTCCCACCCATGGGAGTGTCAGCATTGATCCTTCAGTGCCCCAAAGGTGGCAGTGCTAGAGGATGGGCACCAGGGTGAGGCTGCCCCACCAGGTTGTCTGGCATGCCCTCAAGGTAGCAATCAAACCCATGGTACACTATCTTGTGCACTAAGACTGGGAGCTCATCCTGGGTAACAACACCCAATCCATCACCACTCATAAAGGGGGTCCAGGCCCTGTCTGGAGGATTGGTACTTCCTGACACCACAAGTAGTGCAGGGGCAGCAAAGAGGGCACCAACAGTCTGGGTCCCAGATGGCTGGAACCCTGTGCCATGGCTGTTTGAGGCAAGGAAGGGGGATCAGCCGGAACTGGCCTACCTTGACGTGCTGTGATTGTCGAGTTATAGTAATAGGTTAAGGTTAGTAATAACCGAACTGTTGTTGGTATTAACAGAATGGAACATCATTTTAATTCATACAAATACATATTAATATATAGCATGCATAACACAACAGTAAATAACATAACAGTCAGTATGGTAACAGCATGCCAGTAAGAAGTAAGCCATAGGGCAACAGAATAGTTAGTTTAACAAAGTATGTTAATAGTGAATCATAATAACACTTAATATTACAAGTATGTTAATAGTGACTCATAACAACACATAATAATATTGCATCACATTTTACAAAAATATAGTTTAACAACATATGTTAACATTAAATCATAATAATAAATAATAATAAATAAATGAAAATAAGGGATGGGAAGAGGGAGAAAAACATTCAATTAGTGGCATTGTAGATTATATTCCTGAAAACACTGGCAATAAATACTCTACAGGTGTGTTGTGTCAGTTTTGGTACAGTGACTACAATACCCCTATAGCTGATCTAGTATGTGTATACCTATCAAGCTGTTAGCGTGGGTCAGTATGGGCCAAACAATGACAAATGCTGGTGCACAGCTGCAGATAACAATTTCACATACTGGGGGCATATATAACTGCCAAGATGTTTTGTAAGTGGATTTGGTAAAACATTGCATTCCAGGTAGTCTTTCTCTGGTAATACTGTGACAGATGGATTAGGCAGTTTTAATTACATTACAAGAAATCGTGACACTTGAGAGGAATGTTTGTGTATGGTACATAAACTAGACAGCTGTCATGGCTCAGTTGGGAGGCATGGGAATAGAACCCAATAGCTGTGACTGCAGGGGACATCTGCAAATAATGTAATAAACTGAAGCATCTTAGTACAGACATGCAAGGAATGCAGCCATATTGCAAATAAACAGATTTATTTATGAATTAGCAATGCTGGTGAACACTTACTTGCTATTTAATTTTAAAATTCTGTGAAATCCAAACACAACATCTGCACATAATATAGGCTACCTCACCCATATACCTTTTGTTCCTGGGGAGAGAGAAAATGTGAGCATTACGTGACTGATAGGAAAACTGTATTGCTACACACCATTGGATTTGAACCCAGGGCTATGTGTATAAGGAATTTAACAGACTGAGCCCCTGAGTCACTATTGACTACTGATTGGCTGATACTGGCCTAAAGATAACCTGGAACCATACTATGAGCTGAGCAATACAAGTTACAGGAGATTCTTCTTGCATTCTAGATTACAGTGTTATAATTGACTGCAGTGACTGTGGAACATATATGCATGGAACACAACCATACTCAATAAATAAATACAGCTTTATTTTAGAATCAACAATGCTGGTAAACAGTTTTTATTGGTATTGCTTTGAAATATCTGTGAAGTCCACACACAATGTCTGCCCAGAGAGGGGCTACCTCACCCATATACCTTTATTACCTGAAGTAAGAGGAACAGAGAGCATTATGTGATTGATATTGGCCTGGAGACAGCCTTGGGCAGTACTATGAGTTAAGCAATACAGTTTGCAGGTCATTAGTTTTGTATTCTGCAGTTATTACAGTGTTATATTTGACTGCAGCAACCTTACCATAGAGAATTAATGCATACAGCTCTACTGCAATGATTTTGACAACACAATCCTGATATACACCATTTTACTTACTGTTATTGGTATTTGTTATTGTTTGTTGCACTACAGTTGTTATTGTTCATTTATTGCACTACTGCTCTAATTGCCCATTTATTGCACTGCAGTTGTATGTGCCCATTTATTGCACTACAGTTTTTCTTATGTACACGTTATTACAGTAAATGCTTTCCTCTTTCTTGCTTATTGCACTACAGTTAGCATAATACATCCATACTTACCACACTCGTGGCACAACCTGGCCAGGCACCTGGCATAGGACTTGACATTGCGAGCCCTCTTAGCTGCAGCTCTTGGGAGAGAAGCACACCATTATGCATACCAGTTTTGCAGACATTCAGCTTGCATACTGGTAAAACAGAGGAAAAATTACTTACATAGTTGTGGGGCATTCCCTGCTCTAGCTTCTTGTACCCAGGTGTCCAAGGTTCCCCACTTTCCCCTCTTCAGGTCATCATAATGGTGACAACACTGCTCTCCTGTGTGGGGGATACCAGTAACACTGGTGAGTTCCATAGCCAAATGGTCCCAGGCCTCCGCCTTACTCTCTGAGCCCTGGAAACTGCCCTGCAGTAGCCTAGGTTCATGGTTTTTACCAGAAGCCCAACCATGACTCCGGACTCCCTAATACCCCACTTCTATGCCCAAAAGCACACACCTTCACCAGCACCACCTGCCATATCAACAGTCAATTGAATTCCAATGAATGATGCAGAATTCCCACCTATTGCACTTATTATAGGCCTTTACGCATCATTGAGCAACATTCAAAAATCACCATGTCACTTAGCAGTGTGCACACCAGCTAAGCAGAGCTGAGCAGTGAGAAAACTCACACAACCATGGTTTTAGTGCAGCTTAGCACAGCACAAACATTGATAGCCATTAGCATGTTTATGCAGTGCTTAGAATGGTTGACCAAAGCTTAGCAGAGTGCAGCAGTGCCATATTGCACAAATTTGTTATTAAATTAAACAAACACTGTACATTAAATTAAACACATGTTCTGACTGCTATGGACTCAAACCCAGGCCGAGCTACACGTTAGACCATAACTCTACCCATTTAGCTACTTGGATATTATGAAAGCTACTATACCTTCAAATATACTACTAGGCTACCTGTTAGCATTGCTGAACACCATGCCACACTGCACAAACATGTGTAAACAATTCCATAAATAAATAAACAAATAATTACATCCGGTTTCTATTTTTTAGATGTCTGGCAGGTATCGGCTATGAATGGATAAGCAGTGTTCGGCTCTGCAGCACTCTGCGCCGCACCATGCAAATGACAATTAAAAAAAAAAAATTACAATGGAAAAATAAAATAATTAATTATTATTATTGATTACATCATGTTTCTGTGTTTATATGTATAGCAGGTGTCAGCTGTCTATATGTAAGTGCAGCTTGGCATTGCTGTCCTCAGCACCACGCAGTCATGCAGAAAAATAATTCAAAAAACAAATAAAATGATATAATTTATATATTACACATTTAATGCAGTTCACAGCATTTCAACAGTCATGGGGTGCATTACAGGGAGCAGCACCCTGTACATAACATCTGACCAGGCATCCACAACTACGGGTAGCCTCTACATATCTCCCTACACTGATTCAATATCCCTGTTCCTATGCTGTCCCTTGGTAGCAAGCCATCATTGATATGCATGGTGAGCTGCCAAGGGGGAAGAGTGGCTGTGTACACTATACAGTTCGTGTAGGTTCTACATGGTGCCTACACAAAGTTTATTAAATCCTGGGGTGATTTTTTCTTTGTTATTTTGAATGTTAACTCTCTTTTTAAAGTCATTCCAAATGAAATAGTCTTGCAGGCTGTGGCAGAATTTTTTGTCAGTTTACCAACAAATCCAATATAGACATTAAAACTATTTTTATTTTATTAGATTTAGTTCTTGCTAATAATGTGTTTTTTATTTAATAAAGACTTTTATTATCGATTAATGGATATAGCAATGGGAACTCCAGTTGCCAACATTGCATTTTCAAGCTGGGAGAATGAATATATTTTTAATGATAGTACATCATATTATTCCACTATTCTTTTTTAGGGTTCCTATTACGTGATCAAAGTTTTGAAACTGTGAACACGACAAAATCGAACTTGTGTGTTCGAAGTTTCAAAACTTCGAACACAGAAAAAAAAAAACATGCAACAGTAAACTAACTTCTGCAAGCAGGGGGCAGCCCCCCCTGCACCCCCCATACCCCCGCTGTTTAAATATACCAATTCTGAGATGACACTACAGTGCAGTTAAAGGGAAATATTCCCTTTCCACGCTATAATGCGGTCTCAGAGTTAGCATATTTAAAGAGTGGGGGTGCAGGGCAGCTTGCTTTTTTAACAGTTAGTTTACTGTTGCATGTTTTATTTATTTTTTTTTTCCATGTTCGAACTTCTGTAAGTTCGACTATATGGTTTCGACCATATAGGGTTCAAAGTTGTTGAAGTTCAATCACGTAATAAGAATCCCTTTTTTATACATGGTTTGTGGATGATATTTTCTAATATGGGATAGTAAATAGATTGATTTATGTAATTTTATTTCATTCCTGTATACTAAAATAGATTTTTTAAGATATAAAGTACCTTCTTCTTTGAATTCTATAAATTATCTAGATTTATCTCTTTATATGGAAAATGATGAACTGGGGACTAACATTTTTAAAAAGGACACACAAGTATGTAAGTATTTGCATTTTAATAGTATGCACCCCAGATATATTTAAAATGGCATAGTACATAGTCGGTATTTAAGACCCAGTAGATTAAATACTAGAGACAATGATTTTGTAACCAAGGTTGAAAATATGTCAGGACAGTTTAGCATTAGAAATTATAAAGAAAAAATGTTAGAAAAAACAGGTTAAAAGTTATGAGTGAATGAAAGGAAGATACAAAACCATATTTTTACATTGTGATGCTTGTTTATCTAGACCTGTGAATTTTGTTAAATCTATTAATTATGTTACAAAGTTTAATAGGAATACTAAGCATGTTAAAGATACTATTTACAATAATTGGTCTATTCTCACTTTCTACTGCTGACGTCCAAAACATTGGTGGTAATAATTTGACATTTACACAAAAAAGAGAAATGAAACTGAAACAAAAACTGTGTTACAGAGAGAAATGTTCTCCACATTCATTAAATATTTTTACTAGATGTATTGAAGCATATACTGAAATTGTCACTTTTGTATTTATAGAAATAATATATTTATATATGCATAATCTAAAAAAGCATTTTCATTTAATTGTTTTTCTACTTTTAAAACTGCTACTCTGTTTTACTTTGCTACATGTGAAAAATGCAATTATGTTTATGTGGGAAAATGAATAAAATGTTGAAAGCATGTTTCAGATATACATAAATAAATTAATACTAATGTTTTAGCTAAACAGTGGAAGTGACCACACTTTAACATTTAGAGTAATTTCTACTCTTCAAGCAGATATTAGAAGGGATGATATATCTTCAAAAACAGAATGCGCTGAATATAAATGGATAAACTATTTTCATGTAAACAAATATCCAGGTTTAAATAATGCTGTCAGTATTAAGCCCATTTTACAGATACATTCCTTAGTATTAGATTGCTTAATGGCTCAAGATTTTATGTTATTTTGCTGTGTTCTGATTGGGGCAAAATAATTGTGTGTTCATTGTGTAGTTGCTATTTAAATAATGACATATTTGTCATCTGTATATAAGTTCTGAAGAAGAGAATGGTTTCCTAATAATGTGGCTATTAATAATAAATTTTTTTTGCCTCATATGGAGAGGATTGTTACCTTAATGTTTGACTGGTCTTTGGGCAGAATGCTGCTGACTGGGACTTCCTCTAAGACCATACCTGGATAAATCTTCTGATGGACATTTGTGCTGCTAGTAGTCAGAAGTGTACATACGAAATGGTCCACTACATGGCCACTGACATTACTCATGCAGCCAATAAAAAAACAGCTGTCCACCTGGCTTGGGAAGGTTGGTTGATGGGAAGTGGACCATTTGTTGAGCCACTTCCCATAGAGATGGAGAAGTTTCTGTCCTGTGTCAAGGTCACTGACACCTTCACAAGGTCCCACAGTATGGTGCTGGACATTGTTGCAAAACTGCATTGTGCCCCCTGAATATCATTTGAATATGCCCCAGGTATGTAGTACTCTTCCTGTATAACAATATACTTACTTCACCTTAGACCATTACTCCTTGTCCATCTTAATACAATTGTAGGCCTTTGTTATACTAGATCAATGGGGATTCAGCCTGAATGACTATCTGCACAATTTGTTGTATTTACATGACAAGTGTGCAAACATTAGCATCACTGCACCTAGTTTTAATGTGTGCTTCTGGTGCTAGGTTATTTGCTGAATTCACAGGTGATTGTTTGTCTGGCACTATCATGGTGGAATTGCTATCACCTGACGTTGGTAATTCTTCAACATATGATGATGATGATGATGGTCGGATGAGCTGGCATGGTCAAGAGCTACACTGTATGTGTTGGACACAGGAAATGTGGGGAATGTGACCACTGGATCACCTATAGAAACCTGGGACACAGCCTCTGTACTTGCAAACACTCAGGGGACATGTACCACACAGGAAGAACTTTTTATTGGTGACTCAAGCAGTCAGGGGAGTGTGGTACCCACTACTTTATATTTGTTAGAATCTGCCTGTTGCCCCTTCAGTCAGGAGGGCACACACAAGAGGATGAGTACTGCTACTCCTTGAAGACATGGCTTCTGCCCTCCCCTTGAAGTTGCAGTGTCATTGGCTGCAAATCAACATATGTGCAGAGCCATCTTAGAGGTGCAGGCTAGTACCACCATAGCCATTTCAGAGTTAGTAAGGCTACTGCAGGGTGTGTGAGATGACTTCCAGTAGTGCATTTTCCCTTATGTGTGATTATTTTAACAGACTAAATCACATACTAGAAAATGCTCTTGCTAGCCTGTCATTTGTCAGTAACCATCCATGAAGCCGTCCCACTGCTACTACTGCTAGCTGTTGCCCTCATGATTGTGGATGGCCTAGATCATGGTCTTGCCACATGAGAACTTATATATGTTTTGCAGTTGCCTACAGAAAGGACATGACATCTGCAGAGCTGTGGCAGTCATGACAATGGCATTCCTGGTAATGGATATCATTCACAGGTATGCAATGCACCAGCATCTAACCAGGGCTATGTTATGACCAGTGCAGCTCCATGCAGAGACAGATATTTTGGGCTGTTGCATACATGGGATCCTCAACCCTCAACGTTACATGCTCTGGACCTATCTAAAAAATCTAAGATTATGATGCAATAATGTACTTCACCATCACTGCACTCAGAAGCATACATCTGCCTTGCATGATAAGTCATGTCAATGACTCATTGACTGTGATCAAATAAATGTAAAATCTTTTCCTTTCACACACAAAGTTCCGCAGCATCCCTTAGAGACAGCCAGTTTCCAACTTTGTACACATCTGATTTTTAGCTCTGAACACAGTAGAATTAATAAGAACCACAGTAATCTATTTGAACTTCATGCTGCCTAATACACACAATACCTCATTATGAAAAGTTGTATGGTTGATCAATCATCTCTGGTCTATTAAATGCCCTACTCTTTCACACACAGTCAGATGTTCCACCCTTACCACTTCAGTTACCACATTATGTAAATGCCTCTGATATCTGTACATGATCAGATCAAATAAAAATATCCATGATAGCATATTTCAGTTTATTTTATTTCAGATAGTCTCTGCAATATGAATAATTAACATTAATTGAGTAATAGCCCCTCATTTTAACTGTATGCTGCAATAACCATATACTGACTGCATATACCTTGAATGTTTTGTTACAAGCTAATGAAGGAAATAACATACACAGCTCTGGCATTCATCTTGTTGATCTTAAAGGCATGCACTACTATGTGAAAAGACAGGTTAATGATTGTTTAAATGCGTTAAAGTAGAATTTGTCTGTCTTTTGTCTATCTTGCCAGCTCTAACCATAAAGTAATGATTTTCTGAATGCATATGCCTCAGTACATTGACAAAGATTATATATATGATTCCCTGCAATCTTGTCATGATATACATCTCTAAACCTAATACCCATCACCAAAATTAAGCAAATTAAAAAAAAAAAAAACTAAAACGGGCTGTGGCTTTAGAACCAGTATGTTGTGAAAACTTTCATAGATGTATCTGAAGTCTTGCTGGAATTTTTTTTTAAACTTTACATTCAAAAGAAATTTTCACCTAAAAATCAGAATGCGTGCTTCTTATTACAATCTGTAATAAATTGATTTGCAATTGCCTGCTTAGAAATGACATTGGATAGAATGAGAAACCATTGACAGAACTTAACTACAGGCCATGGACTGGGTAGGCATAGTATCTTAATATGTGAGAGGAAAGGTCATTAAGCACTATTCAAACAAATAGCACAGTGTTTAACTTTTGGAGTGGGACTTCATTAATAAGAAAAAAAATTAGAGGAAATATTTCATTAACACATTAATTGCAGTTACTGTATAATTACTGGTTAAGAATTCTGAGAGTAAGAAAGTGGTTCTTATACAATTACAAAACAATTGCTTTTATGTTTTTAAAATAAAAAATACTTTGAAATGAATTATCTCTTCATTCATATTTTTGGGCATTGCTGTGCTGCTAGGTAACTCAGCATCTGGTATTAAGGGGTTAAGATTAGCTTGGGAGGTTGTCAGTCTATTCCAGGCTCTGCTTTATAATACAAAATTAGCTGCAGAACAAAACGGTGCTATCAGATTCTGTTTTTTGATACACAAATCACGCATCTCTTTGGTTAATAACATCTCTGCCAGCCTGACTTGATAATATGGAAAAGGAAAATTAAAGAGAGAGGATCTACAAGTTCCTATAGCAAAACACTGAGTTTGAGAGCAATGACCAAAGTTATGGTAATTAGAAACTGCTGCAACAACATTTTAGTGGAAAATGAAGACGGCTGCTGAGAGATTATAAGACACAGATGAACATTTACTGCATAGGTTTATGCATGAACGTGGATGAGGAAAACATAAAGCTGAGAAAAAAATGATAAAATCAATGGTAATTAAAGAAAGAGATGAAGAACAAGAGATATAAGTAATTAAAATATGATGATAAATAGACTTTATGAGAGCACAGGATGAGAGGAAGATGGATTAGCTCAGACAGAAAAAAGGGAAAACACTGACCCAGTGTTCAACCTAAAAATAAAAAATAAAAAGATGTATCCATCCATCCATCCATTCATCCACCCACAACCCCTTTTTCCCCATTTTTGAACATGGGGTTGGAGTCTCACTTCAACAGTGACAATCATCTAGAGTCAAAGCTTAGACTGCCTGTTTGCTAGCCCTGCTGGGGAAAAAGAACATTTACCAAGGCATTGATTTGTTAATTTGAGAATGAATGAAGCCTGTTCTGTCAAGATCTAAAAGACTATACAAAGATCCAGCAAAAGGAATTATGTTTTTGACACAGGGTTAGGCAGCATTAAACATAAATGACATTATCAATGAATAGAGGTCCTACTTTCTTGCATGGATGGTTGCAGGACTTCATTACTTATATATTTTTCCTGGAAACTCATTTCATCTGTTTGGCTCAAATAAAGGGTTTCTTTGTAGCTGTCACTAGTCAGACATACCATTTCCATATGCTGTGTTGTAATTTAAAGGATAACCCCAAATATAATGAGGAAAACACTGCTTATAATCATCCCCTTGATGTACCAGTGCACATATCAAAAATATTTGTGCGTAGTTAACAAAGATGTAGTTCATTTGTTGCTACTTGCTTCACAGAGGAGCAATATTAAAATGGTCATACTGAGCTTGCAACCAAATAAAGAAAGAACAAAGCAGGTGTTTCTTTGCCTGCTCACTAATTACACTATTACAGAGGGGCACTGACCTTGGCGTGAGATTAATAAAGTTAAGGGAGGAGCAATAAAGCTGTCCAAATGGACGTGCAGAAGATCACCTTTTTAATTTCTCCAAATCTTTTGGGTTTCTTCTACCATGACAAGAATGGACCCCATTCTTAAGTCAAAGTAGGTTTAAAGTTCATGAAATTAGTATTGTTTCTTTCTTTGATGGCAGCCAAAAGTGCTCTTTACAGCACCCGCAATGTGCCTAGTAATGACTTCTGCAATTCGTATGGAGTTAAATGTTTTGGTACGATATCTAAATATGATTGTAGACTCTTTTTAAGTCCCATTGCTCCAACTACTATTGGAACTATCTGGGTATCTTTCTTCCACGTTACTCTTATTTCTGCTTGCAAATCTTGATATTTTATACCTTTATGTCTCTCTGTACGCAGGACATGGTAGTCACTGGGTGTGGTGATTTCAGTGATCAATGTTAAATTTGTCTTTTCTTGAACCACTATATCTAGTTTTCTAGCATCTATCTTTTGAGCTGTTGGTAATGGATGATCCCATGTGATGCATACTTCATTTTCTATGATGCTTTGAAGATCATAATTCCAGTGTTTGTTTCAGCCACTTCAATACCATAATGTTTGTACAATCCCCAGTGTAACACTCTTGCCAAATTATTATGCCTTTCAGTATACAGTCCTTCTGCCATTAGTATGTCACAATCAGCAATGAGGTGTACGACTGTTTCCAATTTTGTTTTACAAAACCTACATTTGTTTGTTTCTGACACATGTTCAATAGACTTTGTAAACCTGTGTGTACGTAGCTCACTATCTTGGGCTGCCAATATTAATCTTTCATCTCTTGGTTTGAATTCACCTCTCCTTAACCATCCCTGTGTTCATTTTCAATCAACATGAGGTTCTTCCAGAAGTTTTCTATACTTGCAAATACATTTATGTGTTTTCTACATGTCTTGCCTTTTCATATGGTCCATCAACTTATATTCTTTCTTTTGTTTTTTTGGCACACTCAGTTGCTGCCTGATTTTTAGGGTCTATATTACATTCTTAAAAGCCGGCAATGTTGAATCTGACATTGTCGACACACGGATAGCGAAACTGCAGAACATCGAACAAGTAAATGGAAATCTCTGTAAGGGGAGATTTCCATTTACTTCAGTGTAGTGCAGTCTTGGAGTTGATATATTTAAGTAGCGGGGGTGTGGGAGGCCCCCTGCCTACACCATTTGTTTTTTTTTTTTTTTTTTTTTTTTTTGAACATTTGATGTTTTAACAGTTCGATCACTAAAGGTTGACCTTTAGTGATTTGAACTGTTAAATATTCGATGTTCTAATATAGACCCTGATTTTTATGTACTTCTGGTTTGATTTCCATTCCTGTTTAATGCTGATATTCTTCTGCTAAATTAAGCATGAAAGTCATCTTAGATTTATTCTCCTCCTGTTTCAACACTTTCACTACATTTGGGTCTTGTGAGGTCACCACATATCTGTAAAGTCCCATGATTGCAGATATATATATGTAATCAATTTCAAGGAGGCCCATTCTTCATTTGGAACGGGGAATATATAATCTTGGTATACATTGAATTTTATAGATCATTTGATGAGCATGAAACATCCTTCTTGTTTTAATATCTAATCTTTCTAACACGTTTTCTGTCAAACAAATCCCTCCAAAACTGTAAGTTAGGACAGGAAGAGCAAATTGGTTTATAGCTTGGATTTTGTTCCTAGATGTCAGTGCTGTTTTCAGGATTAATTTAAGTCTTCTAAGGTATTCCTTACTAAGTTTTATTCACATTTGTTCAGGTTTTATTGCTGATCCTTCAGCATTTCCCAAATATTTATACAATCCCTCTTGCTCCAGTTCTTTCATATCACATTCATGTGCCAAACTGATGTTTTCCTGATACTGCAGTTTTCCTGCTTTAAAGGTTGCTTTTACACATTTATCAAGGCCAAATGACATTCTAATATCATCTGAAAAAGTTTTGACTGCTTGCAGCTGTGCTTCCAGTTCCTCATCTGATGAGTTATACAGTTTTAAATCACTGACAAAAAGAAGATGAGAAGTCTTTAGACGTTGTTGTTTTCTAGGAGCCAAATTATAGGCATTACCTTGGCTGTTAAGTAGACAGATTAATGGGTTAAGCGCAAGACAGAATAGCAATGGTGACAGAGGGTCAACCTGGAATATCCCCCTTTGAATTTTTATCCCTGGGATAATAATTTGTCCTTTTTCATGACTTAACTGCAAAGTGGTCTGCTACTTTTTCATGGTCACTGTAATATAGTTCATCAGTGTAGGGTGTAACTTATACATTTTTAAGCACTCTTTTATCCATGAATGTGGATACTATCAAATGCTTTTTTGTAGTCAATCCATGCCATACTTTTTGCAGTTCTCCACTATGACTTTATTTAATAACAAATGATCCTTTGTTCCATATGACTTTCTTTTATTGCCCTTTTGTTCTACTGCCACAATTGCATTTTCTTCTAAATGACTAAACTCTGTCAGCATCAATTCCCATGTATAGTTTATATGTTTTTGGAAGGCAAGTTATTGGTCTATATTTTTCGGGTAGCTTGCAGGCTCACTCTTACGTAGGAGCATTGTTTTACCTGTTGTTAGCCAGGTTGGTGTCGGTTCATGGTGTGATTATAAATAGTTCTTATTCAAGGCTAAATCTTCATGCAAAGATTTTAGTACTTTTAACCAAAAGTTAGGTACTGCATCTGGGCTTGGTGTTTTCCACCTAGAGGATTTTCTTAACTTTGCATCAATCTCTCTGGCTGTTACTTCATCTCATTTCATATCCAGTACATTTAAACTTCTTATTCTTTCTTTTACTTACTTTATCCATTTAACGTCTTTGTTATGTTCCACAGGATCTTCATAGTCTCCAAAATGCATCTATTTCTTCTTTTTTTGGCAGTCTTTTGATTTATTTTACCTTGTTTCCCAATTCTTTATAAACCTTTTTTGGGTCATCAATAAATTTATTATTTTGTACTTTTCCTTTATATTTATCTGTATATCTTCTACGTTTTTTCTGCCTGTTCTGGCATTTTTAATTTATTTGTGATAGTGCATGATAGATCCTGGTCTGTTCTAATACTGCACATTGGTTTTATCACATCTATCTTTCTTGGTATTTTTGTTGATCTGTTCCCTCTTCTACAGTCTTCTAAGAATGACACTTCTTGTCTTAATTGCATTACAGTTTTCTCTATTTAATACTTCCATAATGGTATCCGATTTCTCCTCTTCCTTTCCACTCACTACCCTGTGTTCTTGTGGTAGGACTTTATCAGTTATTAATTCAGCTGCACAGTAATATATCCTGTTTACTTCTGTTATATCACATGGATCTCTATGGACAGTCCTAATGACTGTGCTCATTTGTTTTATCAGACTTCTGACTTTTGGAGTTTTATTGACCTTCTGCAGTCTGTTTCTTTCGTTGATCTTAATATAGCTATCTATGTTTATTAAATCAAGCAACTCTTCTCTTAGCTCATTTTCTTCCAAACTGAGGGCACATCCCTTGTTTTCCATTTCTTGCAGGCATTCTATAGAAAGTTCTATAGCATCTTTCTGTGGCACATTCTCTTCAATTTCATCCTGTGCCATCCATTGCTCTGTCATATGGGAACTCACTGGATATCACTCCTCAACATTCACTGTATCAGAGTTTCCACAGTTTCCTGTTCCTTCCCTTGCTGTCTAGCTTCAAGGGAATGTTTATACTGGTTTCCTGTGGAAGGATCCAAAATATCTTGATATGGCACCTGACAGATTGCTTCCTATTCCACTGCTTTCCCCTTAATTCAGATATCTGTTGCTCTATCCTGTTGTGGTGCCTTCTGCATTAGATTTTTTTACACTGAATCCTTCACTTTGCTTGTACTCCATAACCTCAATTTCTATTTCTTTACCTTCTCCATTACTAATCTCCTTTTCTACTTTTCCTCTTTGTCTTTTTATTTTTTGTACTGTAACATTTTCCATATCTGGCTTCCTTATATTTCTCTTCAAATATCTTTGGTACTGCTGTTTTTGTATTGGTTAATTTTGCTTGCTCCTTTGTATAAATATTATACCATATTAAATCTCTTTTCTTTCCCATGCCCATATTTCTTCTTCAGATGTCTCCCGATCTTCCAGCTTCTCCTTACTTTTGGGACTCATTCCATCATGTTGTGATGTAATCTGTGATCAACCTTCTACATTGAATTTTTCACTTCACAGGCACCCTTTCTTACAGCAATAGACACATGTTGGTCAAAAATTAGAGTTAAAACTTCTTCATCCAAGCTAAATGCTACTACTTCAGTACAGGACATATTGCATATTGCACTCTGCTTGATTGTACATTGCACTGCACTTGCTCACTGGAAAGTGTATTTTTTTCTATGTAATTAGTTGATGTAATATTCAATTATAAGAGCAAAACCACTGGCAGCATAGCCTGTGATGTTCTAATGAGAAAAAAGTAATATTTATTTTGGGTTACATTCTCTCAGAGTACATAGTAGAATGGCTGGATGAGGAAAATGAAAATTGAATATCAAATATCTTGCAATACTCTGTTTTCCTTGCATTTCTGTATTTTTTGTTTGAGAAATGTTTTATTTTACCCAGTCTACATCTGAAATTAGCCAGTACTGATCAGTGCAATACCCTGGTAAACAAATATAAATAAGTAAATAAATGTATAAGTAAATAAATGGACCTTGATTTTCATAAACATTTTATAGACAAAGCCTCTGAGGGTTATCTGTGAAACAACATCAAAACAAGCATTTTGTGATAGTGAATCTGTTTACATGAAGAGCCCAGCGTTGAGGTCCTTCATTTTACAGTAAGAGTTTAAATGTTAAGTAACGTTATCAAATTAAAAAATTAAGATAATCTGCATCCCCTACACAAGGATATAAGCATCATAGAGTTTATATCAATGGATCAGGGGAGACCTTTAATAAGTACCTTTTTGGCTTAGAGAAAAATACCAGTTTCATTAATTCATAAGTGTCCGTTTTGTGTTATCTTGCTGAAATTCAGCATTTCATTGAATCAGTGCAAAACAGCTTAATGTAAGCCTTTGCCAAGGTCATATGCTCAGTTTCAGAATCAAACTCTGAATTTGACAAGAGGATGCAACAAAATGCAGCTGAAAGATACCTTAACAGTTCTTGCCCACAATGTAAAAAAATAAATCAAGCACAAAGCACAATAGTAGAAATAACTTTGTTTAAAAAAAAAAATCTAATATTTTCCAGAACATATTTATTTTTCACTTCATACTAGAGATACTCATCATTTATACAGCAAGGAAACTCTCCATAGATTCCAATTTGGTGTTTTGTTGTGAGGGTCCAAAACAGCAAAAGACATTACAAGTTGATGTAATATTCAGTTACAAGAGCAAAGCCTCTGACAGCATGGTCTATGGTGTTCTAATGAGAAAAAAGGAAGATTTATTTTGGGTTGCAGTTTCTTAGAGTGCATAGTAGAATTGCCGGATGAGGAAAATGAAGAACTGAATATCAAATATCTTACAATGTCTGTACAGTATATGCATAATGGTATATAAAGGCAAACCTGTTTGGATATAAGAATTAAAATAGAATGTTTTAAATACGTCCCATTTGAGGCTTACACAATTACTTTGCACAGTGTAAAAATTAAATTGCCATATATACTATTGTAAATTGAGGCATTTATGCAACAACTTGCCTTAAAAATAAATTGCTATATATGTGAACAGTACGATTATTATACAATTGTGGCATGCATGTTTAGTAAATATTACAGCCGAGTGACGTCTACAGGCATTTCTGTAGTTACCTTCTACTGCTCCTCTAGACGTCAAATATTGCCTGTTCATGTTTGCATTAATAATTCTAAAACCATGCTACACACAGGGTATCAGAATATTTTATCTTGGAGCATATATAATGGCAAACACAACTGTATTGATATATGACCTCTGTCGATAAGTATTTGTTAGAACTGTAAGGTGATAATGTTATTGTTTAAAGGCTGAAGCCACACCCACTGGGAGTTAAAGGTACACACTCAAAAGAGCTCTACTGGAGGGAATGAGTTGAAAAACATTGTAATACTTTATGTTATAATGAATGTCATGACTCATTGACACTTCACTGAACACCATGCAGTTAAACAGGTAAAGGCAGGACTGCTTCCCGTACAGTTCAGTACTCTGTTTAAAATCTACTGTTTAATAAAAGCAGTTTTGTAGTATGAGAGTCATTGAAAGATAAAGTATTAAAGTATTTTTCACGTAATGCTAATTTTAATTGTTGTTGCACCTTACTGACAATTCTTTTACCTGTATGTAATTGAAAGCTGGGACAGGGCTTGCTACCTATACAATATTCTGATTAAATGTTGCTGCTTTAAGGTAGTAGTTCTGTAATATGACTGTCAATAAAATGTAAAGTACTGGGGCTTGCAAGATGTACTCTTTAAAGCTTTGACTTGCCATCTGTGATCTGAAGATATTTGTAGCCTACTATAGATATTTTAAGGACTCAACTTCATTTTTGGGGCTAACATCAAACAAATCCTCCACAACTCATCTGCACTTTCAAAAGTTTAAAATAATAAAAAAGTACCTATCTTTTTATAAGAAGCATTTTCCAAGCTGTTATTGCATGGTGGATGGCCTGAATCCATCAATGATCTTGGTTACCTAAAAAAATAAAAAAAAAACTGAAGTTAATACTTAACCTCTTCTACCATCTTTAACAGTTATGAATAAAATGCAGCAACAGGAAGGTGATTTCATAGAAACTACCACTACAACATCTAAATTTTCGACTCTTATCACTCCAGAAAAGGATTTATCTACCAGAAGAGTTAAAGGTCCCTCAAAAGATGAAAAAAGGCAGTCTTCTTCTAAAACCAAGCCAGACCAAGCTTGTTTACTGGACGATCTGAAAACTATTACAACTGATCCAACATGCAATAGACAACATCTCTTCTCAATTAACAGCAATCAAGTCACACTTAATGCCTTTACAAAACAACATGATCTCTCTGAAACCAATATCTCTAGTTGGTTGTGAAAATAAAATTCATCTAATCTGAAAAGAAATTTCTCAATTAAACAGTGATGTGCCCTTACTCAAAGATAATCTTGCTCGATCTTGAAGTAAGGAGCCAACGTAGCAACCTATTATTTTGGGACATTCCTGTGTCTCACAGTACAATGGAAATAACTGCTGCTATCAGAGCAATGCTACCTATACTCCTCAAGGACTCAATGTCTGCCTCCAGTATCATAATTGAATAAGTACATTGGTCACCCTGCATGTCTCAGCTAAACTCCTCCAGGCAGGTATATATTCACTTTCCTAACTGGCAAGATATTAATTTAATTCACTATGCTATCAAAAATAAAAAGGTTATAATGTGGCATGGGCATAAAATAACAGTCAAGGCCTTCCATTTCACTATAAAGTTTATATACAAATACTAGCTCTTTTTTATGTCTATCATATGGAAAACAATATCAAATTTAAAATGCAGATTACTGGCAAATCACTGTTTACCTATAAAGTAACTGAATACCTGTTTAATTCTCCTGAAGATGCCAAACCAATATTCAACAATCACTTTAATGTTGTTGTGTATGGCTAACTCTTCCTTTTATCCATATGAAAATTGTGATGATGTATGACTGTATCATAGCTCTGACACCATTTATTAGAAGAAAAGAAGATTAATTCAAACAAGAGAAGATAGTAACCACCATATTTGGTCTATTATTTTGCAATATGAATCTTTTTTCATGCCTTTTGACATTTTACTCATTTTAGTGCTTCCAATCTTCTACTATTAGCACATTTTTACCATATCAGCTTTCAGTATATGGACTCCTATTATATTATTTAATCAGACAGTCTTAATTATGCTTCATTTAACAGTTTTGTCTTTATTATAATCCTACATTGTTAAGGATCATCACAGATAATGATATCCTTTGTTCCTTTTTTCTCATGGAGTTTTTTTAAGAAAATATTTTTAGCTGGCTTTAGTTAGGCATGATCTTGGTGTTAAATACTTGTGAGCATTTAAAATTAGTGCTTTTAAAACTTATTATTTGTACCAGTATCTTCTTAGGAAAAAATGCAAATGTTATAAATGTTACTTATGTTTGTATATATATATATATATATATATATATATATATATATATATATATATATATATATATATTATTTCATCTCTGTAGTTTACCTTTTTTCTCATTCTTAAGAAAAGTTATGAATGTTATGAATGTATCTTTGCATATATATTTTTCACTATAGTTTGCCATGTTTCTCATGTTAGGTGTGATAGGGATATGTGTATACAATGTATGAGAAGACTCAGTCCCAAAAATGTATCTCACAACTGTCTCTTCTTTACCAAATATGTGATACTACTTCTGACATATTTGATTTCTGTGCATCCAATATACAGACAATTTTATTATTCTACTTTAATATTTGTAATGATAGCTTTCATTTTTGCATGTTATAGTAATGTTTTAGAATGAGTATTAAACTTCAAACTGGAATCTAAAAGGTATTCAAATGTCTAGTAAGCATCTGTTCTATAAAGCTATAGCTAATGCTGTTTTTATTCAAAAATATCACTTACTTCACAACCAAGGTGCTTAACTGCAAAAAAATTATTAAAGTATTCTGTATTACCAGGTTCTAGTTCCATTAAATCAGGAGTAGCAATTCTAGTTAAAACTCATCTCCAGGATTTATTATTGATTGCAATTATCATATCATACTTTAACCTTCTATGAAAGCTTGCAACAACTCTTTTCTATACTCTTAATCAATGTGTGTTTACTGTACTAGTCACTGATGACTGTAACCAATGACTGAACAAAACGTCCTTTCAATTGTGTTTATTGTAACACAGTGTGCTCCTTATAGTATATTTATTACTTGTCCTTGAAACTGTACCTTATTCTTTTGACTCTATACTGTACTTTGTTAACATGTTTGTTGCATTTGGTGTACTTGCTGTACTACTTTTTGTGGAGCTTTTTTTGTTAAATAAATAAATAAATAAATAATGATCTACTTGTCAGATGATATTGCATTAGATTTAAATATAATTTCTATCACCATCCTTTTCTGTTTTCACCATTTACTTTGCAACTGACAACCATTTTTTTTTCTTAAATTATTATTATCGGAGGGGACTGGAATGCAGTAGCTAACCCAAGAAATGGCAGAAATAACTTTCAATCAAACTCTATTCTTAATATCTCACAAACCATATTTGATATCCAGACTAAGTTTGAACTTTCTGACCCAGTAAGATTTGTTTCTCTTTCTTATAGCAAATTTACCTTTTGTTCTCCCTGTTCTAAATATTTGTCATGAATTAAAGAAATAAAAAAGTGCCACACCAGTATGGTCAGAAGACCTTTAATAATAGAGATTTAGCACTTTTGTTCATACATCCACAGAACTTCATCAGAAACTGAACTCTAACAAACTAATTCCCCTTTTAAAACATTAAAAATGGCACCAAAAACTAAACAAGTTCTTAAAGGCACATGACCACTAAAACAGTGAACAAGATTCATATTGAACAGTTAGTAAGAGTTGCTGCTTGTATTATAAAATATTAAAATCTTACACCAAAAGATACGTGTTTCCCTAAAATATTAATTTTATTTTGCCTCCTACTTGTGATGATGCATGTGGCTTGAAGAGGACTAATACTTTCACCCCCCCCCACACACACACACACACTTTTACCTATTATCAATGGTTTTGAACAACTATGTGAAATGAGTGTGAAGGAATGGTGCAAAATAAGAACATACATGTTATGAACCCTGATAAAGGTGGGGAGTTGTTATTATGGAAAAACATATATATTCCTACAAGATGTTTGAATATTTGCAGGATGAGAAGTTTTTTGTGGATGTTACCTGTAATAAAATCAACATTGCCTATCATTCAATTGATTTACTTCTTGAAGATATTTTTGTTATCAATGATTTTCCTATGAGTCAGAGGGAATATCTCATGGTTAATGAACAAAGAATTCCAGGGATTTTTGGGATTTCCAAAATCCACAAATCAGTCACTAATCCCCCTTTGAGACCTACTACTGCATCAGGAAGGTCTAAAACTGAACCTTTGGCCAGATTTGTAGATTATAATTTAAAATCATTTCATGTGGGAAAACGGCATCTGCTTAAAGACTCTCTGCATTTTGGATGTCATTTCTGTATTCCTTATTCTGTTGATGCAATATTTGTTAACATTGATATTAAAGATTTATTTTCTAAGATACCACATGAGGAGGGTTTAGAGTTGTTCTATCAAGCCATGGTCAAGGGGACAAATTTAACTAACAATGATTTTCAGTTGGTTTTGCAATGTATCGAATTGGGGTTATTAAACAATTATGTTTATTTTTAGGGTGAATTCTTTAAACAGCACAGGGGTGTTGCCATGGGGGCAGCATCGGTCCCTATCTTTGCTAATACAGTGCTATGCTCATAGGAGACCTCTATGGTGTTGAATTCACAGTTTGCATCCCAAATGAAGGTCTGTCTGAGGTATCTGAATGATATTTTTATCCTATGGAATGGTGACTATGAACAACTGTTGAGTTTCATGCCATTTTTGAATCATACTAGTTATTTTTGGAATTTACATGCCAATATGATCAATGTATGATTCGTTTTCTTGATACTACATTGTATAGGGATTCTGAAAATCATAGGTATGAATCTTCTATTTTTAGGAAGACCACCTTCTCTAATACCTATCTGCATTTTGATAGCCAGCATCCTGATTGGGAAAAGCAGAACCTGGTGAAGGAGCAATTCATTAGATTCAGCAGATTGGTTTCAGATGATTTACAATTTCTTAGAGAAACTGATAAACTGAATTGTATGTTTAGAGACAGGGGGTATCCCAAAGAAATGTTGGATGAGGTGAACAAGTTTGTCTTGGAAGATGGACAGTCCAGATATGGTCCTATACTTAGACAATCAGATCAGATAAATGGCAAAAAGGATAACAAGGTACCTGACAGTACTCCTTGCTGGAATGTTTATTCTCAGGCATTAGTCTTACCATATAGCAGGGATATTGATTCCTTCAGGGAGGTTATTAGTAACTATTGGACTACTGTCTTTGGAAGCCTTGGGCTTACCTATTAATTAAGAGTAGCACCTCATTTTGTTTTTAAAAATAATATGAACCTTAAGACTTTTTTGAATGCAACGTGAAGGCTATGAAAAATATATAAGGAACTGGGGGTGAGGAATGTAAACAGTGTAGATTTATTTTGGAAGGAGTAAGTTTCCAAGTACATGGTTTACCAGTTTTGATTACTGTTAAGGGCAGGTTCGATTGTAACACTGAATGGGTTGTGTACATAGTATTTTTTTCTTCATGCCCAGTGTTCTATGTTGGGAAAACTATAGGCACTTTAAGAGTTCATATTTATCATCTATATGCTATAAGCAAGGCACCACTTCATTGCCCTGTACAGACATACCCTGCAATGTAGTTTTTAACAAATTTTCCTTCTCGGTTTTGGAGAAGGTTGAACACCCTGAAGAGGTGGTGACTGGGAGACTTTAGTTGAAAAGAAGGAATTTTATTGGCAAAACTTGTTGAATACCACCATCCCACCAGGGAAGAATGATTTAACCTCCATTAAACCCATTTAAAAAATTAAATTGGTGTCTGTTCCAGGTCTATTAAAGTTTTTTTGTCTGTTTTTACCAATATTGATTCATGGTTTATATTTATGTATTTTTGAATGGTAATTTGGGGTGTATATTTTTTAGTTGTGAATATTTTAGGTAAACACATATTTTTTGTCATAATGTTGTAATATTTTATAATACTAGCAGCAACTATTACTAACTGTTCAATATGAATGTTCACTATTTTAATGGTCATTTCTCTTTAAAGACTTGTTTAGTTTTTGGGCACCATTTTTGAAGTTTTAAAAGGTGGAGTTTGTTAGAGGTCAGTTTCTGATGACGTTCTGTATATGTATGAACAAGAGCACTAAAACACTATTGTTAAAGGTCTTCTGATCTTATTGGCACCACTTTTCTAAATTAGTTTATTTAGTACATTGTTTCATGGTGTTTTTTGTTTACTTGTCTTTAACTGATTTTTTTTGTCATATCTTCCAACCTGCTTAGAAATGTATCTAAATTCCTAACAGAAACCCACATCATATCTGACCATTCAGAAATCCAAATTCCAATCTATCAAGGGTGGCAGAACTTGTCAGGGATGTTGGATGCATGGTTAGGCATAAAAAGGCTCTAGTGCTCATTAGCTTTGTATACACCTATGAACCTATGACTCTTAGGTTTACCATTATAGTTTCTTCTTTTGTTAATAACTGGAATTTCAGCCCTCTGTTATTCTGCAACCCTGAGTTAACTCAAAAGGTTAAATCCTTCTTTAGTTGTTCTTTAAATTTATTATTTTTCAGCTCTATGAAACCCATTATTTACTGGGCTACACTTAAATGTTAGCTCCTTGGCCTCCTATTCAGCAAATCCACATATTTAAAAAGGATGTACAAACCAAAAGAAATCAATCTTAAATTTAAACTTCAACATTTAGATATATAATTAATTGAAACATTGATAAAACAATTGGGCTTCAAATTAAATAAGTTAATAAAGAACTCATTTGCCTGTACTTCTCTCAACTAACATGGTATGAAAATTACACACAAGCTAAATACTCATAATGGTCTCAAACACTATCAAGACTTCTAGCCAAATGAATCTTAAATCATAAATCTCCCCTCTTAACGCAAGTAGTACAGAAATGAAACATTTCTGTCCAATCTAATTCTCACATAATTAATATATTCAAGGATTTTTATTGGGACTTTTATGAATCTATTCTTACATCATAATCACGTCAAGAACTTTACTCCTGTTTAGATAAATGAATATTCCCACAAATTTCTCTACAATATAAGGATATACTTTCCAAACCTATTCAGCTTCCTGAAATCAAGCAAGCATTTACAGTAATTGTCTAAAACACGGCCAGATGGTTTCACATCAGACTTTTATAAACTCTTCCAACACCAGCTTTCAAATGTTTTATTGCATGTATTCAACCTTATATACACCAGTAGAATATATGATGCATATCGTAATGGAGTTAAACCATTTTATTATACCCAAAAACCCAAGCATCAGCTAACTAATTGATGATTACAGAATGCTACTATATTGGGATAAAATTTGTTATACCAAGCATAATCTTTCTTTTCCAATCTGGTTTCCTCAATTCAAGACAGACTACAGATCATACAATTACCCTTGAAACTATTCAGCTTCTTAAAACTGACTATTAAGCTAATACATATGCTCTTTCCTTTGATGCTTCTAAAGTATTTGATAGAATAAATATCTCACTTCTCTTTACAATACTTGGCTAATTTGATTTCCTGCCTATATTTGTTTAACATATACAGACCAATTATTTAAGCCCTTCAACTAAACTCTCAGTCTTTGCTAACTATATGTCAAGCCCTCAGAAGTATCACTATTTCCAACAGTAGTCAAAAACAATTGTTTCCTAAATCATTCCAACTAAAAAGGTCCACATATTAAGTCTGCTGAAAAATACATAGAAATTAATTTTAACTTTTCACCAACATTCAGTCAGTCATCAAATCAACATATGTAAGTCATGGATAAATGTTTTTCAGATATTAAAATATGATAATCTGTGCATTTTTCTTTTCTTTCTAAAGCAGCAATAATAAAATAAATATTTTTTATGAGACTTTTATTTTTTTCACTTCAACAATCCATTCCACTCATAAAAAATATTTAATCTTATTCATACTCATTTCACCAAATTCACTTTTCACCCTAAATCCTTATGAACATCATATTGTAAACTGAGATGTCCCAGAAAACTGAGGGACATGACTCTCCCAGATCTGTTTGTTTATTAATGAATAACAAGATTCTCTCATCTCTTAAAAATGATAAATGTCAGTCCTAACAATAATCAATGAGCTCCTGCTTTGCTTATAATTTTGGATAACTATTTTAAAACACTCAAATGTAATTCTCAAGCCATTCCTTTTTTATACACTAATAATATAAATTAGTTCAAAATTGATAATGTTCTTAAAAACAAATTAGTCTTTCTCAGAAACTGATAAAACTTCTCCAACTAGAGACCATTGCTGTCTCGTTTCAACCTATTCACAAAAAAAAAAAAACAATGTCTTAATAAACAATAGCCCAACAGATTAATCTAGCTTTCCTCTGTTAAAATACGGTTTAGTTTGGGACTTTTTCAGTTGGTAATTTAACTCATTCACTAATCTTATACACCAGTTAAACATTCAAAAAGGTTACTTAACCACCACTCAGTATTCTATATAGTACAATAACATCAACATTTCTATTTAACCATGCACTACACACACTCAAATTAATTGTTATTAGCAATGAATAGAAACAATAATTTCACCAATATCCACTTCTTTCGCTCACAAAACTTTTGTAAATGTAAAATTCCAAAATGTATTTTTATTTAGCTCTTGTTGGCAAAAATCAGAATTCATTGTTAACAAAATACAAACTTCATTAACCAACTTATAATTCTAAATATTAAACATATTCCCTTTCAAAAATGTTTACTGCACACAATGTATGATAAACAACAATGTTAATTACACCCCGCAAAAATTCCTACTTCATTCCTTCACTGTCTAGTAACTGTTTTTCATGTGGTTCTCCAAACATTGATATTTTACATATTTTTTGTACTGAAGATATGTTAATGATCTTTGGTTAACTGCTCAAGCCAAAATTATTTCTGTTCACATAGACTTGCAACCCCTTTCTTGACAATTTACTAAATTAAACCTTTCCCCGGTTGATATGAATATCATTCACTTAAAAGCTCATTGTTTTCTTTTCCATGATCAAATACTATATAACGACTAAATGAAATCCTATTTCTACAATCAGTTTGTCTGAATATATCACTATACATATTAAATACTGTAAAGCATTTATATTAACTTACAGACCTAAAACTAGTCTTAATAATACTCTTAAAGCTTGGGAATTAGTACTAAAATTGCTTATTAAATTCATTCTATTTACAATCTGCTAAGTTTTTAATTTTTTCCTCTGTACTAAGAGAGCTCATAATTCATAGACAATTTGTATAACACTCTCTAATAGGACTGTTAATTTTGTATATAGTGTATATAGTTGTAGTTGCCATTGTGTTTATACTGGTCAATTCTATATATTTCATGTTTAATAAAAATGTTTGTTCAATTTGTATTTCCTAGTTTATATTAAATTTGAATAGAAAATGTATTTAAGAAAACATGAGGTACTAATTGTTTTAATTAAATATGTTATGTTCTAACTTGCTTTAATCCCTAGACTTAAGCATGGTTCAGTGAATTGTAGTTGATTTTTTGGTCTCAAACTTGCCCCTCAAGTAATTCTTGAAATTGACCTATACATGATGCTACTTAACTAGGTATTTTAAGTAAATGTTCAAATGCCACTAAAACAGCAAATATGCTAGTCACTATTAAAGAAATAGTATTACACAAGATGCACTTACTATCTGAATACAAGGCTTAGCTTTATTGTTAAGAAAAAAATCTGATGATGTGTCTTTTGAAGACTGTAGAACAAAATGGTCCTGCTGTATGTATAACAGTATCCTAAAATAACCTGCAAGCTAACAACAAAACGTTATGCATCTGTCTAGATAGAATGAGTCTTTTAAAAATCATATACATGAATTATTAGCAAAGCAAGAAAAAAAGAAAAAAAAGAATGCAATGGAACATGCCTATGTTTATTTTTGCTATAACCCAAGAATTGTAAGAGACTTTATAATTTTGCTATAAGGTACACTGGAGTAGGTTCTTGCCCAAATCCTGAGGACCATATTTGTAATTGTCATAAGAATGAAGATAAAAATGTGGAGAATATAGACTAAAGTCATGGCACCTGCTTTGGAGTACAGCTGTCACAGGCATAGCATATGTAAGTAAAGGGTATGAGCAATGTATAGTTCTCTACAACTGCAGAAAGGTGGCAGAATCCTCTTGCAAAAACATTTTAATGATATTATATTGAGTTTCAGCATTAGCCACATTGTTTTTGCAAATCCACTTTATATTGCTAACTTATGGTACTGGAAGTTACAGCTCTCTCATCTCTCCCTCTCATTTCTTTTATGGGACCTTGGAATATATTCATAAAATGTATAATCCCCAAGTTGCGGAATGATGATGCACTAAACTGAGAAACTCCAAAAGAATTGGAGGGGTGACATTATAAGAGATCTTCAATTTAAGAAAACAGTTTAGGAAAAAATGAGTCAATTTACTTTATCATATGGAAGAGTAAGAGTTCCTCCTTTAATCATGCATAGCTTTCTAGAAGAGTGGTTTGATCTGACAGGTGGTTTAGAGGATTAAGGCTGTAAGTTGGGAATGAACAGCTTCCTATAATCAAAAGTACAGAGTTTGATTCCTTCCTCTTTTGTATTCCTACTTTGTGACTCTTGAGTGTCACTTAACCAGACAGTGCTCACTGGTTGCCCCTGAAAAGGGATGCATTCTTCAGAGACTTTACCTCGTTAACAAAAAGATAAAAACAAAAAAAAAGAAATGCTGGCTTTCTTGTCAGGGACATAAAAAAGCAAATATTTCTAGATATGAGAAACTTCACAGATTATTAAATTAGTAACAGAAGTTGTTATAGATTAAAAATGAATAGGTGTATGGCGAGGTTAGGATAATTCTGAAATTAGTTATTAATCTACAGCAGTAACTTAGATGCAACTAACAATAGCACATGGAAAACAATTGTATTCATTTTGTTAATGCTCAGGCTAGGTTGTTATAATACTCTGCTCTGTATTCTTGAATTTGCAAATTACTGTGAATGACAAAGAATGAATTCATAGCTCTGAAGAAGTATATACCTCTCAACCTCTCAGCACAATAAATCTGGACAAAAAAAGAAATAACTGAGGACAAAGGCTGAAAAATAGGGACAGATTTTAAATATTGCTCCTACAAACTTAGTAGGTTGCTAGAATAACAGGTTTTGAATTGTATATTTTCTGAATGAAATGGAAGTCTGAAACTCAAATGTATGCCATTATTTAGTACTATTTAGTTATGTGAGTCCTCAATGATTTGCCAGAAAAAATACACAGTTTTATAAGTCACAGACTAAAAATATGAAGCAAAAATCAGGACATTCTATGAAAATGTGGACAGTTGAGAGGTATGAAGAAGTTCAAAAACAAGAAAGTTAAGCACTCCGGTGATCACTTTGTGTCATGCAATGCCTGCATTATATCACCGTTTCCATTTTGACTCAAAACCCAAAAACGAAAATTGAAATTTTCACTCCACACATTTACAAAGCAGTGACATAAAAGTTGTACTGATTCACTGCGCATCAAAATCCATTTAAACTTACTTATTACAAGACACCGCTGTCTGATGTGGTTTTGTAGCAATATGAGATGTCTGGGCAAGGGTTCCCTAAAGATTTATGTCTAGTTTGGTTAGGAGATGAAAGCTTCAGTGATCAAACATCAAACCCAGCTTCCAGTATCTGTCACACCTAGGCACAGCATACCACTATTACACTATGGCTTTGTTTATTTATTTAACACTGTATTATTTGATTATTCTATTATGCATTGAAATAGCTGAGCAACTTTTCAAATGCAAAAATAAAACAAAGGTAAATAATAAAATAAATAAACCAAGAAAGCAATATACCATATGTGGAAATGTGCCATGGTTTGTAATGGTTGAAGTGTCCAAACACACTCTACCCCTTACATAGAGAGTCTCAGACACAGATGAGATGAGGTGGAAATGCAGGTAAATATGACAGGATGAAATTATTTAATATTGGGTAAGAATGCAAACACAATACAGCAACTGTTTTTTTATGTATCTGAACATTAAATTAAACAGAATGAAAAAATGAAAGTGGTTATGATTACATTTCGATGCTTGCATAGAATTATGTTTCCAGGATTACTGTCAATTAAGAGAAAAAAAATGTTATCTGTCTTTATTATCTTTTATTAAATGGGAAAGTCTGACTGGGCACTTGTTCATTTTTAGCAGAGGCCAGGTGTGAAAAGGTCCACATAAAATACATAATTACAATTAAAAACAATAGAAATGAAACATTTTAAACATTACTTTGCATGTAGTAATGAAAGAAATAGTAAAGAATTTATCATATACTTTAGAAGTTATATTATTTTACATAAGTCAATGTCATGGTAACGTAGTACCCGGAGATACAAGAGCAATGATAATGCACATAGATTCAGGATATGCATATTGACATTAATGAGGTAAGCTGTCACTAGATCAGGAGCAGAAAATAGAGGATGAGGAAAGGTACAAGCAGAAATAATCAAGAAAAACATAAAAAGAAAATGTTCTGATAGTGGAGAGGTTACAGTAGATATGTAAGATAATGAGGTGGGTAAGGAGGGAATATTAGTAGGAGAGAATTAAGGCTATAGGCTAGTTGGAAGAGCAGTAGCGGGGATGAAAGAGAAATAGACAGCGATAAGAAAGGTAAAAGAGTCAGGGTGATTGATAGAGAGATTGACAACAGAAGAGAAACAGAAAGAAAGGTGGGTTTAGTTAGGATGAGAGCATATAAGTTATGTGTTATTTTTAGATTAGGTTTGAAATGCCTAGCTGGCCTTAGGCATAGGCCAACTAGGTGTCTGCCTAGGGTGCCACTCTAGCAGGGAGACTTTTTCATTAATCTGGATGGCATAGATATACCAGGATGGGGGCACCAAGTGGTGTTGGAGGGCACTGTGTAGACTATTTGCCTAGGACACCAGTTGACCAAAGGCCAGACCTGTTGAAATGTGTGTTAATGTCTCATTTTAGGGTGAGTGGGAAGGCATTCTAGTGCTTAGCAGCATATGTTGAGTAAAGGGAGTCACCTGCACTATTATAAAACTTGTGTGAATGGTGGGTGCAAACTTAGTTATTTCATTGTAACAAACCTCTTGTTTATTTTAAGGTGGAGTGATGTTTGTCAGGATGGGTGCTGTATAGAAAAGTTGCTAAAAAGTTCTTAGAGTAGTCAGTGAGATAAGGTATGTTTCTGTAGATGAAGCCTATCCTTTGGTGAGTTTTCTTGATGACTTGAGTGATGTGTTGATCATATTTTAAGTTATCATCAAATAAGAAACCAAGAAGCTTTGTGTTGGAAACTGTTTCAACGTATGTATTATTTGCTGATATGATATTGAAAGATTATTTCTATTCTGACATAGACTTGGGTAAAAACAGCATCAATGTTATTCTTTTTTTCCAGCATTTGAAAGTACCTGGCAGCCATCTAACCAGGTGTCATCTGAGGAAAAAAAGAATTCTGGGTCAACTTGTGGAATAATGGCAGACTTGATGCAGGGCACATGAGCATGGCGTCATCTAGTGTTTAGTATTTGGAGACTTCTTTGGTAGCTTTGTGAAGATTAGTAGAGAGTATGTTGAATAGTAAAGGTCTTAAAGAGATCTCTGAAGTATGCCAACAGAAACAGGCAGAAAGGGGGAGAAATCCTGTTTCTGGAGTCTTTTGGTGAGCTAGCTGTGGAACCAGCTAAGGTATGAATGACAGAGTCCTAGGGAGACTAGTTTATTGAGCAGGCATTGGTGTGTAACTGTGTCATATGTTTTTGACATGTCTAAGAAGAGGGAGGATACTACACTGACAATGTTTCTATTAGACATTTTGGTTATTGGTAAAACTGAGCATAGCAGTAGTGGTGACGTGAGAATGGAAGTCATGTCAAGTGTTAGAAAGGAAATTGTTATTCTGAAGATGGGATGGGGCTGGGAATGAGTGCATTGTTCTAATATGTTGGAGAGTGGAGGTAGAGAGGTCAATACTTGGAGAAGTTGGTGACTGTTTTCCTTTTATGTAGAGGCGTGATGTGGGATATTCTGCTGGGATGTAGTTCAGCAGCTAGAGTGGTTTTTATTTTAGTTTTAGGAGTTGTTTTTTGATAGAAGAGGTAGATACTGATTGGCGGAAGAAAGGATTTTAATGGTGATTAGAACTGTTTGGATAATGAGGCTGGTTGGTGTTTTTTAAGTAGGGATGGGACAGACTGTATGAAATATGTATGAAATATGTACTGAACTGGGTAGCCATAGCGAATGAGTTTTTGCTGGTAGTTGGTGATGAAGTCATAGTTTGGCCTGGCTTTAATACATTTTTAATTGTGTTCTAGAAAAGCTTAGAATTTTTGATGTTTGCCTTAGAGCTTATAAAATGTATTCAGTTTGACTGATCTGATTTTTTTTTTTGCTAAGAAATATTCTTAAGCTTTCTAAAATATTGCCATTTTGTGGTGTTTTGGCGGTATACCATGCTTTCCAAGCCTTATCTCTGTTAGCATGAGTTGCCTGGTTTCTCTTCTGAGCCATGGGGTGGAGATGGATTTGATTCACTTTGATTTGATGAGAGTTAATTTATTTACTATGTTAAGGAATATGCTGTTAAAGTGATTTCTGGCATCATCTAGAGGTAAGTATGTTCGAATACCCCAGGTGTATTTGTTGAGGTAGCTAATGACAGTGTCATTACAGAAAGAAGAGAACGTACCTGAATTATTACAGATTATGTACTTATATGCATGACTAGATTGTCTCATGACAAAGGTCAGTAAATGGTCACAGATGATATCAGGTAGGCACCCAGCACTGTTAATTTTGTTAGAGGTGATGGTGAGGATCCAGTCTATTGTAGACTCCCTATTACTGCATTTGTCTGCTTGAGAAGCCATAGTGATAATTTGGGTAAAACCAAAGAGATTGGTGGAGAGTGTGAGAGAGTCAGAATTGATAAGTATGTAGTCTATATAAACATTACCTTTGATGATGTTTTCCATGTGATACTATGAGAGATCCAATACAGGATTTCTTCTAGTAATGGGATGCTGTTTCCAGGAGGGATATAGATGGTAGTGATGCATACGCTCTTGTGTTTGTTGATTTGTAGGGCAGAGATAATTATGTCAGCAATGGGGATGTTGGGGTAAGTGAAAGAGGGTAGTAAGTGATTGCAAGGTGTTTTTGTATATCATAGTCACACCACTAGCTTTCTTATACTGTCTGTCATTTCTAATGATGTTGTAGCCTGGGGCAGAATTTGTTGATCTTTATTATTTGGTTTTAGCCAGGTTTCTGTGGCTATTAGTATGTCATGGGTATATGAGGCTATATAGGCATGCAACTGGAGTAGTTTATTGTAGATGCTCCTAAGATTTATGTTTATCAAATGTAGACTATTATCTTGATTGAGTGGAAGAGGTGTACTAGCGGCAGCTGAGGTACTAGAGTTGTAAGTGTGTAAAGAGGGTCCAAGATTAGGATGTATATCACCATCAAGAGCAAGCATATATGAGAATATATGAGAGGTGTGTGCAGTGAAATAATTTTTTTATATTTAGTTTTCACCTTTAAATTATCTGTGTGTAGTGAGTTCTTTTTTTGGTGTATTTGTAATTAAATAAATTATAGGAGGAGATAGAATAGGGTCTATATTAAAAGCATGAAACTGCTTTTGAGCAAACACATAAAGAGCGACACATATTCATCGAACCATATTGAAGCGATTCGATGAATATGTCACAGGGCAAGGAAGTAGTTGGCCAACTACACAGAGTTGCCCTTTACCTTTGCTATAGTGCGATCTAGGAGTTGGTATATTTAGTTATGGGGATGTGGGGGGCACAGTCCCCCATGATGGGGGGTGTATAATGGTTTTCAATTTTTATTTTTTCCAAATGGCCACGTGAGTTTTTTTCACTAGGAAAAGATTTGATTATGTGGCTGTTCACTATTTACAGGTTTTGCATATTATGTGTCAACTTTTATGTAGTCTTGAATGTGCTTTCATTGTTCTGATATAGACCCATAGAATATAGGTCAAGTGTTAAGCAAGGATGATGACATAGTGTTCTGGAGGTGACAGTTATCTTGGATAACAATGGAGTCTGATAAGATGTGACATTTTCTAGAAGAGGGAAAGGGCAGCATAAAGAAGGCTTGAAGAATTTCTTAAGGGGTGATCAATAGAATAAATTAAGGTATTGGTGTTTAAATTGAGATGGGGGGTTGGAATAGCTGGAGTGGGGGAGTAGTGTGAGGAGGGAATGACCAAAAGAAAGTTATAATTCTATATAATATACATATGTGCAAGAGGGAAGAGCAAATAGCGTGACTGTAGTGTATATGATTACAAGTCTAGGGTTGGTAGGCTTAGCGAAGTATAAATGTAGTTGTAGAGAGGTCAGTGGGAATTAGGGATGGGGTAGGAGAGTGATGTGAGGACAATAGTGTGGTTGCCAGCCTGTTAGGGCCAAAGCAAGGCCAAAAGCAGTCACTAGTATTAACAGTGCTAAGAGTTTGTATAGAAGTAACTAGGGGTGCTTACTAGTATAAATGCAAAAGACAATGTTAGACTATATAGTATTTATAGTAGTAGACAATAAGAGTAGAAAGTCATAACCAGTTAAACTTCATGTCATGGAAAAAGGAAACGCCAAGCAACATAGAACTGCCTATGCAGGCAAAGAGGGAGTTGCACAAAAGCAGCAACTAGAAAGAGCAATTAAGAATGTGCAGGCTGCCAGACAGGGTAGGGTATAGCTCATTAATTAGCGAAGGAGTGGAAGAAGGAAAACTAAGGAGCAGTGGAGGCTGTTCTTGGTTCTAGCTCTGAAAAACAACAACTGGTTTTAGCCAGGTTTCTGTGGCTATTAGTATGTCATGGGTATATGAGGCTATACAGGCATGCAACTGGAGTAGTTTATTGCAGATTCTCCTAAGATTTATGTTTATCAAACGTAAACTATTACCTTGATTGAGTGGAAGAGGTGTAGACTACTAAGTGCTGGCAAAACAGAGAAGAGACTTTAAACTTGGTACCATTTTCAATAGACCATGACTAGGATAACAGAATGAACAGGTAATGTCTCCTTATATTTAGTAAAAAGGTAAATATGTAAGCTTTTGCAAGGCTGTGTGTTGTTATTTATTCGTCTGTAGTTTTGAGGGAGACGTGCAGTCCATGACTGTCTATAATATAACAAAATTCTATGGTTAACTGTTGAAGAAAGGTGTAAAAAATTAAAGGATGCAAAATGGAACACCATTACTTGGAAGAAGACATGGAGCATATGTAGACAATGAGAGCTAAAGAAAGAGATAGCATTAATAAGGATAATTGAAATTAGATGTATAGTGCACTGATAAAGCAGGAAAGTAGTTTAAGAACAAGAGAGACAGGGGCACAGAAACTGACATACAGGGTATTTTATGTCCGGAGGTTAGATATCCAATAGGTGCCTTCCAGCAAGGTGAGGTAGAGGGGCAAGGCAAGACCACTAGTCCAAACAGCTATTTACAGAAAAAAATAAATAAGCAAATAAGTAATGTCCATAACAAGTATAAAGGAGAACAGTAAACAGTGCAGTAGTTCACAGAAAGTAAAGATTGCATAAACACTTCTAAAAGTAGTTTAGCAATACAATCAAGCAACGTGTGCCAGCTTGTCAATGCCAGTCCTATTAGGTTATAGGCAACAATGTGATATTAATGCTTGATGCTCAGTAAGACAGTAATACTATGCCATAGAAAGCTAAATTCAATAGCTATAGAAAGCAGACTACTAATATTGTAAAGCATGATGGTGGGAGAAGATGTCAAAAACAATACACTGTGTTAAAACCTCAAAATAGGCATAATTCACATCTGAAAGCAAGTAGCTCCAGAAGACAGTGTATATGTGGGTTCTACTGTGGAATCACTACTGTGATATTAAGGATGGTGAGGTGAACATATATTGCTAATCAAGCACAGCTGAAAAAATATATTCAGCAGAAAATATCAATTCTAACATTATTAAAGCTTAAACATTTGAACATATTCAAGGAGATAAATTCAAGGCTGTTAAGATTAGTATATATTGTCAGAGAATACAATTAAAATTCACAGTCAGCAGAGTATATTGCATGCAGCATTAAGATAACATTGAATCATATTTGAGGAGATAAAACAAAGTCCCACACATTACCAATTAGTGCAAGTGGCTGAGGGTGGGCAGTTGGGGGCTAACTCTCCAAACAACCTAAAGGGAGATTTGCTGAACAGTTTAAATACAAAGATAGTTTCGAAGGAATATGTTACAACTTTTAAAAGGGGTGGGGGGCACAGTGGATGCTACTGACACTATTCAGGAACAATATGCAAGCTGTTAAATAAATGACTGCCAACTTGGGCATTATAGGAGAGAGCTTATAATTAGCTCAAAGTACAAGTTGTATCTTCATTACTTATCACTGAAACGTCAGGGCATGGAAAAGGGAAAAAGCAAAGTAGCATAGAACTGCCTATACAGACAAAGAAGGAGATTCACAAACGCAATAGCTAGAAGGAGAACGCAAGAATGTGCAGGCTGCCAGCCTCACTTCAAATGAAAAAAAACATCAGTTAAAGTTATATGGAATCTTAGCAGTATAAAAGCTATTGTGAGGCACAGATAGGGTAACACAACCCCGGCCCGTACTCACCACAAAACCAAGTACACATACTCAGTTTAACTGAAGTTTTCTTGCACTGCTAGCCCTCCTGCAGTATGTACGTTTAGTGCCAGAACATGAATAATGTTTTACCATTTTTGTATACACTAAGATAAGTGTTACATGCATGGAAATAAACAATCAAACAAACAAACAACTTGACAGAAAAAAGGAAAAGAAAACATAAGTGAGGCAGCCCCCCCCCCCTTAGCAAATATATTAACTCTGTAATCATACAACAGTGAAGAAAGTGAAAAATGCAAATGACAGCACACAGTAGTCTTGGACAAGTAGTGATCCAGATGTGCCTAAGAAAACATAAGGACTAAACACATTACATTGGCATACATCCCCAACAAAAAGACAATCTCTAAAATGTGTTTTGGAACCATGTAGGAAAGGTGTTAGAAATAGGTGTCAGAATGTTTGCATCCGATAGTTCTTGGAGCGAGTCTTGAGATGTGACAGCAATCTAAAGTATTATTTGTGAAAAATATATGAGGCCATTGCTTACTACCATTTCATTGCCTAAAATATTGATGTTTTTGCTTCATTTTTCCTGATACACAGCTGATCATTACCTGACCCCAGTGGCTGTCCCAATTCACTGGTTTTAACTTCCCATCATAACTATGCCTAGATTTGCTCCACATTAGTATTAGGGACAGTAAGGAGATTGATGTGCTCCAGGACCGTCATACTGTTGTTATGGGGAAGTCTTCATAATCCCACCTTTGCTATGCCAGCAACCTTCCTAAGGTCAGGGGGGGCAAGATATGCAATGGACATACTTTGCTGATCTGCCACTCACTTCTGCAAGGGACTGATGTCAACAGGATATGTCACTTACCCTCAGCAGCAGTCTGTTTTTGTTTCCCCATCTCATCTTGGTAAATGTGCCCCAGAAACATGCACGTTCCCTTCACTTGCCAGGGTGGGGATATGCATCCTTCCATGTCAGTACCTCAAATACCTGAGCTGCTAACAGGACACTATTCAGAGCTTATCTGGCTATGCCACAACACTAGCAAAAAACACTGATATTTTTAAATATTGCCACAATTATTTTAGACTGATTAAAGCAACTCAATACAACAGAAGCAATTTCAACCAGTTGCAATCAGTGGATTAAAGTTTTTATTCATTAATTCGTTCATTCATTAATTTATTCTTTCATGTTCAATAATAGCCTCGCATCAGGCTTTGTGCCCACTGAATGGGACACAGCAACAGTTATCCCACTCCACAAAGGGGAAGCCACCACTGATCCCGCGAACTATCACCCTATTTGCCTGATGAGTCTGGTCTGCAAGGCCATGGAACGTATCATCATGGAACTCATAAACAAAGACATTGGTAACCTCCAAACTCTGGATCCCACCCAGTTCGGGTTTGTGAAAGGAAGATCATGCCTCCTGAACCTGATCGACTTCTTTGAGGCAGTCACCAAAGCTGTAAATGAAAGTAAGGTGATTCACACAACCTATCTTGACCTTGCCAAGGCTATCAATACCATCCCCCATTCTGGAATTTTAGCTAAATTTACTAAACTAGATATAAATCCCTATCTCACAAGATGGGTTGCCAACTGGCTCACTGACAGAATCCACACTGTAAAAGTTGCAGACTCCAAATCTGACCTCAAACCAGTGACAAGTGGAGTACCACAGGGTTCAGTCCTGGGACCTCTCCTGTTTGGTATCTACTTCTCTGAATTACAGGTAACACAGAAGGCCTCTGGCTAATGAAGTTCACAGATGACTGCAAACTAGGAGCCATAGTCAAGTCCCCAAATGATGTGGACATCCTACAGAAAGGCCTCGCTGAGACAGATACCTGGTGTCAGAGCCATGGCCTCAAGCTCAATGCCAAAAAGTGCAGTGTCATCCCCTTTGGTAAAATCTCTGTACCCATGAGCTACCACATAGGCAGCAATCTACTTAACACTGAATGTGTGATAAGAGACCTTGGGACCCATGTGGACAGTAGTCTCCCCTTTGATAGTCACATCGCCACAGTAGTCAGGAAGTCCTTCTACATGGCACACCTCATCATAAAAGGGTTCTCATCCAGGAAAAAAGAGGTCATTGTTCCCCTCTCCTCGACACTCATTAGACCCATTATAGAGTACAACACCCCTTTTGGCATGCACTACACAAGACATCTGCAGCAGCTGGAAAGGCCACAGAAGTACCTCCCAAAGAGGATTACTGGTCTGAAACAAATGCCTACACTGACCATCTCAAAAAACTCCAGCTTTACTCCGTAGCATATCGCCTACTCCAAGGTGATCTCTACATAACATATAAAGCTATGTCAAACCCAGAGCTGTTGGACATGCTACACCTAAAGAAATCCAAATCCCTCTAAGCTACATGCTCTAGGGACCTAAACCTTGTCACCATAATAAACAGGACATGCTGGAGGGATAGATTCCTGTCCCAGAGACTTCCCATACTCTGGAACAAGCTACCCATCTATGTCAAGCAAAGTTCCTCATTAGCACTTTTCAAGAAAAATCTTGATGAGTGGATGGGAAATAGGAAATACACCCCGGGGATCACTTCTGTGTCTCTGCTTGACAGTGGCACAGGAAAATAACTTTCTTGGGTGGCGTAAGCCAGGGGACCTTGTTGGCTAGGCTTATGTAGGCCCTTGGGCTGATAGCCTAGTACCTACCTATGAACCTATGAACTCATTCATTCATTTGCTGAATACCAACTTTTTCCAATTCTGGGTGATGGGGAACCAGAGCAACTAGACTGTAAAAGTTAGTAAAATTAGCTATTCATGATGCATCAGCTCATGAAAGTATACATACTGATTCATATCCACATAGCATTCATCAGATATACAGACAATATAGTAACTGACAGTCCACCCATCATTAGTCTTTGTGATATGGGAGGAAAAAACAAGCCTCTGCAAAATCACACAAACACATAGAGAACTGATGAAAACTCTGAGAGACGGCATGTCTGTCAAGAAATGAATGGAGAACCAAGCACTAGATGGTAGCAACTCTATCTACCCTAGAACCCAGTCAACGTATAAAAGAGGATTGCTGATTGCTTAACTACAACACCTTATTTTCACCAACTATTTGTGACTGAAAGAAGTGTGAACAGCTATGTAAGAAAAAAAAAAATGTCTCATCCATCCATTTTCTAAACTGCTAAAGAAGTTGGTGACATTTTGGTTGCATGCTGTGCAGGACTGATTAGAATTTATTATCTTTAGCAATCCCCCCCCCCCCCACAGCTTATATACAACTGGTTCCAGGTGTTGTCTAGCAACTCAAGTAATACATTATCTAAAGAATTCCTATGTATTCCTCTTGGCCTTTTCCTGTCGTCCATGTCTGGTACACTCCCAATGAGAAAAAAACTAGCAGGAATATTTAATGGGTTCAAAAGCACGTCTCCAGGCTCTTTTCAACCATGTAGAACAACTCTATAATGAGCTTTTCACATTTTTTTTTTGTTTATTATGTTGTCATTAAGAATTAGAACCATATCACAGTAGAGAAGCTTCATTTCCATAGCTTATAAGTATGAACTTATAACTTTCTTCACTCTCCAAAATAGTATCCATAGCTGAAGATAGGTACATAGACTTGATTAACTAAAAGTTTCATCTTATGACTCATCAACAGAACTTGCACACACTGATAGCCGACAACAAAAAATCAAAACAGCCACGTACAGCAAGTTTTTTTTTTTTTGTTAACAAAACTGAATACTTTCATTTTGTACTATGCAGA
This sequence comes from Protopterus annectens, assembly GCF_019279795.1. Lineage (NCBI taxonomy): Eukaryota > Metazoa > Chordata > Ceratodontiformes > Protopteridae > Protopterus > Protopterus annectens. The sequence goes on along the minus strand of NC_056731.1, from coordinate 1,070,167,031 downwards.
ACTTCAAAATAATTAAAATAGAGCCTAGAACAGTTACAATATAAGATAATCACATGACATTAGACCACCAGTGAGCATTCATTTAATCGTATTGTGTTTGATCTTTAAGTTACTCTAAATTGAAATTGTGTCATTTAACCATGGGTTAATAAATATATAACATTTGAAAATATATAGTTACCTGTATGAATTATGAATAAATTAATACTGCACTCCCCTGCTGTTATATCCTGTCATCTTTTTCCAAAATAAAAAAAAAAAAATTAAAAAAATTAAAAAAAATGCACTCATTCCCATTCAGAACACTTTATTAACTAATTAATTGAGTGCTTTTGTTCCAAATCACGACAAAACTACGTGAAGATAAAGTGATGTTGCTTCCTGCCAGTTAAATAGCCATGTAATGAATATTTAAGCAATGACCCATGGTTGGGTGTGGGTAATGCTGGATTTACCCACGGTTGATGTGGTTTGGTCATGAGGGTGAAGCCCGAGTGACCAAACAAAGCCAACCGTGGGTAAATCCACCATTGCCCACACCAAGCTGTGGCTATTGTTATTATACAATGACATTATTTAAGGAAAAAATACTTACCTTTCTTAAATAATGTCATTGTATAATGCCTCCATGCTGCTCTTCTGGGGTTTCTGATGTATTGTGCATGCGTAAGGAACTTGTGTTCCCACGCTTTCTCACTACATCAGTACTGTGCAGAGGTGGCAATGGAGAAAGGAAGATCTCCGTTGCTTTTTTTTTTTTTTTAGATATCTTGCTATGTTCTTGTAAAACATAATGAGATATTTAAAAAAAAAACAACAGAGATCTTCCTTTCTCCATTGCTACCATGCACAGCTAATGTCTCTACTTTTATAATCATTGCTGTTCTTTACTCCATTACTCCTCCCTAGCAACTTCCACCTTCCGGGAATCCACATCAAACATTCCCAGCTGACTCCTCCAAGGATGTTAAACTCCATTTTTCCATTTGTTATGTTTTTTTCTCTTTATTTTAGTTCTAACAGTGCAAAAAGGAATATTCCATAAGTAGTGGGGCGTGTGAGCTGAGGTAAAATTAAGGCTGTCTTAACTGTAAAGTATGGTCAAAACCCTTTTAATGCTTTCAAAGAATATTTGTAACTGGTTGCAAGGTGTAGAAGAAGCTCACAATGGGCTTCGTTCACAGGCAAGTGGTATATGCAGACTTAACAGTGGAATCAAGCTGAATAGGGGTTAGGAGACTGGCCTCAAGAGTGTTATAATACAGCATATTAATGTCCATTGGGAGGGAGAGCTGCAAATTTGAACTTGTAGATACGTGGGAAAATGAAAGTTAACAGTGCCACTAACAAGCTCCAGTAGTAGTTCTAAGTTAGCAAGCAGGTTTAACCAAGTGATGCACTGGATGGGGAAAATCAGCTTTTAGCTTTTTTTAATACATTTAGTAGAATACTAAATTATGAATCCCATAGATAAGTTCCACCAGACAGAGGCGCCAATAGCTACAAAACCTGTAAATGCACAAATTGGTAGGGCAGTGGAGTAATGTTACTTGCATAAACTAAAGCATAAGACGACTCTAAGATGCTGGTTATTGAAAAACAGATGTAATCACTACAACAAAGCTAGCGACATCTAAAAAAATATAGGATATGACACTTTCACAGGGTAGCATGGCAATATAGACAACATTGCTATCTCTGCATTGCAAAAAATAAAAAAAAAAAAAGTAAAAAATCAGGAGCTATACTAACGGGTGACCGGACCTTTTTCCATTAGTATATTCTCGGATTTACAACAGGCATGCTGGTTGGGCTGGCCAATCAGCATGCTCGTTTTTGAAAATTTAAGGTCAGTCGTTGTATAGTCATTTGTAAATAAGCCAATGAACAGTTTGGCTAATTAACTGGGAGGAAGTAATATCACTTTATTCTCATGAAGTTCTGTAGTGCTTTGGAACGGCAAAAGCAATGAATCAGTTAATAAAGTATTCTGACTTGGAACAAGTATATTTTTGTAATTTTTGTATTAGTATTTTATGCTCTATGAAGCTGTTTTGTTAAAAAAAGAAATTAAATCTTTGCAAAATGTACTATGCTTAGCCAGGGTATGTCCTCATTGATAATGCATTTTTAAGGCCATTCACAGTCTTCCCAATATAAAAGGTGAGGCGTGATAAGCAATTGTCCCTATTAATTACAACATTTGTTGTGCAACATATGCATTGAAGACAACACTTCCACTGTCAACTAACTCCCAATGTTATGCATGTCTGACAATGGATCACATAAAAAGACTCTTTCCCTCAGCCATTGTCTGCCAATAAATATCCTTATCAAACAGTATCAGTTACATAGATCAGATCGTTCTGACTTTTCAAAAGATGTTATGTCTACTGAAGCCAAATGTTGAAATATCAGTAGTTTTACTTGTAACTGTCAGATGTCATACCACTGGGTCATGACTCAGAGAAGTGCTGATGGCCACTTTACTTGCAAGCATTATTCAACAGTGCTAATCAGCAATGCAGTTTGTCTTCCTTTAAGTTTTCTGATGCAACAAAGTAAAACTAACAAGGCTTCTGCCATGCATATTAAAAAACATTCATCATTTTTTAAACCTAGATATACTTGAAAATTGCATTAAAAAATTGCTATGGTGTTCATTGTACAATGATGAAAGAAACATGTATGTTCACTAGTTCTACAATTTTACTGTGTCAAAAGCTTGGTGCTGTCAATTATCTATGACATACTCCAGGTCAGGGTTTATTAACGAATGTGGAATTCTTTGTACAGTTTTGCTAATATAATCTCTGGTGAAAGAGAAACAATGCAATAGAGAACAGCAACAAAGCTGGCTGTGAAAGTCATTAGTAGTTATTTTTTTTACACTAAATTCCATAAGCTGAATTTTAGTGCATTCCCTTATCTTAAACGCATGTGCAAAAGTATGACTAGGAACAGTATGGGCATGAAATAACTAAATTAGTTCCTGATCACTGAGTCAGACAAGACTTCACATTTGAATTCATGACACTTCATATTGCAGAAATGTGCTTAGTCTAGACTGTGAGGCCCTAGCACTGCAAATATGTCATTACAATTGCCACAGTTGGAAGATGCAGTAGATGCTATGACTAAGTGAGATGGGTAACAGAAGTGCCATAATACGTCAGACATGAACAGTGCATAGTGTAGTGTGCCCATTTGTGCATTACATCTATGTGGTTGCTCAGCTAAAACTGTTTCTGAAGAATAGTTCAGAGCATGAGCACAGTATGTTATGGTGATGAAATTGTGTTTTACTGAAGTAAAGAGAAAAGAAAAAAAAGAAAAAAGTAAAGAGTAAAGTAAGTAAAGTAAGTTTAAGAGTAAAGAAGTAAAGTGGGAAACACCTCTGGTAGTAAAACACAGTGTTGCATAGATTGGGCTACCAATTCAAGTAAGTTGAACGAGATAAGGATTAGTTAAAGAGCTGGAAAAGGTGTGAACTAATTCATACTCAAAATAAGTAGGCAAAGATGACTTAAACAAAGACAAAAACTACTCATTCAGGACATTAGTGACACTGGCAAAACACCAGTGAAGTAAAAGAGAAACTATACATTGTATTCATACATTTTGCACACATTTCATATATTTTATATATATCTACACAAAGCTGACCAAGAGGGTCTGTATAAAAAAATAGAAAAATGTATAAATAAACAAACGTATATATAAAAATGTAACTTTAGCTGGAGTATAACTCATGTCTGCTGGAAGCCTGTTTAATAATTTCATTGTATTCCATGCTCATGTATCACTGTACCATCCATGAAGATCACAGGGTGATCTGTGCTTATGCAGATCATTGTACAGTCCATGCCAATACTGGCAAATTAGTGATCCATCCTCATATAGGTCACCATGTGGTGGATGTTTATTCAGAAAACTGAATCATGCTAATGTATACCAAAATACAATCCATAATCATGCAGATCACTGCATGATGGATGTTTGTTCAAATAAATGGGTGATTTATGTTAATGAAGATCACTATGCGATCGATGTTCATACAGATCATTGTGTGATGGACATTCTTTCAGATAACTATGTAATCTGTGCTAATGCAAATCACTATATGGACTATGCTCATGCAAATCACTGTATAATGGTGGTTCATTCAGATAACTGTGTGATCCTTGCTAATGCACATCATTATACAATCCATGCTCATTCTGATCATTGTGTGATGGATGTTCATTCAGATAAGTGTGTGTGATTCATGCTAATGCAGGTCACTATATGATCCATTCTCATGCAGATCACTGTCCAATGAATATCACAGCACAAAGAAAAAGAAGAAAATTAGTAATTGGGGAACAGATAACAGGAGACTCTGAAATAATGGTAGCTGTTGATAGACAGCTGAAAAAAAAGGTACAGAGATGTTCTTCCTGAAAAGCAAAGGAATTAAATGATAAAAATGAAAAAATACCTTAAGAATACTGATAAAAATTTAGAATCAAGCAAAGATATACATTTTCCATACAAAAGAGCAAGTAGTGTTTTCACTCCTGGGTAGATACTCAATTATACTGGCTTGGATGCAGTCTTTCAACTTTTCCTACCAAAGGGGTGTATAACAAGGATATGTAATTGGGGTACATAAACTCTGTACTACATACACTAAAAGCTTGTTATGTTATCAGAGACTGCAGGGTAACGCAATCACCAGGCACAGTCTAAGATAGCATCCATTACAAAATGACACTGCATTTACTTTAGACAGAATCTTTTGTTTAGGGCTGAAAAATTAAATATATTATAAACTAACAATAATTCAATATAATATAACACTAATATTCATCTCATGCTCCCCCTGTACAGATACACATGAATCTTTTTGGAGACAAGCTGTAGCCTAGCCTACATACGTGCTTCAGTTCTACACATCAGGAATGGGACACTGATGTTAACTTTAAAGGACCTGCAATCCTGTCTGTATGACACAAGTAAAAAAATGAAAACAAGAAAATTAAAACAGAAAACTTTGTCCTTCATCCACATCCATTAGTAACAAAACCACACTCACACAGAAGTAATAAAGTTGACAAAGCTAGGTAGGACTAAGAGGACAATGCATGCTGAACCATCACAGAGACAGGGATTTGTACCAGTCCACTGCTATTTTGACCTGCAAACAGTAAGCCTGAAAAAATCAAACCTCCTCAAAGAACCAGAACATGCACACTAACTTAACAAAGCAAACACAAACAATCCAGCCAGATGCAGGTGTGTATAAGGGTTTGCTTTCAAATGACAGAAATGCATTCCTTCAAGTGATCATAACGGCAAACTAAAATGATGAAATTTAAAACATTCTACCTCCCAAATGTAGAGCATGGTAAAGATGGTTTTCAACATTTGATATTTCCAGGAGATGAGCATGAAAACCCATTTTCCATCCGGGATATAGAACAGGAAGAGCATTTCGACATTGTAGATTCGGCAAAAACTAAATCGACATTGCAAAACTTTGAAACTATACGTTCGATCAAGTGTAAGTTGAGTGAATCCATTTCTGTCATTTGATAGCAAACTATGTATGAGTAGTGTACGAGCATCACTAGGCATCATGTTCACCCACTGCAGGGGCATATACATTAGGGATATGGAGGCAGAAAGAAAGGACCCGCATTGAAAGGTTCTGACAACCAAATAGACATTGTCCTTCCCAAAACTAGTTCTCATCTATAAGTAGATGAACTAGGGCTTCCCTTCATCAGGAACCACAAATGATTGTCTGTGGAGTAGTTATAGTACATGTGCATGATAATTCAACCCTAAACAAAGGCATATCATGTGCTTATGATCTTCTTCCCTATCCTACCACCATCACTACACCTTAATATTATTTACTTTATAGCTTGAATCTGCACTGCAGCTCATTGAGCCAGTTGCTCACAATTTCACAACCAATCAGTTAAACCAACAAGATAATTTCCTTAGTAGCTCTACACAGCACAGCGCATCATTCAGTCAGTTGCTAACCATGCTCATAACCAATCAGATAAAAACTTAAGTAAGCTATCAGCACTAACTAACAGAGATATCAAAACTACTGTTTACCAGTAATTCCCTTCCTTTCATTCTTTTACATTTATGTTCAACAAATTCCCTTCCCCTCTGTTTCAACACATTTCTCTGATGCAGTAGTTGTAACTCTACAACACCTTTCTGCAAATTACAAAACGGAGGCATGACAGCTCGAAAGAAAGCATGTATTATATTTAGTAGGCATGCCAATGGCCAAATATATGGCCATTGGCATGAAAAATAGCTTAAATTTTATAAAATAAAACTTTTAGTTTTTTTTTGCCAATCTCATCTGTTTAAGCATAGGGCAGCAGCCCCCAAACAGGATTGTGCCGGAAAAAAAAAAAAAGGAGAAAAAGCTATTTTTAGGGAAATCTGCATTTTGCCTTTTTAGTCATTGGCATGCAGAATGAAAACAATACCAGGGAACAGTGGTTGCTAGCAGAGAAAGGCTGAGTGTGACTGCAGTAACTATGCAGTAAGGCAGTGGGGTATGCAAATGAGGGGAATCATACTGAGTCACAAATTTCTTCTAAGTGTCAGACTGCACCTTACTATGTAGGTGCTCTAATACAGCCATATAAGCAGGAGAAGTAATGACACCAAAAGGGGGTGTGTGATGCTTGCTCTAAGCTCACTGGAGCACTGTTGCCCAAATTTGTGCTTAGCTAAGCAAGGGAGGTGTGTCTGAGTGTGTAATGTCTTACACGGTGAAATGAAGAGCGTGTTCATGTCCAGGGAGAGACAGATCTGCTAAAATGTGTTTATCTTAGCTAAACGGATATGCGCGGCATGCACTGGGACTTAAACTAAAAAAAAAAAAAAAACAGGAAATGGCAGCACTGTGCATATGTAAGCAAGGGGGTGTGTCCAAGGCTGCATAGCCTTGTTTACCTTGTCTAAACAGGTGTTTGCGGTGTGCACTGAGATTTAAACCACAAAACTAAAAAAATACAGGAAATGGCAAGTAGAACAAGAAAAAAACATGAAATAGCAGAATAGAGGCACTCAAATACAAGTAACAGAGCTGGCAGGTGAAATGTTTCATACTCAACCAATCACACAGGCAGCATCTGCAGCACACCACTATAAACTATGCAAACACCTAGTAGTCTGTTATTTCCCACAAACTCTACACCACAGATATATACAGACAGGGAAATTTTACCTGACAAAACTACCAAAATGTTAGGGGCTGCTGTTGCTCTCATGCATTAGTATGTGGAAGAGGCTGAGGGTGGTGAAGAGGACAATGCTGACAACTGCCCCAGGCCTATGAGGAGGAGGAGAAGAGTGTTCAGGCCCAGGGTAACCTACCAGGGGCTACATGATCTGGAGATAGTAGAATGCTACAGGGTGGACAGGGACATACTGCAGCAAATTGTGGAGCTGTGCCGGCCTCGCCTCACATCCAGAACAAACAGAGGGGAACCCATCCCAGTAGATATGAAGGTATGTGTAGCTCTAAGAATACTAGCTAAAGGTACTTTCCAAAGATCAACTGGGGATATCATGGAGGTCTCACAGGCATCTGCATCCAGAATACTCCACCAGTTCCTGGATGCCATGCGAACACATGCCATGGAGCACAATAAATTCCCCAGCACCCATGAGGAGCTGACTGGAATATACATCTCTTTCACCATGTAGCAGACTACCTGGAGGTACTGGGTGCCATGGACTATGTGCACATCCACATCAAAGCACCACCTGGTGACTGGAGTAGGGTCTACATAAACTGCAAGGGGTTCCACTCCATCAAATGCCAGGTCATGTGTGATGCCCAGGGCATTATCATGAATGTGTGTTCTGGCTGCCCTGGACACTATCATGACTCCCACATCTGGCATTCATCACAGCTGTATCAGTGGTTTGCCAGGGTGATATCCTGTATGGCCATTTAGTGGGGGATGCTGGATATGCAGTGGAGCCGTGGATGATGGCACCAATCAGCAATGCACACACACCCACACATGAAAGCCATAATGAGGCACACGCACAAACCAGGATCATTATAGAGTGTGTGTTTGGGATGCTTAAGTCACGGTTCCACTGCCTTGACATATCTGATGGAGCCTTGTGGTATTCTCCAGCCACATGTGCACACATGATCGTAGTATGTGCCATGCTACACAATATGATCCTGCAAAAACAGCTGCAGCAGGAACAAAATGGTGAAGGGCCACACGGCCCCCAACTATTGCCAAGGCCTCCACAGGCACAGACTGACTCAGAGGAATAACATCTTGAGCCTGCCCCTGTATGCAGATGGAGATGTGCCCAGTATGCCCTGACCTTGGTAAAAAAGCAATGCATAGCACATACACTGACACTGTAGGGCCCCAGGGACTGATCTTACTCTCTCTCTCTCTCTGACTCACACATACAGAAACATTGATGCCAAACATCACACCACCTATACCTGACCAGGTATACACAGTGTATCATGTGCGTCTGACATAGTCAGCCCTCAAGAACCACCCTCACAACAGCTGCAGGGACAAGGCTAGCCAGTCTCTGTAACAAATTAAAATAATGGGGTGGACATTTCTGATAGCATATATATGGTATTAATGAAGCATGTAAGGGAATGGGGTGGTTAACTGGGATAGCAGCAGACAACTGACAGCTCTGTGGAACAGCAAGATGTGTATCTCCAGTACTGCCCTACCCACCCCATGCATTACCACCCTAGTTGACAAATAGCACTGCAGTATATGTGGTGAGCCAAATAACTGGGGGAGTCATAAGGTCACATGCATGGATGTCAAAGTCCAGGTCCCATACCCACCACCAACCCCACACAGCAGATCAGCTATACACAACCATATAGAAATGCCTGGCAAAGGCCCCAACATGGCAAGACCCATGAAATCCCCAGCCACAGACTCTTACACAGTGATATCACAGCAGGTCTGGCAGTGGCAGTATGGCTTTGAAAGGTAAGATGTCTGAAACTACACATGCCTATGCCAGAACAATCTGACCTGTGGTTGATACTGTTATGCCCATAGACTGAAAGACAGGGCACACCACAATGCTACATGGGACCAAAATGTTAAGCAAATATCAGCACAATCTGTGCAGATGTGTAATGTGGACAGAAGTGTCAACCCCCCCCCCATAGTTCCATAGAAATGCAGTAACATGTTCCTAGACTTAAGCAACATCTAGCTGTCACCCATACTGATGGCACAATAGTAACAGAAAGCAATTTTCAGCAACACCCACAGTCATCTCAGTGGTGCTATCTCAGGGGTGTCTCCTGCTGGCAGCCTGGGAACATATGATCATCAGAATGCACTGCCCTGCTACAGATGGCCAGCAACTGTCACACCTGGCCTACAGGCCTCTGGCAAATGCCTATGCCCAACCCGCAGTGCCATTTAGGGAGTTTCATAGGGTCCACAACACCAACATAAGACAGTCCACAAAATGCAAAGAAAGGCCATGCTGGCAACTGCTAGGAGCAAACCTGCCGGCCTCAGGGAGCCAGAAATCAGGACAAAGCCATGAATAATGGGGTGATGAAGGTCCAAAGAGAAGGACACCCATGAAATACTGCTCAAATAATGTTATAAAGTTGATGGAAGGATTTGTAGTAGCATGTAATGTCTGATGGGTACGAAGTCTGAAACTGCAATGTCAACAGTCTATAATATCTGACTTCACCACTGAGTGACTTGCAAAACACTTGTGCTGGAAAACCACACTTGTTTGGGTAACCAACAAGATATATGAGTCATGGATGTGGACATTCTGTGATACTCCCTACAGTCAACAGGCATGGCTCGGAGTGTAAACATGGGAATGCACCCACTGCAGGCAGGCCAAACTCTGGAAGATGGTGACATGTCCGCACCCACAGAACCTTGGGCCACAGCCATGGGGAGTAACACACCCCTCCCTGATCACTTATCTATGCAACATCCTGACCCCAACATGTGGCCATCCAAGCAAAATGTGGTGGGTCATACACATATGTGTGACAAACACAAACCTCCAGGCTGGTCAAACAATCTGACACATACAAAACCCTCCAAGTGCAGTCAATCATTGAGGAGAGCCCAATGCAATGTACTGGTAGCTATAGCCAAACATATCTGCCCAGGACACCCTGCCCACATATCCTATCCCCTACAAATATATCTGGAGTCTGCCTGTCACCCTGATCCTGTCTGATTTATATTACCCAAATGTGGACTGGAAATCAGACCAGAACAGAACATAAATGCACAGAGATTCCACCATTGTAATATATCCCCAAGGTACTGGACCATTTCCCCAGCACCAGCAGTCAATTTCTTGTAGGCACACCCCTCAACAAGCTGGATAGGGCAAGAATGCATAGCATTTGGCCCATAAACCTTGTGTGTGCATAATTCATCCTGTATTCCTCTGGTAAATCATTGTGATGATTTGAGGAAGTATATCACCAGGTACTGAAACAATACATGACAGTGTCAAATGAAATATATGACAGATGTCTGCTAAAACCAGCCCTGTAACCCTTGCAACACATACATTACTGAGAGAAAGTGTCACAATCATTGTATGGCCCATTGTCCCCACATTCTGATAGGCTATCTCCAGATATCCTGCACCAACAGGTTGACAGGTATGGCTGTAGCACAAAACAAACATGGTTGGAGTACAACAATCCCTGGAATGGAGTCCAACATATACTATAGAAGGACACACTGGGCATGGTCATATACTTAGAGAAATGTCAGTCAGATCTAGGAATGAACAGGCCTTCCTCACCCAGTGCACTTTCCATTGCCCCACCTTAGTAGTTCTGAAGATGTCTTTCACCATAGCCGTCCCTTTTGTTATGTCCAGCTTCATAAGCTCTGTGGCGCATGTGGCAACTGCATAACAAGATAGTACAAATAACTAGTTAGATAAGAGATCTAATCTTGTTCCTGGCAAATGTAAATGTGTGTGTGTTTACAACTAAAAGCTTTTGGGTCCATTCAAACCCAGTACACTTCCATTTTCCCCACTTTAGCAGCCCTGCAGATATCAGTCATCTTAAATGTGCCTTCCATCAGGCATCTGGCCCATAAGCTCTGTGGTGAGTGCGATAACTACATAACAAAATAATACAAATAACTAGTTTGGTAGGAGTTCTAATCTCAGTTCTGGTAAAAGTGTGTGTGTGTGTTCACAACTAAAAGCTTTTGGGTCCATTCAAACCGAATACACCTCCACTTTTCCCACATTAGCAGTCCTGCAGATACCAGCCATCTTAGAAATGACTTCTGTCAGGTCTCAGCCTCATAAGCTCTGTGGTGCGTGTGATAACTGCATAACAAGACAGTACAAATAACTAGTTAAGTAGGAGTGCTAATCTCAGTCCTGGCAAATGAAGAAGTGTGTGTGTGTGTGTGTGTGTGTGTGTGTGTGTGTGTGTCAGTTTTGAGTGCAACACTGAGGGAGTTGTGTGTTTGTTTATAGGTGAAGCAGTTTTATACCATTCCCACCCACAACACTTCACAGTTCTCCACCTTATCAGTCCAGATGATATCAGTCCCTTATCAGCAACATTGGCCAGCTTTCAACCCTGTAAACTCAGTAGTGCGTGTGATAAATATTTAACACTATAGCACAAATGACTAGGTTGGTAGGGGTTCTACTCTTGTGGCAAATGTATGTTTGGGTTTGTATGTTTCTAAGTAGTAGTATTCTTTATCAGTCCCGCCAATGTCATTCCCCATATCAGCACCTTTGGCCAACTCTCAGCCCAGTACGCTCTGTAGCGCATGTGGTAACTGTGTAACACTATTATATACATCACTAGTTAGGTAGGGATTCTATTCTCACATCTGGCAAGTGTATGTGTGGCTGTTTGTAGGACAAAGTATTTTGATAGGTTAAACACCCACTACATTACTTTATCTGATGATGTCATTCCCTTCATATGTTCAGAAGATGGTAGTAGGTAATGGCCCAGGAGCCTTAACAATCCAAGCACATAGAAGGGCCCTGTGTCATTGTGCCACCCAATCTTACATCCCAGTGCCTGTATCAGGTATAGGCATTGCAATGATCCTTGGGTTGAACTGTCTATTACCCATCCACTCATCAAGTTTCTCTGGAACTGGGTCAGCTAGGTGTTCTGCATGACATGTATGGGAAGTGTATTCCAGGGCATGTGCAGCCAGAGTTCTTCTGTGTTAGGCTGGACTCCTGAGAAGTAGATGCTGGACAGGACACTACCCAGTACTGATCACTGTGGGACTCCACTTGTGACTGCTTGCCAGTCTGACCTGGAGTTTGCCACTGTCATATTTGTGTGTTCTGTGAACCAATTTGCAAAACAAACAATGATATATGGGTTGATGCCTAGTTTGTGGGGTTTATCAATAATCCCTCATTGAGGGATAGTAACACAAGCTTTGGACAGATTGATGTAGGTTGTATGCAGTGCCTTACTGCCAAAGACGTCAACCAGGTTGAGCAAGCATGATCTGCCATTCACAAAGTCAAACTGTGTGGGTCCAGAGTTAGGAGATCACCTATATCTTGGTCAGTCCGGTCCCTGATGATGCAGTCCATACACCTACATAGTGAACCTGACAGGATAAGGGGCCAATAATCCTCAGGGTCAGTAGATGCTACTACTTTATGGAAAGGGATAACAGTAGCAGTGTGCCATGTTTGAGGGACAAAGCCTGAGGTGAGTCTGTGAATGTAAGTAGACAATAATGGTGCCACTGTCAAAATATTCCAAACTGATTATAACACACCAAAAAGTTTATTATAAAGCTTTCGGGTCTCACACCCTTCATCAGTACAAATAAAATGAGCACATTCTGCATTTAAATAGGAGATTAAAATTAAATCACATGCTTCAGCCCACCCCTTTACTCATTCAGCAATTAATTCTTAAAAAGACATACATAAAAAACCTTTTAAAACACATTTAAAAATACAAAAATGAAATATTCACTTATAAACATTTCTGTTATCAGCTCATTTTTACAGCAGAACAAATAAGTATTGTATATATATTCCATAACAGTTCACAACTTCTCTCTATGTCTTTTAATCAAAACTGGCTTTAAACTAATGGCATTATTCAAACCAGGAAAAAAGTCTGCCTGAAATCTAACTATCCATTCAAACTCTTTAAGTTCTAGAAAATTATTCGTATCTCCTTTTCTCAGACCTGTTTGCACTATATCCAATATTCTAAATTTAAAAATATGCTGCTCTCCCTTATCTTGAACATGTTTACTTAATGCATTTGTTGCAACACTTCTTCTTATATCAGATTTATGTTCTATAATCCTTTCTTTAAGCTTCCTAGTTGTCTTACCAACATAGAATGATGAGCATACTGTGCAGGTTGCCAAATATACCACTTGTGACATATTGCAGTTAGTCAGTGCTTTTATCATAAACACTTCTCCCATAGTGGGATGTTTAAAGTAATCCGTACCTTCATATACGTCATTACAGCAAGAGCAATTATAGCATTTTCTTGTTCCTACTGTTGTCTCTAATTTAACTGTATTTAATTTAAAGTCTTTATAGCATAATTTTTGTTTTAATGTTTGTGAATTCCTATATGCATATCTTGGCCTTTCTCCCACTATTCTAACTATTTCTGGCATAGCCATCAGTATAGGCCAATGTCTTTCTATTATTTTACAAACACTATAAGTATTCAAATTAAAAGTAGTGAGGTACCTAACCACATTATTGCCCTTGTTTATATTGTCCTGATTTTTTATAAGTCCCCCTCTTAGTATTGGCCTACATCTATCAGCCCTTTCTTTTAACACCTCTTCATGTACCATACTTATAATTCGTTCAGAATATCCATTATTACAAAATTCCTGCTTCATACTATTGACCTGTTCTCTGAAGTAGCTCTCTACTGTATTCAATTTACTTATTCTTATAAATTGCGCCTTAATTATTCCCTTGAATGTGTGGGGGTCATGCATACTATTTCTGTTAATGTACCTTGAGGCATCTACTTCTTTCCTATATACTGTAGATTCTAGTATACCTTCATTTTTAAATAAACACACATCCAAATAATTTATACTAATATTTGATGTCTCCATCTTAAATTTCAGAAAATGTGTTGATGTATTTAAATATTGTAAATATTCATTTAGCTCTAACTGTGACCCACCCCACAACAGGAAACAATCATCCACAAATCTTTTATAGAGAAGTACTTTCTCATTTAATTGAAAATCTTTATTCAGTACTACCTCCTTCTCCCATTCATACAAAACCAGGTTTGGGTATGTGTTAGCAACTGGGGTACCCATCGCTACCCCAGTTAGTTGCAAGTATGGTTCTCCATCAAATATGAATACATTATGTGATAACACTATCTCAAGAAGTGTACAGATATTTTCTATTTCCCTTCCATTTATTTTTATTTCTCCATTCAAAAATTTTCGTATCGCTTCCACACCATATGCATTAGGTATAACGGTAAATAGTGATGTTATATCAAGAGTAACCATTATATACTCTTTTGGCTCATACAGACTACACCATTTATACAAGGTGTCCAAAAAATCATTAGTATCCTTAAGTACTGTGGAACACTTTTGTAAATACCTGCCCAATACATTCTGTAAATATTTAGAAATGGGTTCTGTGATCCATCCACCACCTGATACTATAGGTCTCAGTGGTGGATTTTCTAAGTCCTTATGGATCTTTGGAATACCATAAATTTGGGGAATTCTAGGACAAGGGACAGCCAAATAATTAAACAAATCAATACTCAGATTGTCATTAAGTTGTAACTCATATATGGCCATATTAACTAATACAACTTGCTGTTGTGCCTCTAAAAAAGTTATTTTCTTAAAGACATCCTTTTCACTAAGGAGTTGCTTAAAGTTTTCAAAATATAATTCCTTGGCCGTTATGACCACCTCACCCCCTTTATCTGCTTGTTTTACAATTATTCGGTCACAAGTTTGTAAATCTTTTAAAGCTAAATACTCCAAATATGTTATGTTATATCTACCTTTAATCAATCATGGTCCAGTAAGAAAACTACTACAACTGCACGACAATCCACTATTGAACTTTAAGATGGGAGTGGACCCTACTCAGGTAGAAATGGATAAAACAACTGAGGATTTTAAAGAACTTTTAATAAAATTAGAGAAGAAAGTTCAATCTTATAAACATTTGCAGTGGCAAAGAATGAGCTTTCAGGCATATTTAAAACTAGGTATTGTGCCTAGAGGCTTGAGAATAACAAAAATGCCTTCTTATGCTAATACTTATAGTGACTTATTGGTACAATGGCAACAATTAAATCTGAAACCTGGGGCAGACTATATGAATTTAATTAATACCTTCTTTGAAACCATAGAAAGTAAACTACTTGAAGAAATAGATGTGCTTGAAAATATTATAACAGACATGCCATGCTATCATGAATCATGAGATTTGTACCAAAGTTTCTTGAATTGTATTAGTGCTCTTGATGTAAAGTTGCAACAAAGAAAAAAGAATAAGTTAAAAAGAGACATAGATGACTTTAAATGTAATCGCATCTTCTCATGGCCTCGAGAAGATACTAAGCATTTTGTCTATAAGAATATGACACAAAATGTAAATGGAAATAAAAAATCTAACTATTTAGATCAGTTAGATACTTTTAAATCAGTAAGGGAAACGTCTAGTCAAGCAACTAACAGAACTGCTTTAGCAAAGAATGATTCTATATCTCTTGCTTCAGATATAGATTCTGTACCTTTAACTGACAAACGTGACGCTACGCAGAGCATGTTGGCAAATGCTTTGGAGTCGAAAAAGGATCCAGCAGTGCGCGCCAAAGTCAAAGATGTTAAAGCAACGTCTGACTTGAATAATGAAAGTGGTAGAAAGAATAACCAATGGGAGATAACTTCTTTTTCTCCCTTTTGTTTAAAGCAACCTGAGAAAGTAATGCCACAACCGTCAACCAAGATTTCTCAGCAGAACCAGCAAGTGCAGCAAACTACTGCTATGGGGAAAAGGAAGTACAGCAGTCCGTTAACTCAGAACAAAATAACCAAACGGTGAAAATTTTTAAAGGTACTGTTAATTTATCTAATTTTCAACTAACTGAAGCGCATTTATCGCTTTTAAGCAAAGGTATGAAATTCATTCCAAACGCTGCGGACAATGTTGTACAAGCTATTACAGACTTGAAACTTTTCTTAAGACAAGTTAGTTTAAAAATGCTTTTTAAAAATGACAATGTGAATATGTTAGATAGATGTAAGAGACTAAGTGTGTTTTCACCAGATTTGTGCTCTATTTTAATTGCTTTCTCTAACATTGTAGAGCATGAATTACGTAAATACTATAGTAAAAGTATGATTAAAGGTAGATATAACATAACATATTTGGAGTATTTAGCTTTAAAAGATTTACAAACTTGTGACCGAATAATTGTAAAACAAGCAGATAAAGGGGGTGAGGTGGTCATAATGGCCAAGGAATTATATTTTGAAAACTTTAAGCAACTCCTTAGTGAAAAGTATGTCTTTAAGAAAATAACTTTTTCAGAGGCACAACAGCAAGTTGTATTAGTTAATATGGCCATATATGAGTTACAACTTAATGACGATCTGAGTATTGATTTGTTTAATTATTTGGCTGTCCCTTGTCCTAGGATTCCCCAAATTTATGGTATTCCAAAGATTGATAAGGACTTAGAAAATCCACCACTGAGACCTATAGTATCAGGTGGTGGATGGATCACAGAACCCATTTCTAAATATTTACAGAATGTATTGGGCAAGTATTTACAAAAGTGTTCCACAGTACTTAAGGATACTAATGATTTTTTGGACACCTTGTATAAATGGTGTAGTCTGTATGAGCCAAAAGAGTATACAATGGTTACTCTTGATATAACATCACTATTTACCGTTATACCTAATGCATATGGTGTGGAAGCGATACGAAAATTTTTGAATGGAGAAATAAAAATGAATGGAAGGGAAATAGAAAATATCTGTACACTTCTTGAGATAGTGTTATCACATAATGTATTTATATTTGATGGAGAACCATACTTGCAACTAACTGGGGTAGCGATGGGTAGCCCAGTTGCTAACACATACGCAAACCTGGTTTTGTATGAATGGGAGAAGGAGGTAGTACTGAATAAAGATTTTCAATTAAATGAGAAAGTACTTCTTTATAAAAGATTTGTGGATGATTGTTTCCTGTTGTGGGGTGGGTCACAGTTAGAGCTAAATGAATATTTACAATATTTAAATACATCAACACATTTTCTGAAATTTAAGATGGAGACATCAAATATTAGTATAAATTATTTGGATGTGTGTTTATTTAAAAATGAAGGTATACTAGAATCTACAGTATATAGGAAAGAAGTAGATGCCTCAAGGTACATTAACAGAAATAGTATGCATGACCCCCACACATTCAAGGGAATAATTGAGGCACAATTTATAAGAATAAGTAAATTGAATACAGTAGAGAGCTACTTCAGAGAACAGGTAAATAGTATGAAGCAGGAATTTTGTAATAATGGATATTCTGAACGAATTATAAGTATGGTACATGAAGAGGTGTTAAAAGAAAGGGCTGATAGATGTAGGCCAATACTAAGAGGGGGACTTATAAAAAATCAGGACAATATAAACAAGGGCAATAATGTGGTTAGGTACCTCACTACTTTTAATTTGAATACTTATAGTGTTTGTAAAATAATAGAAAGACATTGGCCTATACTGATGGCTATGCCAGAAATAGTTAGAATAGTGGGAGAAAGGCCAAGATATGCATATAGGAATTCACAAACATTAAAACAAAAATTATGCTATAAAGACTTTAAATTAAATACAGTTAAATTAGAGACAACAGTAGGAACAAGAAAATGCTATAATTGCTCTTGCTGTAATGACTTATATGAAGGTACGGATTACTTTAAACATCCCACTATGGGAGAAGTGTTTATGATAAAAGCACTGACTAACTGCAATATGGTACAAGTGGTATATTTGGCAACCTGCACAGTATGCTCATCGTTCTATGTTGGTAAGACAACTAGGAAGCTTAAAGAAAGGATTATAGAACATAAATCTGATATAAGAAGAAGTGTTGCAACAAATGCATTAAGTAAACGTGTTCAAGATAAGGGAGAGCAGCATATTTTTAAATTTAGAATATTGGATATAGTGCAAACAGGTCTGAGAAAAGGAGATACGAATAATTTTCTAGAACTTAAAGAGTTTGAATGGATAGTTAGATTTCAGGCAGACTGTTTTCCTGGTTTGAATAATGCCATTAGTTTAAAGCCAGTTTTGATTAAAAGACATAGAGAGAAGTTGTGAACTGTTATGGAATATATATGCAATACTTATTTGTTCCGCTGTAAAAATGAGCTGATTACAGAAATGTTTATAAGTGAATATTTCATTTTTGTATTTTTAAATGTGTTTTAAAAGGTTTTTTATGTATGTCTTTTTAAGAATTAATTGCTGAATGAGTAAAGGGGTGGGCTGAAGCATGTGATTTGATTTTAATCTCCTATTTAAATGCAGAATGTGCTCATTTTATTTGTGCTGATGAAGGGTGTGAGACCCAAAAGCTTTATAATAAACTTTTAGGTGTGTTATAATCAGTGAGTCTGTGACTGACCAGGGCATACAGATTTGGTTCATGGTCACTTTGTAGGTCTTGTAAACACAGCCATGGATATGTTGGTGTCCCATGGAAGCTGTATTCTTGCCTATGGACAATGCAAGTCTAACCTAGCCTGCAGTACTATTGGGCTCCTGCCATTCATCTGCCATTGTGAATGTACACTTATAGGTGGAGAGAGGGTAAAGCTGGCACTGAATGTGTTGCCAAGAATGTGGCCAATATCTGTTGTCTCAGGATAGGTATTAGCATTGTGCAGTAATTCACAGCACTTGTGTTTAATGCTGTGGAGGTTGTTGATGTAACCATCAAAGGCTTTTGTGATTGTCATCTGTGTCTGCTGCATGTCTGCCTTCATAGATGCCTGTAGGGGATTCTCTGAGGAATCCCAAGTTGTGTTTGAGGCTAATAAGGGAGTTCAACAGTCATGGGACACCACCTTTCTCTGCAACAGTGTTCTCCTTCTGTTGTACACTTTAATACTGGCAGGAGACCATCACATTTTCTCCCAGTGGTTGGAGGACAATGTCTGGGTTCTGTTGGCTATGGCTAGTACCATGCATTCGTGTACCTGTTTGTACAGTGCATATGTGCATGATTCTACAGTCATGCAGCTATTTCCCATTGCCATGGGTGCAGTGAAGTCATCCAGCCCTGTTTTTATGGCTGCAAACTCAGCTTTGGAGAGGTTTTGTAATGTGGTTACCTTTGTGGGAGGTGTGGGTGACATGTTGAGATCCATGTTAATTACAGCCTATGTGGATCTCACCAGGTAGGGACTGACAACCGTGGATGAGCAACAGTCCCATATTTAAGTAGTCAACACAGGTCAAGTAGTTTGAAGTCTCATACTATGTCGGTGTTGTGTTGGACCTTCAGAGATGGCAGGGTGTTGAGGAATGTGCATTGACAGTCTAGGGATTTAGATGTGGAGCCATAGCAGGCTATGGTCTGGATTGCACTATTACACCAAGGTAGTTGTACCAGAGGTATCTCCAATGCATTATACTGGGATACTAGTCTGGAGGTGTTCCTATCCATAATGAATATGGAGACAACACCACCTGTAGAGGTGTGGTGTGGTCCAAGTTTGGGGGCTGACAGCTGTGGAATGTGTTATAGCCTGATACTGCAGGGCTACTCTCTGCTGCTGTGAACCACCTCTCCATTGCAGCAAAAATGTTAATGTTCACCACTCTGAAAAGTATTTTGAGTGACTGAATCCTGACAGTTAGATGTCTACTGCTGAGCAGCATGACCCTCAGATTGCATACATGTCTAGCTGTTATGGTGGTAATTACATCAGGAACACTGCCTAATAAGGCATTATAGGGGTAGCAAAACACTAAGCCAGTAGCTGGAAACCCAGTGCTGACAGATGTAGGACATCTGTGGCAAGTCATTGAGTTCTGTCAATCATGTCATCCCAAGCAGAGAGATACTGGATCCCCTGAGAATGACACAAAACACATAAGCTAATGTTGCAGTGAATTATCTGTTGATAGTACTGCAGCATAATTCCAGGTGATGGTGGTATATTGCTGAGGGCTACAGTTACACCTACCTGTACCACATAATCAGAGAGTTCAACCATGTCTGTTGTCATGTAGTTCAGGGGAGTTGTGCCCCAGGTCATTCCCAACCACATGGATACAGAGTGATATTCATAGTTGTTGTGGAGTGCCATGACTGGCTGTGTCATGTACTGGATGCTGGCATGTGATAGATACTTGGCTGTTACCTGCTCTATATTCAATTTACTGAATGGAATATGTGTGTGCCTCAATATTGAGTTACCCATGATCACTGTATTGTGCAAGGTGGTTAGCCTTAGGAGCTTAGGTTGAGGGGCATACTGTGCAGGTTAAATATGTGTCCCTTGGCATGTGCCATGTCATGGTGTCTGAGAGGGTGTCTGTGCTGGCCAGTGATGTTTGAGTAAATGTCCACTGAGTGCCTCTGTGAAGGGGGTGTGTGGCTTTTCACTGTATGTCATGGCTCACAAAGTGGGTGCCATGGTGAGCTAGTGTTCCACATGGTGTGGTGCAGGTGTTGATCTTATCCTCTTGACCTGCTAGTCCAGTCTTTGCTGGAGAGTGCATATGTCAACACTGGGTGATATATGGGTAAATCTCCAGGTCTGAGTGTTTGGAGTTTAGAGGGGAGGGTTGTCTGTGTACATGAGGCAGTTACAACAGTGCCTCAGAATGGACAAGTGCACAAGGTTAATGGGGGAAAGCACAGAAAACTGCTGTTCAATCATGCCAGGAGATGTGGACATAACTAGTAAATACTGGGGCTACTTCTGTGATGAACTAGCAATGCTGACAGCTCCCAGGTGTTCCACAGTTGTTGATACAATAACCTGGTGAAGTGCCAAGCCATAATGCTATTTGAAGGGAAGACAGTAAGATGTAAGGGTGGAACTGAAGGTAGACTTTCTGCCACCTGTAATACTTCACCTCAGCTGTGTAGTTATCAGCAGCTTTGGCCATGTGAAAGTGCAGTAATCTCTGTAGCACATGCAGTAACTGTGTAACACTGTAATAGACATAACTAGCTAGGAAGGGGTTCTAATCCCAATACTGGCAAGTGTGTGTGTGTGTGTGTGTGTGTGTGTGTGTGTGTGTGTGTGTGTGTGTGTGTATCATTTACTGTCTGGCTTATAACATTTCTAACTTGTGTACTACCCGTCACACTTCCCCTCACCCCAATCTAGTAGTCCTGTTGATGTCATCTACCTTAGAAGTACCTTTGGACTGGGTGAAAATGAATAAGCTCTGTTGTGTGCCTGATAACTGTGTAGCACTATAGTAGAAATAACTAGATATGCAGGAGTTCTAACCTCTCTACTGACAACTGTTGGGATATGTTTGTGTGAGAATCATGTAGTGTGTGGGTTACAGTATTTTTTACATGTGTACTACCATTTACACTTCCCCTCACTCCAATTTATTAGTCTTATTGATGTCATCCACCTTAGAAGTACCTTTGGACTAGGTGAAAATGTACACGTTCTGTGGCACATCTGATAACTGTGTAGCACAATAGCAGAAATAACTAGATAGGTAAGACTTCTAAGCACACTACTGAAAACTGTGTGTGGTTGTATGAGAATCATGTAGTGTGTGGGTTATACAATTTTTGGCCTGTGTACTACCTTTTGCACTTCCCCTCACTTCAGTTTAGTAGTCCTGTTGATATCATCCTCCTTAGAAGTACCTTTGGAGAAAGTGAACATGTGTAAGCTCTTTGGTGCATCTGATAACTGTGTAGCATAGAGTAAAAATACCTAGATAGGCAGGAGTTCTAATCTCCATACTGGCAACTATTTGTACGAGAATCATGTAGTCTGTGGGTTATACCATTTCAGGAGTTCTAATCTCCCTACTGGCAACTATGTGTTTGTGTGATAATCATGTAGTCTGTGGGTTATACCATTTCAGGAGTTTTAATCTCCCTACTGGCAACTATGTGTTTGTATGAGGATCATATAGTCTGTGGGTTATACCATTTTTTACCTGTGTACTACCCTTTACACTTCCCGTCAGTCCAATTTAGTAGTCATGTTGATGTCATCCACCTTAGAAGTACCTTTGGACTAGGTGGACATGTATAAGCTCTGTGGCAAGTCTATTAACTGTGTAGCACTAGAGTAGAAATAACTAGATGGGCAGGAGTTCTAATACCAATACTGGCAACTGTTTATGTGAGGATCATATCTTGTGTGGCTTATATCATTTTGATGTGTGTACCATACATGGCTGGTGACCAACTCCCGCTGCCATTACTTTATATAGTGTGGTAACATCTGCCTCACATGCAGCAAGTTAAACCATTGTACAGTTGTATCTGGAATATCCAGATGTTTGCAACCTATACATGGTCGGAAGTGCTCTGTGTGTCTTAACAATGCCCGTGTATATGATATTGTAGCCAAATAGGCCACAGTGAGTGTACTGACACATATAGCACCATGAAGTATCATATCTGACTGAAATATCATGCTGATATGACATCTGCCACCCTCACAGGTGACCAGTCTTGTAGATGCAATACATCAGTCCAGATGCTTGGTTTTACAAGTGAACTGTTCATGTTGTGGGTCACATTAAAGGCTGGAAGAGGTGTGGACTGACATATTGCGGTCATAATTTATATTTAACAGGAACACCTTCCATCTTAACAGGGGTATGTACACAATTTATATACATTGTATACGACTAATGTGTATCACATGTCCCTACCTTAGGCCATTTGTACAGCCATTTTTTCTGGCCTCTGTCCAGACATCTTGGCACTGACAAGTTGTGAGGTATGTTACAGGAATGTTGAATTCATGTCAGATAGGCCTCAGTTGTGACCACTGTGATGCAATGTAGTTAACCCCACCACGAGTGAACATGCACATAAAGCAATATAGCTATTGCATAAAGCAATATAGCTATTACTGATGGTTGTGTGCATGGTAAATGTCATGCCCTTCACGTGTCTTGGGTATTGCCAGGCAACAAGAGAACAATGTCATATTCACCAACTTCAGGCTGCTGTCCCATATGCAGACCAGAGGGTCCTAGGTAGTTGTGAGAGGGAGATATTGTCAGCAGACTCATATGTGTCCTTGGTACAGGATGGATGCAGCATGTCTGCACATGTACAGTGCTAACTCCAATAATACACAATGTTCTGTCCTCACCATAGATGTGCACCTCTGTGCATTAGAAAACCCCATCCACAACTGCAATCGGACCTGACACATGGATGTAGATACAATGCAGATACATGTATGTCTGATACATTAGTGTACTAATCCCCACTGGGCCCTTACCTGCATGCTCCCTGTTCATTGTGTGGGTGCCATCCACCTCCAGCCTGTTGGTCTCTGTGCCCTGGTGTTGTAGAGGGGTGTGTACCCCATGGTTGGTGGGGGCTCATATGCAACACAACTTGGTTGCTTGATGGATGACAAAGAGAAATGTGAAGTCATTTGTATGCTGTGGTGATGAATGTACCCAAGGGTGACAGAATGGTCATTGCAGCAGATGTCAATGGGCATGTTGGTGAAGGGAACAGAAGGTCTGTGGAAGTGATGGGCATGCATGGTGTTAAAAGGAATGCAGACAGTGAGATGGTAGTGGGGTTTGCAAAACAGATGGACATGGCCATGGTGAATATGTACTATAACATGAGGGAAGAGACTATGGTGAGTTACAAGATGTAGTAAGATTCACACAGGTAGAATATATCCAGTGTAGGAGGGCAAGTTTAAAAGGATATTGAAGACTGTAAAGTGGTGAATGGGAAAGTGTATTTAGGCAGCATATAATGCTGATCTGCAGGATGATGTCGGTGATCAAGAAGAGGGGGAGTGTGCATTCAGTAGCAAGGATCACATGGTGTGAATTGGAAAAGGGTGATTGTGAGGTGGAGTTCAAGGAAGAATTAAAACAGGCACTGAGAGGCACTGTCAATTTACCACATATCTGGTGAAGTACAGCAGAGCTACTAAGGGAGATGGATAGAAAGGTGCTTGGTGTGACATGTGGATAGAGGAGATAGTACAAGGAGACCTGGTGGTGGACTGAGAAAGTACAAGACAGTATACAGAGAAAGAGGATGGGGAGGAAAGAGTGGGACTGTCAGAGAAATGAGGAAAGCAGAGAGGAGTATGAGGAGATGAGGTACATGGCAAAAAGAGATGTGGCAAAGGTTAAGGATGATGCATGTGAAGAGTTGTATGCCAGTTTTTGAATTACTGGATGGTTGTATTACTCTGCCATGTTCAGTCATTTTAGTTATTTTGCTAAGAGGTTGTTGTATGTCTGGCCATTATGTATGGCCTATCATGATGTTGTAGCAGTGTACTGTTCACTTATTTATTTGGACTGGGGGTGGGGGCAGATGTTAGTGTCATGGGTCCTTTTGTATCCAGCTGCACATGCTGCCCCAGTTATGTGTGGTCTATCAGCAGCATATGTTTGTATGGGAATTTTGAGACATGCATGCAAGATATATTCTGAAACATGTATGCAAGATATATTCTGAGACATGTATGCATATATATATATATATATATATATATATATATATATATATATATATATATATATATATATATATATATATATATATATATATATATATATATTTGTGTGTATGTTGTTGTGTCTTTCGGCTTTTCCCGGTTAGGGGTGGCCATGGCAGAAATCTGGTCCGATAATAATTGGCAGTAGATTTTTACGTGCTGCGTTGCCAGCGCTGAGAATCGAACAGGACAACGTCTTACTGTAAGGCAATAATGCTACCGCAGCACTATCTATATACCTATATATATATATATATATATATATATATATATATATATATATATATATTACATACACACCTCGGTATTTATTGGTAATATATCTATATATTGTTATACACATATATGTATCTCCATACATATCTACCTATCTTTCTAAGTATATGTTCCATTTCATATATATATATATATATATTTGTAGATACCAATCCTTCCTAATTGCATAGTGTCTACATTGGCTGTAAAGTAGGTTATGTTTCAAAAAACATCCTAAAACCATGCATCTGAGATGCCTTACTGGTATGTTGCTTTGACTATGATGTGTAAGGTCCTGGGCTCATGACCTGCAAGGGCTGTTTATTTTGTTGCTAGGCAGAACAAGGATTGTTGGATACAGAGTGATTAAGGCAGTTTTATGAGGGCTTAGTCTCCACACATACTGCACATTGCCATACTGCACAAGGGCTGGTGATGATGGGCAAAGAACAGGAGCCATGGAACAGTCATCACCTTACAGTCTATGTTGCATGCAGTAAAGGCATATCACTGTAGTAGCAACAACTATATAGCCAGGGGTTCTAATTTGAGGAAGCCCAAATCTTTGAACATTTGTGTGTCAGTACAGTATCCTGTGTTTGAGTGAGTACTATGTCCACTTGGAGGGTGGCTGTCACATTTTAAACAGTGGAACTCCCACTACATGTCCCAAAGTTGACTGTATGTGGTCTGCTGTCTCCATCAACCTTACAGTTATCTGCCAACAATCTTCAGCCCAATTAGGCCTGTGCTGTGTACATGAACTATGCAACAGTATGCCCTGACAGACAGGATAGTCAGGGCTGCTAAACCTAGGTGTGTCAAATGTGTGAATGACTGTATGTGTTTGCAATGTGTATATGCCAGTATGTTATAGTATGTTGTGTCCATTCACACCCAGTACATCCCCCATATCCATACTGTACAAGTCCTGGTAATGTAGTCCACTTTACAGGAACCTTGGAACACACCTCACCCTACAAGCTCTGTGGTGTGTGCAGTTAAGGCAAAATGCATTAGTAACAATAACTACATAGGTAGGGGGTTTAATCTCAATGCTGGCAAGTGTGTGTGTGTGTGTGTGTGTGTGTGTGTGTGTGTGTGTGTGTGTGTGTGTGTGTGTGTGTGTGTGTGTGTGTGTGTGTGTGTGTGTAAGGATCTATTTCAGTTTGCAGTAAAACCATTTCCCAGGTGTTCATTTGACTGAGGCCAAATTGGCAAAATCTGAAATTGCAAATGAATCATCTTGTGGAATCTCATTTCACCAAAACTAGTAGTGGCAGTGTAAATGCCCTTTTCCCCACTGTACAGCTGTACAGTGATACTGGACTTAGTATATCTAGTTGGTGGTGATCGTTGGGGGTACAGCCCGCCACATCGGGGGTAGTGTTGTTCGTATCCTCATGCATAGTGTGCTGTTATACTGTTGAGTCTATTTTAAGAGGATAAGTAGTTGTTAATCTTACTAGGTGTGGGTCTACGCCACCTCACACCCTCCAGTGAGGGGGGCTGTGCTCCTCACACCCTCACAACTATTTATACCACCTCCAGGATTGCACTACAGTGGGGAACAGGATATATACCCTGCCACTACTATTTTCAGTGAAATGATGTTTGGCGGACTGATTATTAAGTGATTTGAGGTTTTGGAAATTCGGTCTTGGTGGAATTACATTTGCAAAAATTAGTTCTTTGCAAAGTGAAATACATCCATGTGAACAGCACTCTGTGTGTTGCAGCAACACAAAAGCATCTGTGTGTGTGTTATTCACAAACATTTGGTGTGTGCCACCCAGTACATTTACCATTCTCCACTGTACAAGAGCCACTTACATCAACCACTATGCATTTACCTGCATACACCCCTCAGAACTCTCAGTCATGTGGCACATGCAATAACTGTTATACAGACCTGTTACTTGTGTTCAGCTGTACCCTGGATATGACACAGTCAATGTGTTATCACACTGCCACACACCTTGTAGGAAAGAACAACAGGCTAACATCCTCCTGACACACAGACACCTAGAACAAAAACATAATACATTATGGAGACCACATTCAGTCAGTGTTAATAAAAGCAAAAATGCATCATAGCTGGACAGCTACATACCCTAACACATAAGCACTAAACATGCCAGCTGACACTTTAAACAGCATTACATTACTAAATTGTAGTACGTTTACCTGTGCATCAGAACCATATTAGCATGCCCCTGCATCGATGGTATGGATGACAGGGATGTGACACAGGTATCATCATATGCACAGGGTGTGGTGTGGGTTTGCCAGAGGTCTAGGCTGAGCAATTTGGTTGACATCATGTGTGTGGGTTAAGGGGTTGTTTATTAAATTGGCCATGCAGAGGTGGTGTGTGTATGTATGGAGATGCCCTAGCTGTGATGGTGATGTGTGTGTGTGTGTGTGTGTGTGTGTGTGTGTGTGTGTGTGTGTGTGTGTGTGTGTGTGTGTGTGTATGTGTGTGTGTCTGGATGCACACAGTTCTGCCATGTGGCTGCACTATACAGGGGTATGTTGGACAGCTGCAGACCGCACATGGCCGGGTGTACAGTTCACTGTGTCCGGCCATGGACACAGGAACTGGGCCTGGCAGGAGTTGCATGGGCACCACCAGGTAGAAGGCCAGATATGGTACTCTCCCCTGATTATGACAAATGTCTGCTGGATCTGCATCCCCATTAGGATCACCCAGGACCATGTGCCCATGGTCTGCTGCATCATGGTGAGGACAGCACCACCCCTGCAGTGCAGCGGCAGGTACTGCCAGTACAGGAGCTGGAGTGAGATGTTGCATGGCCACGTATACCCTCAGCTGTTCTTGGTGCTGTCCCACATCCATGTGGCTGATGCCCTAATCCCACTACATGCAAGACATCCCACAGTCGAGGGTTGCCACCATCTCACCCAACAGTCTATCCATGACTTCCGCATAATAACGGGCATTTGCAAGATCACTGATGTTGTCATGTACAGCAGGTAGATTAGCCCTCTGGAGCCTCAGATCATCTCTGGTGTAACATTCCATACATGCCTGTGCCTCCATGATGGTCTGAAACATGCGGCTAGTGACACCTGCTGTTGCACTTGTGGCAGGGGTATGATGGGCAGCAGTCCTCCTATGTGTGCCACTGTCCATCCACCTGTGTGGGACCTCGCCTGTTATCCAGCTATGGCTGGTGTCTACAGACACACTTGTCATAGTCACCACACTTTCTCATCCCATGCCACCATCCACTAACTGTCCCTCATCTATGGCCACTGGTGATGGGGTATGTGTGGGCATTGTGACTGTGTGCGGGGATGGAGTGGAATAAAGTGGGATGCCAACCAATGGCACAGATTCAGCCCCTGACAACCCTGCCTGTGCCTCACTATGCCTATCATCAGTGTCAGAGTCTGCAGAGATACTGACATCAGTTTCCCCGTGGGAGGGACCCTGATCCACATTTTCATCTGTGAGGAGAAGACAATATATGTAAATTAATACCTGCACATTATGGTTTACTTCCACACACACACCCTTACAGGTGAGGTGGCACAAAGAGATTACACAGACCTCACATTACTCAAAAGTTAATATGCATGACACAGGGCACTCAACATCATGCATTGCAGCCATTCTTAATCCCTGTTACTAACAATATACATCTATGGGATGGATGAGTCATTTAGTAGGTGATCTCCCTTCCCCGGGAACACACTGCACCCATGTGCACATTAATGCTGTACACCTGTATAGGACACTGGCATCTACTGCAGACCATACCTCACAACTGTACAAATCATTGCTGAATGTGTTGATGTCTGGCAGTTATGCTTGCTCTGTTCCTCACAACCACTATGTATTTGTCTGACCCATAACTGATGATATGAGGACTGATGTCACTAATTAATGACTGACATTTGATTTGCAGATCTCATCATCAGCAGGGCCATGTATGTGCAATAAAATCTGGTTACACCAACGACCGTCAAAGTTTAATGTGGATATGAGGAGAGTACACACACCTGTTGACATTCCAGCCTCTACTATGATATAAAATGGGGCCACAGTACTGCATTTGAAAACATTATGCACACCTGATATATGACATATGACCTGTGCAATCCAATCAAGAATCAAACAAATGTGTTAGTCATGAGGATACTGAATGAGATGCATACAATATGGGGGTTGCATAAGTGCGAACACCCTCAAATGGTTTGTTGAAGCACCTGTTAAGTGAACTACAGCAGTCACTATTCCTGGTAAGGGGTATACTAGCATGGCACATCTTGACTTGGCATTATTTGGTCTGTCTTCCCTACAAAGGTCCCCCCAACTCTGCCAGATTGCAAGGCCAGCTCATGTGCACAGCCCTTGGAGGTCACACAGGGGCTTTACTATTGCTGTTGAGTCTGGGTTATGTCTGGACCAATTCATAACCTTGGATGTGTTTAGATACAGCCATTCTTAGCTAGCTTTGGATGTATGCTTCAGTTCACTGTTGTGTTTGAAGCTGAAACCTCTCCCCACTCTCAGCCTTATTGCAGATGCATGACAAGTGTGGCCCACATGTGAGTGTTATTTTGCAGTGTTCAAAATCCCCTCCACCATGTCTACAGGACTAGTTACAGCTAATGAACAGCAACCCTGAGGGTGTACACTGGTACCAGCGAGCTTCAAGTTGGGGAAGGTGGCCCTGAGGTGAAATGAGGTGTTGCTTGTGCACCACACATATCTCTATGAATACTGTCTGTAGGTTTGAAACTTGGTGTCATGACACCATTACACATTGCAATACATGCCTTTGGGAGACTTGCTGTTATGCTTTTGCTACCTGTACTCAGCCCTGGGTGGTGTTTCTTGTAGGGAAAATCTTCTGTCTACTTACGGCCCCATAGGCCACACTTATGCAGAATCCAGGTAATTGTTGCCAACAGTACAACACAGGCAGTACTGCTAGACATTACTGCAACTCCCTCAGTGTTGCTGCATGTCTACTGGCAGCCTCCTTGACCAGTTTTCTACATGTCTTGTCATCTGATTTGGATGGGTATCTGGTTCTTTTCAACATCACTGTTGTCCCATATTTAATACATCTCTAGATCACTGTCTGTACTGTTTTCCATGGCATATGCAATGGTGAGGTAATGTTTTTTTTTTCCCTACTCCTGACTGCTACATTTCAGATGTGGGTTCCCTTTGATACTTTGTAAGATGTGTGCAAGCCATGGCTGCTTCTGTTGCAGGCAACTGAGGAAATGTCATGAATATACTTCTCGGACAGTAGACCATTACTTGGTATGACATTAAGGCCTTGTATTTGATGGCAGGTGTGTAGTCAAATAGAGTGAATGCTGTCAGTACCTCACAAGCTGCCTCCACAATATGTTATTTTGAGTGCGTGCACACATATGCATCCAGTGTTTTGTAAGGTGTGTATACCCCATATTTGTTGCACAAACATATAATGCTATTTTACAAGTTAATTGTTAATGTTAGGATTACATTACAGGTTGTAAAAGGTGTGGAATGTATTATTGTGGTATGTCATTGTATATATCAGGAACAGTTGCCATCTTAACAGGTGTGTACACTGTTGTATCCACTGTATAAGGGTAATGTTTCATACATGTCCCTACTGTAGCCCATTTGTCCCACCATTTTATTTGCCTCTGTCCACACATCTTGCACTGACAGGTTGTGAGGTATACTGGAGGAGTCTTACATACCCCTCAGATATGACACCATGGTGACCACTGTGATGAAGTGCAGTTAATACCAACAAAACTGAACATGTACAGCATGCATTATGGGTAGGTGTGATAAATGTGTGCATGGAAAATAGCATGGGCTTAACATGGCCGGTGTATTGGCAAAGCTCAACAAAACAATTCCATACTCAACAACTACAAGCTTCTGTCCCAGTTGTATACCAGAGGGACCTAAATAGTTGTGGGACAGAGGTAATGTCAGTAGCCACTGATGTGGCCTTGGTACTGGGTGGAAGCAGCATTCCAGCACATCAACAGTACAACCCCCAATACAACAAAATATGCTGACCATCACCATAGATGTACATGTCTGTACATTACTAAACACCAGCAAGACCGACTACCTCATCTGACATATGCATATAGATAGCATAAAGATAAAAATGGATAAGCAACAATGTTGTAGTAATGTGCACTGGGGCTTTACCTGCTTGCTCCTCGTCCATTGTGTGGGTACAACCCACCTCCTGAATGCTTTCCTCAGATTAATGACTTTTGCGTTGGGTGGGTGCCTCAAGGTTAGCGAGGAGCTCCTCAGTGGGTGTCAGTGGGGGCTGGATGGCTCGGTCCCCACCTGTTGCTAGCTGGTCCCTCGCTACAGCAGCAGCCCATTGATGGGCATGGTGGATGAGGTTGGTTGCCCGATGCAGCACCTGCTCATAAGTTCTGCTGTGCAGGCTGGCATTTATCCTGTGGACCAGATCGTTCCACAAGGCGGTCCTCTCCCACACATCTTGTGCTCTCCGTCGAAATAACAGGGCATAATTTTCGATCACATATTGGGTGATGATGTCAGTTTCCCCAAAAGAGAATGCTGGTAGGCAAGCTGGCTGCATGTTACCTGGAAGACATAAACAGGAAAAATGGTCACAGGACCTCATACTGTTGTCAAATTGCACATCAACAATGGATAATAATTGCAAATAATCCAAACTACACCAAACACTCCAATCTATCATGGCTATAGTGGCTTGCATTACACTCCTGATCCTGAGCTATCTTATTCCCCCCAATGTTGGACACTTAATTGCATAATATTCTATTCTCCTTTCATTTCTGTGTAGAGGGATGACAGTGGCCATCTTCAATGTGGATGGTGTGTGGATGGTGGCAGGTCTGTGTTTGACTGTGGTGTGTGATGGAGCCGTGAGCACATGTCTGAGTTCATGTAGGAGGCAGACAGTGATATTATTGTGCCTCATTGGAGATTTGCTGCTGTTGCCATCAGCAGGCAACATGTACATGCTCACCATTGCTGAGGGGAGGGGTGTGGTTGATGTGTATACCCCCCTTTAGAACTGGGGTGGACAGGGTGGCAATGTTCCCACCTAACCTGTCTGATTCATGTTGCCTATATCCATGACATCTGTGTATGAGGTGTGCTTTACCCCCAGTACAGAGTGAATTGTGTTGTTGCCTCTGACCCTGACAACATATGCGGAGACACTGTTACAATTGTCCTTGGTGGTGTGGGTATGTCTGATTTGTAATCATATTCAGCCTTACAGAAAGTCACCTGTGAACTTACATGCTTGCTCAGATAGAGGTGGACTTGCTTCCAAGTTGTTGCTTGGACCTATGTGTCCCTGTACAGCCAATATAGCAACCTATTTTGTGGTTTGTGTATTGCTGCTGTCAACCAAAGGGGATTACTCTACCTTGCTGGAGGCTGGTTATAAAGGTCAGGTATGCTGAGTCCATATAGCTACAGTGTATATAAAGTGTACACACCCCTGTTACAATGCCTGGTATTTGTGCAATTGAAACATGACACCACAATAACCAATTTCAAAACAATTCCCACCTTTAATATGACCTGTAGCCTGTACAATTCAATTGAAAACATAACAATCTGGTCTGTGAAAACATATGGAAATAATAATTAATACAATAATCCAGTTGAATTAGTGTGCACACCCTTAAACTGATATGTTGTGTATGCACCTCTTGAGATGTTTACAGCATTAATTCATCTTGGTTTGAACTCTAGCATCATGACACATGTTCACTTGGCAAAAGTTGCTCACCTTCCTAGAAACACCTTTGTTTGTTTTTTCGGTGGAATTGTACAGGATAGGTGGTCCAATTCAAGAAAAGAAACTTTATGAAATGATTTTCTGTGGTCTCATTGTCTTACAGCACACAAAACTGGCATTCCAACAGGGGTGTGTACACTTGTGATATCCACTGTATATAGATCTTAATATAGCTATTAATGTTAGGCATGGACAGAGGGTCATAACACAATTGGACACTTCTCCGATTACTACCTGATAATCATGCCTACTTTAGTACCCCTATCAGTGCCAAGGCAATGCAACAACCAGTAGCTGTACACATTTATGTCTGTTGTATGCACTGACACTGATAATACACACATGTGCAACATGCAAAACATATGTACCTGACTGCTTGAACCCCATGTTATTAGTTTTGTGCCTTCCAGCTGAACATACTCATACATACATGTGCTCAGGGGATAAATGGTATACATTTCTGTTCTATGTTAGTATAGCACACTGTATTTACAGTCTTGCTGCTCAATCATACTTCTCAACCTGTTATAGCAGGACATCTGGACAATGGCACACATAAATGGGTGACAAAAGGGACATCAATATTGATGCTGTATAAATATAGCTGCACCATACATTAGTAAGTTGATTGCACAGTAGGGTTTGACATCACTGTGATAACCTGGAAGATGTCCAACAGTCATAAGTAGGCTATTATGTTACATTGTCATTGCTCACAGACTTGCCAGTGGTTTGGCTGACATAACAAAGGTATATGTGTATGTGACTACAGGTATCAGTCACAAATTTGCTTATTGTCCAGCATGACACTGTACAGTTGAATATTTATTTATTTATTTTATTTTACATTTGTTGACCGGGATAGTCCAACTGGATATATGTCCATTTTCAGCGGAGTCCCGGGGAGAAAAGCTCCGACAGGGTTAACAATGACAGATAGTTACAGAGACATATTGACAATTTACATAATATACAATGAAAAAAAAATTTTACAATAGCAGATACAATTGGTTATATGTATTAGAGATGATTTAGTAACTAGTAGAGTAGTACAAGAAATGGCCTAGTCGTTAGCTAATATTTGTTATTCTAGATTGACCTCGAAGGTTAAATTGCTCATAGGACTGTTGTGTTTGGTGAGAGTAGAGTTTTTTAAGTAGTTAGTCTGGGTTTGTGCAAGGACAAATTAATAATTCAATATATCACATGCAGTTCAGCACATGTTTGCAACAGTATTTTATTATGCACATGCCCTATACAAGTCTCTTAGATTTACAAGACAAACATGTATCATACTCATATTCATAGGTAACATATGGATATGGACAATAACCTATTAACTGGCCTAGTAGTGGCACAGTCACAACTGTTTGACAGACACCTCAGCGGTTGTCATATGTGAGCTGTCCTTTTCCATGGTTAGTCAGGCTCCTGAGCTGTGATCCTACCTCGCAACTTCTTAGAGCATCACATCTAGACAAAGTCTAAAATGATGGGGGGATAAATAGGGACATAATTTAAATACTCCTGTTACAAACTTAGGAAGTTTATAGAATAATACATTTTGAATTACCGTGAATATTCTTAAGGATGTGGAGTCATAAACTCGTGTGTTTGTCATTACTTGATGACTTCAATCCTCAGCTATTTGCCA
Organism: Protopterus annectens; assembly: GCF_019279795.1. Taxonomy (NCBI): domain Eukaryota; kingdom Metazoa; phylum Chordata; order Ceratodontiformes; family Protopteridae; genus Protopterus; species Protopterus annectens. The sequence continues at coordinate 1,070,132,485 of NC_056731.1, read as the reverse complement.
GAAATGTATAGATTTCAGGAGGAACAGACAAAAAAACTATGATGTGAAAATCTGGACATTCTGTGAAGCTGTGTACAGTTGAGAGGTATGTCTGTGATCTCTCCCACTGCAAAAGGGCCATATGCTATGACCATAGCAGCTGTTCAGCAGGACATTAGTACAGCAAGTATTGTTGGGCCTTGTATTCTTCCAAATCATATTTACCATTATTACAGACCAAGTACTACATTCAGTTACATGCTTACATGATCCACTTACCTTTTTTTCTTCTCTTTTCCATTTTTTGTTTGCATTTTTATTTGTTTTGTTTTGTTTTGTTTTCTTTCTTTCTCTCTCTCTCTCTCTCTCTCTCTCTCTCTGTACTACAGGAATAGAGCTGGTATAAATAGGGGGCAGCATGGCTTTGGTATGTGATGCTCCTGACCAGGTGATGGCCTGTGCACCATTTGGTGTTCCCCACTTGTTAATTGCATGCAAAGTAGCTCTGTAGTTTTTCCAATAGCCAATGTCATGGCAACACACTCCTAAAATTGAGTACTTCATGTGGGCTTTGGCCCTTTCCCTTACTTGTGAGGAAGACATCCTGGAGGTGTGTGACCTAATACCACTTACAGCAGGACTTGTGGAGACAAGCCAAATAAATGGTGGAGAAGGCTCAAGACTTAGGAGCAAAATGTGAGTATTGCTGTTATGTGTTGGGAATACTGCTATTTTAACAGGGTTTGTCTG
>NC_056731.1:1070111756-1070126756 GCF_019279795.1 Protopterus annectens | reverse complement strand
GAGGATGATACTACAGCAGCTGTGTTAGCTTATCTATGCCAGTACTTCAGATACATCCCCATTTTCATGGCTTCCACCCACCACTTTGTCAGCCTCTGTCGAGTTTCATTACAGTAAGGGGTTCTGAGCATACTTGTCAACTAGCTGGATTATTTCAGGATGCCCAGGTTTATTGCTTATATTTCTGGTCTGTTTTACAGATTAGTCTCATTTCTCTGGGAAATCATGTGATGATATGATTGTTGTCAGAAAATGCGGACATACATTTAATTTACCTACCTCACATCAATCAGAATATGTATGCTGAAACAAACTGTGTCACTCTGTCAAGAAGAGTAGAGGGGGAAAAGTACCTCTTCCTTCATGGATGCTAATGCATTAGTACTGAGATGTGCCACATAGAAGGACATTTTGACCCCAGTGGCAATGTGGTGGTCAAAAGGGACATTGCTGTCAACCTGTGTACCCAGATCTCGTATAACGCTTTCTTAGTTCAGGGGACTACCATCAATGTCGTAATTTATGGGAACAGGGTTTTCCTCAAAGGGGATGATTCATAGGTTGGCACTAGGCTATCAGCCCTAAGGCCTATACAAGCCTAGCCATAACAATTCCCTGGCTATTTCTTCCCACACTATTTACTTCCCTTTCTGACATTGAACTTAAGGTAATGGCTTAACACCAGGCATTGGTCTCAGTGAGGCCTTTCAGTAGGATGCCAACATCACCTGGGTAGTTAATAATAGCTCCCAACTTGCAATTGTCTGCAAACATTGTCAGCTAGAGTCCCTTCATGTTTGCATGGACTTCAGAGACGTTGATACCAAACAAGAGAGGACCCAGGACAGAACCCTGTGGGACTCCACTTATGACTGCTCAGTAGTCTGACTTGGAGTCAACTATTTTCACACTGTGAGTCCTATCTGTGACCCATTTTGCAACCCACCAAGTGATATAGGGGTTGATGCCTAGCTTCGTGAGTTTTTGCATGATGCCTGCATGGGGAAGGTTATCAAAGGCTTTGGCCAGATCAAAGTGGGATGTATGTGCCACCTTGCCTTAATCCACAGCTCAGGTGGCTGACACCAAGAAGTTGACCAGGTTGATTGAGCAGGTATGACCTACCCTTCACAAAAGGAAGGTGTGTAGGATTCTGAGTCTGCAGATTCCCATATCCCTGTTTATTAGGTGCATGATGATGCATTTCATAGCTTTGCATAACAGACTTGTCGGGCAGTTGGGGCAGTAGTTCCCAGTGTCTGTAGTCACACCTCATTTGTGGAGCAGGGTGACTGTAGCAGTGCACAATTCAGTAGGGACAAAACCTGAGGTGAATCTGTGCTTGAATAGGGCACACAGGTGAGGTGCCAGATACATAAAACACAGCCAGGGATATTGTCAGGTCCCATAGAAGCTGTAGTCTTGGCCTTGGACAGTGTTGTGTTATCCTGTGCAGCAGTAATACCAGGTGCCAGGCAGTGTACTGGTATAGTGATTGGTCATTTGGGAGTGGGGAGGGGTAAAGTTTGCACTCAATATGTCAGCCAGTATATTGGCAATATTTGTTGGCTCTGTCTTGGAGGTACCGTTGTCTAGTAACTCAGAGCAAATCTTGGTAATGCCATCGGGATTCTTTACATAACTGTATGAGGCCTTGTGGTTGTCTTTACTATGTGCTCCAATTCTGTTTTCGCAGTTAACTTTGTAGTATTTGATGAGGGATCTCAACTTTTAATTGAGGCTGATAAGGGTTTTTTCCAGTCTTGGGAGTTCACCTTATTCTGTATCTGTTCCCTCCTTGTGTTGTACAATTTCTTTATGGGCGGGGACCACCAGATTGGCTTCCTTATTTGGAGGTGAGGGTCTTGGTTCTATTGGGTATGGCAGTATCCATGCATCTGTGTATGTGTTCATAGTGAATTGTTGTTTGATTCAGCTGTCAAGCAACTAGTCTCCATTTGCATGGCTGCAGTGAGGTTAGCCACCTCTGTTTTTAGGAGGCCATAGTTAGCTTTGGAAAGGCTTTTCATGGTGGTTACCTGTGCAAGGGGGGTTGGGGGCTGTGGATTTCCAAAGGTGATTGCATTGTGGTCAGATATGACAAGGGAGGAGTTGACTATTGGTGTACAGAAACAGTCGCCCATGTTAGTAAGGACCAGGATGATGTGAAGGGCAAGTACATCTGTTCATGAGTAGCTTTCCCAGTTAATGGTGGGGTAGCTGAAGTCAACCAGTATGAGAGTGTTAGTCTGGACACTAATATTCTTCAGGGTGTTTAGGGACATGTAGTGTGAGTCTTTTGACATGTTTGGGGACCTATAGCATGTTACAACCTGAGCCACTGTCTTACCCAATGTTAGCTATCCTTGCAGTATCTGTAATGCATAATGTTGGTCTACTACTCTAGAGGAGTGTGCATCCTTTATGCATATGGAAATACCACGACCTTTGGAGCTTCAGTCCAAGTTCTGCAGCCAAAAGGTGTGAAATGAGTTATAGGCTGGTAGTGCAGGGATGCTTCCTGCTGCCTTTAACCAGGTCTCTAGTACAGCACAGATGTCATTCTTCCACATTTTAAGGAATACTTCCAGTGAGCGCATTTTCAGATTTAGACTTCTAGGGTGCAGCATGACCCTCAGGTTGCATGTGTTTGTAGCGGTTATATATTTATGTATATTTATGTGTATCTATATATATGTATATATATATATGTACATATATATATTTATATATATATATATATATATATATATATATATATATATATATATATATATATATATTTTTATTCACCCATATATATATATATATATATATATATATATATATGTGTGTGTGTGTGTGTATGCATATATGTAGATATCAATTTAGATGTATGTCTCTCTCTCTCTCTCTGTATGTATGTGTATATATATATATATATATATATATATATATATATATATATATATATATATATATTTATTATGTATAGATTTGTCAACATATATGCATCTCCATACTTATACACATGTATATATAGAGAACCTGACTGATTCTACAGACTGCTTTCCCTACTATTGAATAACTGTACTAACTGATATGTTTGGAACATCATCCCTAGTATGTAGAGCTCAGATGGTGTAATGGTACATTGCTTTGATTGTAGTTTAGAGGACCCTGCGTCTAAGACTTGTCAGGAATTATTATTTTGAAGCAAGGCAGTGCAGTTGCTGCTGGGGAGGAAGGGATAAGGGTAATAATTAACAGTGGTCCGTAGTTTGGCCCCATTGACCCCCATGTTGACAGCCTTTGGACAGATTTGTTGCAGTATGAGGAAATAGCAGCTCTGTGTACATTTGAGCAATGTGTTTGCGCAGCTCATACCTGGGCTTAAACAGGAAGGCAAGTATAAGGGAAAACAGCACTAGGAAGTTAATCTAGGAGAACTAGCATGGCTGGGAGGTGAAACCTATCAGAATCAGCCAATTGCACTGGCAGCAGACCAGCCCAGTCCAGAACACTATTATAAACTATGCAAACAACTTCCCCTATGTTTTTTCTCACAGTGTACACCACTGGTGTAAACAAGCGGGAAACTTTTAGCAATCAAAACAACAAAATGATAGGGGCTACAATAGCTATCATACAACAACTTGTGGAAGAGGCTGAGGGTGGTGAGGATGTGAATGATGTCAACCAACCAACAGTGAAGAGACGAAGAAGAGTGTACAGATCCAGGGTAACCTACCAAGGTCTACATGAACAGTAGATAGTGGAGCACTATAGGGTGGACAAGGACCTCCTTCAGCAAATTGTTGAGCTGTGCTGGCCATGCCTGACACACAGAACTAGCAGAGGGGAACCCATCCCAGTGGATACCAAGGTATGTGTAGGCCTAAGAATACTAGCTACAGGTGCCTTTCAAAGGCTAACTGGGGATATGATGGGGATCTCACAGGCATCATCATCCAGGGTACTTCACCCATTCCTGGATGCCATGTCAGCACATGTCGGTGAGTACGTATATTTCCCCAACACCTGTGAGGTGTTGGCCAGCAATATGCAACTGTTCCATCAAATAGCAAAATACCCTGAGGTAGTGGGTGCTATAGACTGCACACACATATGCATCAAAGCACCACCCGACGAGCGGGGTAGGGTCGACATCAACCACAAGGGATTCTCCTCCATCAACTGCCAGGTCATGTGCGATGCCCGGGGCATAATAATGAATGTGTGTGCTAACTGCCATGGAGGCTATCATGGTTCCCACATCTGGCATCTGACGCAGCTGAACCAGAGATTTGCCAATGGGGACATCCCTCACGGTCACCTATTGGGGGATGCTGGTTACTCACTGGAGCCATGGCTGATGGCACCTATCACAAATGCACACACACCCAAACAAGAACTCCATAATGAGGCACAGACCAGAATTATAGTAGAGAGTGTGTTTGGGATGCTCAAGTCACAGTTCTGGTGCCCAGACACATTTGTTGGAGCCTTGCAGTACTCACCAGCTACATGTACCCAAATTTTCATAGTATGTGCCATGCTAAACAATATGATCCTGTGGAAACAGCTGCAGCAGGAACAGCATGAGGCAGGGCCACACACCCCCCTTCCACTGCCAAGGCCTGCACAGGCACACAGTGACTCAGAGGAGGGGCAACCTGAGCCTCTCCCAGTAGGCAGAAGAAGATGTGCTGAGTATGCCCTGGCCTTGGCAAAGAGGAAATGCATAGCACATACACTGACACAGGAGGGACCCAGGGAATAACACCTCTCTCTGACTCTCACATACAGCAAAATGGATGCCAAACATGATACTACCTGTGCTCAACCATGTGTAGGGAGTATACTATGTGCATCCAACATAGGCAGCCCTGCAGCACCACCCTCAATACTGGGACACCCACAAGGTAAGTGACTCACACATGCCAGTCAGTGGGGTTCACATACCCCCACCCCATCCTACATAGTCATGTAATAACAGCCAGGTGTGCCCCCCAATCCTGTGTAGACATGTAGAAATAGTCAGGTTTGCCCAGCCCATCCTACGTAGAAATGTAGTAACCATCAGGTGTGCCCTCCAACCTGTGTAGAAATGTAGAAATAGTCAAGTGTGCCTGCCATCCTATGTAGAGATGTAGAAACAGTCAGGTGTGCCCCCCAATCCTGTGTAGAAATTTAGAAATAGTCAGGTTTGCCCCCCCCATCCTATGTAGAAATGTAGTAACAGTCAATGCCAAATGATTGATGAATACCCTGCAGAAACAGTATGCTACCTGTAGGTGTACAACACAAAGCTCTGCACAGCACTACAAACTACCTGGACTTGACCCACACATTCAGTACAGACGAGCATACTGGGCATGCTCACACACTTAGAGAAATGAAGGCCATGTCTGCAAACACCAGTGGACTAGACATATTTGGCAGTCACATATGTTAGTGCAGACACTCCTCAGTATGCATCACTCATACTTTACACACACACCTGATAGGAATACAGGCATATATCTAAGGACAACACACTATAATAAGTCAAAAGTAGATGTACATAGATGTGTGGAAGAGAGTGACTGTGACAAGGAGCCATCCAGGCCTGTCCCACCCAGCACACAAAGACCCACAACCACATGAGGTTCAAATGTCACTCACTGGAGATATTAACCACCAGTATATGTCAGCATTACAGACTATGTGCTGCAAGTGCTAGCTGTGCAACATGACTGTACAAGGAAGTAGTCATCTAGCAGCTGTATACATACACCTGTGAAATATGACCTTGTATGTGCCTGCATGTGGTGTGTCAACCTCTAGATGAATGGGTTATGGCTCATGCACACACACTGCCCTCCACATAGCCCTACTATGACAAGCCTGCTGAGGCCATCCACTGTGAATACACCTTTGGAGAGTTGTAGCCCAGTAAGCTCCATGGCACATCCTATAACTGTGTACTGCTGATGTGTGATAAACTGGGTAGGTAAGAGTTCCAATCCCAGATATAGCAACTGTGTGTGTGTGTGAGTGTGTGTGTGTGTGTGTGTGTGTGTGTGTGTGTGTGTGTGTGTGTGTGTGTGTGTGTGCGTGTGTGTGTGTGTATGTGTGTCTGTGTAGAGAGCAATGCTTTTTAGGGTAGTCACACTCCCTACAATTCAAATGCTCTACTTTCGTAAGGTTGTTGATGTCATCCACCTAGACATACATTCTGGGAAGGTTGTAGCCCAGTAATCTCAGTAGCACATCCCATAACTGCATACCACTGTAGTTTGATAAAACAGGTAGGAGTTCTAATCCCAGACTTAGCAAGTGTGTGTGTGTGTGTGTGTGTGTGTGTGTGTGTGTGTGTGTGTGTGTGTGTGTGTGTGTGTCTGTGTAGAGAGCAATGCTTTTTAGGGTAGTCACACTGCCAACAATTCAAATGCTCTACTTTGGTAAGGCTGCTGATGTCATCAGCCTAGAAATACATCTCTGGGAAGGTTGTAGCCCAGTAATCTCAGTATTGCATCCCATAGCTGCGTACCACTGTAGTGTGATAAAATAGGTAGGAGTTCTAATCCCAAACTTGGCAAGTGTGTGTGTGTGTGTGTGTGTGTGTGTGTGTGTGTGTGTGTGTGTGTGAGAGAGTGTGTGTGTGTGTCTGTATAAAGAGCAAAGCTTTTTTGGGTAGTCACACTCTGTACAATTCAAATGCTCTACTTTGGTAAGGCTGCTGATGTCATCAACCTAAAAATACATCTCTGGGAAGGTTGCAGCCCAGTAATCTCAGTAACATGTCCCATAACTGTGTACTGCTGTAGTGTGATAAAATAGTTAGGTAGCAGTTCTAATCCTAGACTTGGAAAGTGTGTGTGCTTGTGTGTGTGTGCATGTGTGCATGTGTGCGTGCTCGTCTGTGTGTGTGTGTGTCTGTGTAGAGAGCAATGCTTTTTAAGGTAGTCACTCTACCTACAATTCAAATGCTGTACTTTGGTAAGGCTGCTGATGTCATCCACCTAGAAATACATCTCTGTGAAGGTTGTAGCCCAGTAATCTCCATAGCATGTTCCATAACTGTGTACAGTTGTAGTGTGATAAAATAGTTAGGTAGGAGTTTTAATCCCAGACTTGGCAATTTTGTGTGTGTGTGTGTGTGTGTGTGTGTGTGTGTGTGTGTGTGTGTGTGTGTGTGTGTGTGGAGAGCAATGCCTTTTAGGCTAATCACACTCAGTACAATTCAAATGCCCTACTTTGGCAATCCTGCTGATGTCATTCACTGTGAAATATACCTTTGGTGAAGGGGCACTTCATCAATCCCTGTGGTGTGTCTTATAATAGCATCATGCTGTAGTGTGATATAGAACTCTGGTAGGGGTTCTATTCCCACACATGGCAGTTGTGGACGTTTTGTGTGTGTGTCTATGTCTGCGCAGGGAGCAATGCATTTTAGGTTAGTCACACTCAGTACAATTCAAATGCCCTACTTTGGCAATCCTGCTGATGTCATTCACTGTGAAATGCACCTTTGGGGAAGGCATACTCCAGTAATCTCCATGGTGCATCCTATAATGGCATAGTGCTGTAGTGTAATATACTAGTTAAGAAGGAGTTCTAATCCCAGACATGACATGTGTATGTGTGTGTGTCTGTGTTTGTCATTCATATCCTTTGTGGAGGCGGGTGCGAGTGTATAACAACTGGACTCAGTGTGGAGCGGGTTTTGCAAACTTCTTATATGGTGGGCCAAGTATATATCACAATGTCCACCGTACATGGATAACAGATGTGAAATAGCTGAGAGGCTGGGGTGCAAATCCATACCCCTAAATTTGACATCATTGCCAGCTGAACAATGTTAACAACCCTTGTATTAACTAAGGAGCACTCTCAACCCATGTTTCATACACACACACACACACACACACACACACACACACACACACGCTTGCCTAGGCAACAGCCGCTATGTTGGTAGTACCCTGCATATTACCCTCTGATAGTAACCATGGTGTGATTGATTGCAGTGGGCTACAGAGGGCATGGCACCCTGTCCATCAGTCCACTAGCCATGTACATGCCAACAGGACACCTCCCCATGTTCCTCACTGCACACCTGCAACACCTGTGGTGCCATCAAATGTGACCTACAAAGGACATACCATGCCTGACACACAAGCCCTGTATGGACAGATGCCACTGACACCAGTGAATGTTGGTATCATGCTATCATTGTAGGTGCAGGGTCAACCGGCTGGCCATTAACAGTTCCTGCCACATGAGGCCAGGACTGGCACATCTGATGATAACACTCAGTGTACACAACATGAGCCAGACACTCCAGGTACAGTTCCACATGTAATTTTACATGCATGTGGGAGGTGTGGACATCCCAGACACTGTCCATATAATGGACAAAGGAACACATACATGGCAAGCAATGCACAGTATTGGCCACACGCAATAGTCACCCAGGTGACTGGATGATGAATACAATACCCACCTGTGTGGGCATCTCCAGACACTACACCCCTGAGCCACATTGCATACCAATGTCATGTGGCCAGATGCCAATGTATAGCCTTCACCTAGCCTTGTAAAGCCATCTGGCACCATTGACTACAACACACCCATGAAGCAGTGCACCCATGCATGTCAGTACTGGCACCCATGTCTGTGTGTGTGGTGTATGATGTGTAGGACCACATTCACAATCACTACAACTCCCAGTGGCATACTGAAGCATGCTGTCTGTCAGACACCTCGACATACCATTTGCACATATAACCTCCATATGACCCCTCTGGTGCATGGGATACCTGCACACTACTGTGTTGTGGCAATCCCACTAGTGATGAGTCATATTCCTGGCCCTGCCAAGTGTGTCAATGTGAGCACATCCCTGTGAGAGTGTGCTGTGTTGACACTGACACCTGTTCATGTGGACAGGTACGTGCACTACACCTACCACATAGCTACCATATCCCTGTTGCAGATTTCATTCACCATCACATATATGTTCTGAGGACTCCACAACATGTAATCTATGTGGCACATCCACTAACTGTATGGACATGTGATAGCACTGTATAGTCATCAGGCATATGATATCCTGGATTGGTAGGTGTGTGACACAAACCAGCTTAAGTTTTACTCTCTCACCCCTCCCTGGCTTTTCTGTGCCTCTGTCTGCCTCTCTCACTCCCTGTCTGGTGGATGTGGAGACTTACACCTGCATTGCTTAGGCAGCAGCATGTGTATTTTAAGTGATGCTCATGATCAGCTGATGGCCTCTGCAGGAATTGCAGCCTTCATCTAGCTGATTGCATGTGGAACAGCTGTAGTAACATTCCCATAGCCAATTGCATGGAAACACACACCAATATTTAGGAACATCATGTTGGTGTTGGGCCTTTCATTCACTGTGAGCAGAAACTCGATCTGTTTTTTGGCAAACAGCATATCAGATGGATTGGGGATTTACCTCTAACAACATACACTGTGGAAACAGGCAAACACAAAGGAGGGGATGTGCCTGATCTGACTACAGACTGCAAATGCTGCTATACTGCATTTGGAGTAATATTGGTTTAACAGGGTGTGTGTGGATATGGCTGTCCTACATGTTTTCATACCTGCCATGTCAATGCTATGTTTATGAGGGGACACCCATCTCTAGGGTCATCTGCAGACTGGCCAGTGTGTGGTGCCTTTTGTTTCAGGTGTTACCCACAGAGCACCTGTATGTGAACTGCAGAAGGTAGTGTGAGGATTGCAGTCTGTAGATGGTGACAGCTGTGAGAGTTACTGAATTCATATCCCTCATAGGACATATGTTGCAACAAACCCAGTTATAACAGTAAATGTATGAGATTATCACAGCAACATGTCAGTACTGGCCCTGTGTATGTGCCTGCAGCCACAACTCTGTCAACCTTTGTACATATGTCATGCAGTAAGAGCTGCATATGTGCTGTACACCATAATTAGTGACATCATATCTGGTAACAAGCCAGTGAGATATCAGACTGCTACACATGTCATGTATAGTAGGGGTTATATCGGATGACATAACCTGGACATTCTGTGCTTGTGTGTACAGTACTGAGGTCTGTGTACTTATGGTGATTGTCTGCAGTGTGTGTATTGTTAATATGTACCTTGGCCTGTGTACAGACTGTGGTAGATGTCATTGTTTTTGGGCTTGTTCTATCTGATGTTACATGCTGCTCCACTGTATGTTACCTTATCGGCTGATATGTTTGTAGGGCCATACACGCACATGTCCCATGCCACAGACAGGCATCAGAGCACACTCTCTAGCGGCCCAGTATATGTAGGGTTAGTGTGTGAGTGGCACATATGAGACTGGTGTTGATCAGATAGTCCATATACTGTACTAATACACTAGCATACCATATGTGGCCTGTGGTTGTGTTCACATTGGTTGTGGTTATGCACTTTCACACAGGTGTATGTTACTCTGTGCTGTGGCATGCCTTTTGAGCCTGCTATATATGCAGGTACATGTGCATTCCCCCATAGAAAATGTATGCCAGTGTTGAACCAGTCTGCCTGTAGTCTGCACAGTGTTTTGTTACATGCCTAGCAGCTTAGTGTGCTCACCCAGTGAGATGTAATGTCCAGATACTTGCCAGATGTACTGCCACTGAGCCACCATAACAGTCATGTATGTTAGACAGAACAGTGGAAAGCTGTACAGATGTATGTCAATATCTAGTGGGTAGTATGTAGCCATGGCACCTCTGTACCAGCAGTTAGTATGTGTCAGGACAGTCAGGGATGTGTGAATGCATAACCTATGGGGGCACATATATACCAGTAATTACTTGTTATGCCCATCTACATGGCTATTAACATCCACATTGTCAGGATTGGTCCACGTGTCTTGCACTAAGGGGTTATGTGTATACCTCTGCATGGTCCAGAGTGTGTCAGACTGCCCACATATATTGGCCATTATACCTGCTGTAGTCCACAGGAGCATTACATGCTAGCAGTGGTACTGTAAGATGATGTCCTTCGGATGTCTGTCAGTAGCCAATGGCGCACATATTAAAAGCAGATGTGACCTCCCATACACACCATGTCTGTCAAGACACTCCCTATTACAGTAGCTGTAGTCTACAAATATACCTGCTATACATACCTGACATCATTTGCACTACAAAGTTGGGACTATAGGGTCTGACATAAGGCTACACTCCATGTTCAGGACATATGGTGAGGATATATTTACATATGATTACCCAGATATCTATATAGACTTACACATATACATATCGACATACATAGATGGATAAGTATATGTATATAGCTATACAAATAAACACCCAGATATGTACATATACTGAGCAATATACGTCTACACATATACAGATAGAGATACATATGCACATATAAGTATGGATATCTACATATATATTGACAGTAGTAGGTATATCAGAATAGTTATGGATGCACATATAGTTATTTTTATCTACATATATACCAATATAACTAGGCATATCTGTACACATAAGATGTGCATACATATTTAGCTATAAATACATATATTGGCTCCCTATCAGATGATTGAAATGCCATTTCCGCGAATATGAAATGATCGACATGTATTGTGTGAACTATGTAAACTCCAAACATCCAAAACAGTGAAATCCGAAATGTCGAAGTGTTTTGGTTGACCCGTCTGTGGTATAGATCCTTAAGGTAAGTGTGCGATAAGTATGGACCTTAGGGTAGGGTGCACATTAAGATAAGTTTATAGATAGGTAATGTATGTAAGATTTGGTGTAGTGTTAGAAGTAGGGTTTTGTTAAATGTATTTATGTGTATTATTTATTTTGTTAGGCTATATCTCTGTAGGGGTAGTGTTCGGTAGTTTCAGACCTTAGGGTTAGGGAGGGTTTAAGGATAATGTATAGATAGTTGTGTATGTGGGGTTTAGTGTAGTGTTAGAAGTAGGGTTTTGTTAAATGTATGTATGTGTATTATTTATTTTGCTAGGGTATACCTCCGTAGGGGAAGTGTGTGGTAGTTACGGACCTTAGGATTAGGGAGGGGTTAAGGATAGTGCATAGATAGTTGTGTATGTGGGGTTTAGTGTAGAGTTAGAAGTTGGGTTTTGGTGCTTTACTTTAGGGTTATTAGTAGAGTTTGGTTAGTGTATGCATGTGGTTTATTTATTTTGTTTGGGTAAGTAGAATGTGGCAGATGGTGGGGTTGGCCGACTATGACTATTCGATGTTTTAAATTTCGCAGTTTAGTGCGTTCTGTCTATTCAGGGTTTGATTAATACATGTCGCTCTTTTGGTATTCGCTGAAATGACTTTTCGTGGAACTGATATAGACCCCATATATCTATATATACATATACATAGATCTATATATACATATATGTATATGGGAGAGCTACAGAATCCTGAAAGCCCAAAGTCATGAACACCATCAGGGGTGAGCAACCTTAAGCTATATGGATGTACATTACTATACAATCCACCTTGGTTAAATGCAGGCCTACTTCCACCTGCCATACTGACTTTTCTGTTCATCAGTGTGCTTGTGATGGTGTCAGTTGAGCCTTGTTATATAACAGTTCCATTCCATTGTGTTCCATTCCATTGTGTCTATACCAAGCGATTGCAGCCCCCCAAACATCTCCAACGCCCAAGTGAGAACTGCTCTCTCCAAAGCAAAAAACACAGCATCCATGGGACCTGATGGTGTCCCCGGCTGTGTGCTCCACGAACTCAACGAGGAATTAAACCCACAGCTAGGACAGCTGTTTAATCATAGTCTTACCTCTGGATACATACCCAGGGAGTGGCGCACTGCAACTGTGGTCCCACTTCACAAAGGCGGTGCCTCCACCGACCCTGGAAATTACCGGCCCATTAGCTTGACAAGCCTTATCTGCAAAGCCATGGAGAGGATCATAATGGACCTCATAAATAAAGACATAGGGAATTTGCAGACTTTGGATCCATCCCAGTTTGGCTTTGTCAAAGGCAGATCATGCCTTCTAAACTTGGTTGACTTTTGCGAAACAGTCACCAAAGCCATTGATGAGGAAAGGGCAGTCCATACAGCCTACCTCGATCTGGCGAAGGCCTTTGATACAATACCCCACTCGGGTATCATTGAAAAACTCATCAGCTTAAATGTTAACCCATACATCACAAGATGGGTTGCAAACTGGCTGAGTGACAGAACCCACAGGGTCAGAGTTGCTGGCGCCATGTCAGACTCAAAGCCTGTCACAAGTGGTGTACCACAGGGCTCAGTCCTGGGCCCACTCTTGTTTGGCATCTACTTTTCCGAAGTACAAGCAAACACAGGAGGGTTATGGCTGACAAAGTTTGCAGATGACTGCAAACTGGGCCATAGTAGAAAACACATCTGACACAGATATCCTTCAGAAGGGTCTCACAGAAACGGATAACTGGTGCCAGAGCCATGGCCTAAAGTTAAATGCCAAAAAATGCATAGTCATACCCTTCGGGAAAAACAAGGTTACCCTAGCTACCAAATAGGTGGCAATCCACTGAGTACAGAAGAAGTTATCAGGGACCTGGGGACCCAGGTTGATAGTAGTCTGTCATTCGACACCCATGTAGCTAAAGTAGTTAGGAAGACCTTCTACATTGCCCACCTTATCATGAAGGGATTCTCATCTAGATCAAGGGAGGTCATAGTCTCCCTATACTCATCACTCATCAGACCAATGATTGAGTACAATGCCCCATTGAATGTATCTGACCCGACACTTGCAGCAGCTGGAGAGGCCACAAAGTTCCTCACCAAAAGGATAAAGGGTCTCAAACATCTGTCCTATGCTGCCCGACTGAAAGAACTCCAGCTCTATTCAGTTGCTTACCTGCTCAGAGGTGACCTTTGCCTAACATACAAGGCCATGTCAAACCCAGATTTGATGAATATGCTTCACCTCAAAAATCTAGATCCATCAGAGCCACAAGGCGGGAGACTTAAACCTCGACACGGCTATTAATAGGGCGTGCTGGAGGATAGATTCATCACCCAAAGACTCCCTATGCTGTGGAATAAAATCCCGGTATATGTGAGGCAGAGCACCTCGCTGGCCTTGTTCAAGAGAAATCTTGACCAATGGATGGGAGATCGCAGATATACCCCAGGGATTACCTCAGTGTCACTGCTCGACAGAGGCACAGCAAAATAATGGGTATAGTTCCCCATACTAAAGGGGTGGCGTAAGCCACAAAACTATAAGCTAGGCTTGTAAATGCCCTCGGGCAGATAGCCTAGTATGAACCTATGAACCTATGAACCTATGAACAGAGGTCCTTACCCCCTAGGGATTGTCTACAGGGTGTAGATAGATGCTGCTGAACTATACATCTCAATGACTTACTGTTGATTGTTTGGTATTCTGTGGCCCAGTCTGCCTTTACTATATCACTACTTGATGGACTTAGCCTGGACAGCAACATTTGTTAACTTTTCCAAACTACTGTATTAGTTTAACTGTTTCACAGTTGCATTACTCAGTTTATGTGGATGTCCGTGTCTAAACAGCTATATCACATGGCATATACAACTGTAATAGTACACAAATAAAGCTTTCCGATTTATGCAAACCTGTGTGTGGTGTTATATCCTTTGATTTCTCAGTGGGTATATGTTGCAGGCAATGATTGTCATTTGCATGGGTGGCTCATACAGTTTCCAGTTGGTAAGGTGGTAACTGTAGGAATAGTGGCTGTTCCATATTGTGTGCACCTATTACATATGTATCTTACTATACATATCTCTGCGTGTGTATGCGTAATTACATATATATCTATATGTGTGTGTGTATATATATATATATATATATATCTGTATCTGCATATATGTGTCTGTGTATATGTATTCAAGGGATGCCCATGTCATGTCAGGTTATGGGATCTGGTAGTGTATTGCAGGGCAGACATGTTTGGCCCAGGAAGGTATATCTATTCGTACAAGACGTATATTGTTTGGGGACTCTCAACC
>NC_056731.1:1070094256-1070109256 GCF_019279795.1 Protopterus annectens | reverse complement strand
CTATGCACCATGATCCGTACCTAGTGATGGGTGACAGGTTCCTGTCTGCGCCCACTCCTAGGGGGGCAGGCCCCATCCTTTTAGGTGGTTCCACCTGAAAGTGGTGCAGGATAAATGGACAGGGAGTTCCTGCGTTGGGCCCCAGACATGCTGGTGCCCGGTGCCATGGCCAGCTGAGGTGGGACAGGTTGGTTCGCTGGGTCCGGCCTTCCCAAACGTGCTATAGTGTTTAGATTTCATCATCATATGTGGGTTAGTAACAGTGAACAGATTCCAGGGTTATGTATAACAGTATGCCCAGACACCAGATATGGAACAGTTGTATAGCGAACAGAACACATGCATATATGGGACCACAGTGGTAATAAGAACAGCATGCAAGTACATTGATGGCAATATGCTACCAATGTTGGAATATTTCATTATAGCACATGCATGGGAGCAATTAATATATATATATCTATATATATATATATATATATATATATATATATATATATATATATATATATATAAAACTGGACATTATCAGAACATAGGTGTCATTACATACCAGTGGGGTGGGTTAGTTGATTATTTTGGAGATATGGTGGGGGGTAGAGAAAGATGTCAATTAACAACTATTATATTCCTGTAGTCCACATTACTCTCCTAGTCAGTATTGTTATCTGTACCTTGCAAGTCTTACTACACTGCCCTATAGCCTTAGTTTGGACAGTGATATGGCTGTCATCATCATTATACATGAGCTGGTTTTACCTGCACTGTACACCTCTTACCTGGTATACCTGTGAAGGGAATGTTTGTTAACACTAACTAACTGTTTCTACACATACTCCCAGACTATGGGTTGATGTTATGCACATAGCTATCCAACTATTTCTGCACAAACTCTGGCCTTGTGTTGACCACATGCAGGTGTGCTGGGACACATCTAGAGTATTGCCCTCTTCAACCTTTAGTGACCTGACACACACATATAAATGCTTTCCTACACAGTTATATTATGTAGCACAGTGTGGGTGACAGTGATCAGTAATTCATAATTGTTCAGAAAAACTGCAGCACTCACAATTCCCTACAATACCAGAGTGAACAGTACCAGTACAGGTTATTATGGTCTTTATTTCTCAGCACAGTGTTTGTATCCGAGATAGCTGTGGGAGCAATGTTTGTTAGCACTACCTGACTGTTGCCACACAAACGTCCAGATTACACATTAGTATTGTGCGCATACATCTCACTCAGTTACTGTACACACTCTGGTCACAGCTTGACAACATGGGGATGTAGATAGGACATACTTGGCTTATTACTCTCATAACAGTTTTTGGGATTGATACAGTGACAGCGTTTTCTCATAGATGTTTAACAATTACTTGTATTCCCTGTTTGCTGGCTAAACATCTGGGATCATCCCACAGACTTACCAGGTGGACAGGCAGCAGATACGGGCCCATATACTGGACATTCTGGCCTCATATGTATAGTTGTGGGGTATGATTCTATATGCAGCCTACTTCCACTCCCAGGATTCAGACCATGGCTGTGTCTGCTACAACTTAAACATACTGGCCATCACAGCTGTGTCTGCTATATAGATATTGCTGTATATCTCCTATCTACTTTCTGACTTATTAATCCCCTGTGCTTTTGCATTCTGACCTTGTATTACAACACCCTTATGCAGATTTCCTAGACAGTTATATGTTGTAGGACAGTGTGGGTGATAGTAATGTGTAATACCTCATTATTCAGAGCAACTGCATCAGTCGCACTGCCATAAACAGCACCAGTACTGGGGAGCATTCTTGCATTTCTGGGCACAGTGTTGGTATCTGACAGACCTGTGGGAGAAATGTTTATTAGCACTACCTGAATGTTCCCACACACAGTACCAGATTCCACATTGCTATTATGCACATACATCCCACTCTGTTACTGTACACACTCTGACCACAGCTTGTCAAATTGGGGTGTAGATGGCTTCTTAGTCTCATAAGGTACTGGGGAGTTGCTAGTGTACCAGCTTTGTTATGATAGATGTGTGTCAATCAGTTGTATTTCCTGTTTGCTGCCTATATATCTGGGATCATCCCATTGATTGCCCAGGGGACAGGTTGATAGGCAACAGATATGGGCCAGTTTACTGGACATTTTGGACATATCTGTACAGATGTGGAGTATGATTCTGTACGCAGAGTACTATCACTGGCAGGATTCGACCCATGGCTGTGTGTGCTAAAAAAACAACAGTTCACATCTCAGTTGCATGTGCTATTCGGGTTTTGTTGTTTGCATTTTCCCCTTTTTATTGTCTATGTGTCTCTTAGTTGTACTAAATGGCCTCTGGGGATTACACCTGTAATAAAGGCATTCCCACACATTCAATTTATGGTGCATGGTGTGGGTAACAGTGCCTAATACAATAGTACTATTACATGATTGTGAATCTACATTACCATATGATACCAGAGTATACACATGCAGTCCAGCAGTTAGACCTTTATTGTCAGGCTATTAGATGTTTATTGACATATAAATTATATGATGATATTCCTGCCATATTCTCTAATGTATGCAGTACTTGCCTTGAACAATACAGGTTGTATACAGGCAACTAATTTGCTACTACTTTTTAGTTTTATTTCCTATGACAGTAAATGCATGAGTATTACTGACCTGCCTCACGTCAAAACCTCGCCAGGTGACTGACGTGGGCCTCCTGGTTCATGGCCCACTCCATTGCAGCTGTGGGGGATATAAGGGGAATATTCAGCCATACCTATCCATGATATACCTGAGCTGGTAATTATTACACACATAGTGGGGTAATACTTACACACAACTGGAACATCCCTGGTTGCTCTAGCCTCTTGGATTCACTCCTCCAAGTGGTCCCCCTAATGCCACTTTAAGTCAGCATAGTGATGCCTGACCTGCACGCCAGATAGGGGTATGCCAGTGGCACTGTTGAGGTCACAGGCAAGACAGTCCCAGGCCTCCCCCTTATATTGGGAGCCCTGTTAGTGGCCCTGCAGCAGTCTCTGATCATGGTCTTTAACAAGGAGTCCTGCCATGACTTTGGAATCCTGGATGCACCAGTGCTGCGCCTGAAAGTGCACACCTTCTCCCCTTACTGCCATTGTGCCTGCATAGGGAAGCTACAACCAGTTATGAGATGTATTCCCGCCTCTTGAGTTTAAGTAGGGCTGATTTCCCACACTCTTCTGTGATTGTCCAGTTTTGAAAAGGCTAGGCTATGGGCAAACCTGCTTACCTATGGTTGGCATTATTTAAAGGGCTTTAACACTGGGCACATTGTGTTAGCTGGTCTACTCATTGCTTACACCTCCTAAGCTGGCCTGTGCAATGCTTAGCATTGATTACATTAGACTTTGCATTATAATTCCTTTTTGGTTTTGAGTTATTATTCATTACACCTTATATGTATGCCTGGTATCCATGATTCGTGTGTATGTACACTGTACGGGATCCTTGTGCTTTATTGGGGACTTCAACAGTCTATTAAATTACACCTGACACTGGCCTTACTGCGGTAGTCCGGTTCATGTATTTATGTTATGTAGTTGGTTAAGGCACATATGCCTGTATACTGATTCCTTTCACAGGTTCAGTTTGGTTTTACTATGGTGAAGACTTGTTTGCTGATGCCTAATTGTTCTGCACTTCTGTGTTGGTTTGTTGATTAACTACTGTGATTATGGTGTATAGGGTCCTGGGTTCGAGACCTGCATGGTTCTTTATTTTTGTTGCTGGGCAGAACAAGGGCTATTGGAAACAGAGGGATTAAGGCACATTTGAGCAGTTGTAAGCGAGTTTGTGTGAGGGTAAGCAATGCTAACATCCGATTACATATGCTTATAGAGAGTTAGCTTCTGGATTGCTTAACCTGTGTGTGCATTGCTTACTCCCATGCAAAAGGACTTAAACCCACTTACTACTGCTTAAATATGCTTACTACTGCTTATTGGTGCTTAAACCTGCTTACTAGTGCTTTATTCATTATGACACTGACACCTCACATGTGAATTTACTGCAGTACTCCAGTTCATAAATACATGTTATTTAGTGGGTTATGCAACATAAATATTAGTCATAACTTGCTTTGCCATGGAAAATGGAATGTGCTGCAGTGGGACTCGAACCGCGAATGCCTGCTTGTAAGGCAAATTCTCTGCTCACTACACTATTGCTATGTTGTGTCATGTGCATATATCTTCCTTGTTATCCTCTTCAGCCATTTAAGCTGCATTAACTGTAGCTAAGCGATGGGCACATCTGCGCACCTGCGATTAGCTTTAATCGGATTTTAAAATTAAAAAAATTAAGGGTTTGTTCATTTTATTGGTGATTACTTGCTGTTGTACATGAGGGGGAATGTTGGTGGGGATATGCGGACACCTATGAGTGGTCTCACTCATTTCTTACCCCTTTCTCTTGTTCTTCATTGCAGGAGCATGCATATTCTGAGAGCTCTGCTCTCACACATGCTTCGTGCACTTTTACATGCTCTGTGTAAGATTAGGAGCTCAGGCAGTGCGCCTCATTACTATGCATGGTGCGCTGCCATCCTGCTCCTAAATGGCTGCCTCCACTCAGAACTAAGCTAGTCCTGTACAGAGCAATAGTAAATCTGGGGGATATACATTTATGTATATGTACAAAACACGACTAATGTTAACAAACATTTTCCCTACTGCTGAATGACTCTACTGAATGATATGTTTGAAAAACAATCAGACATATTGACAGCTCAGATGGCTTAATGGCAAATTGCCTTTGGCTAGGGTGTGCAGGTTCTTGGGTTCAGGACTTGCAAGGGCTGACTATTTTGTTGCTGGGAAGAACAAGGCTTGTTGGATACAGAGTGATTAAGTCACTTTTAAGCAGTTGTAAGTGGGTTTGCAAGGGTTTGCACAGCGGTAAGCAATGTTAACTTCCAGTTAACAATGCTGACAGACAGCCATAAAAGTGCTTCATCTGTGTAGGCATCACTTAGTACTGCACAAACAGGCTTACTCCCACTTACTACTGCTTACTCCCACTTAACCCCACACTAATTTCTTTAAAAGAAAAGAAAAAAGGGGTGATTGGAAAGTGGTAAAAAAGGGGGCATAATGAGGGGAAAAAGAATATGAAAGATAGCTAGGGATGAGCAGCATGAGTGTACGGAAGGTCCGTAGCTGTACTTTTCTTCTACAGCAACAGCTGTAAATATATACTTAATTTGGAGGTAAATTTTGACATTCAAACCCATGAGAGAGGGGTAAGGACAACAATAATGTGTTGTGAAGCCTGTTAGACCTGATTATAAATGTCCAGTGGACACATGCAAAATAGACAGTTATGTATGGGGCGACATTTTTTTTTGGGAACAGATTGCCCTTTTTCTTCCTAAGGTGAGAGTAGGATGTTGGAGAAGGATTTTAGGTAAATTTGGGAAGGTTGGTTGGGTAGGAAGACAGACAAGACAGCATACAGGGGGGTATATGACACATGTGGGGGGTAAACACCTTGGCTGTGGAGGGGTGTTTGGTAATCGGAAGCACACAAGCCCCCAAACGGATATAGTGGGCCTGAGGAACCCAACCATGGGCAGTCACCACTGTACCTTCATGGTCCCAAAGGTGGCTGTGTTGGGTGCTGAGCAGGAGGGGCAGGCTGACCCTCTAAATGTGCCATGTGGCCCTCAAGCTGGCATAGCTGACCTCCCAATTCTTTGCAGAGGTCCCTATGCACCAAACACCGGACCTGGCTTCAGGTGACAGGACCCTGTCCATGCCTGCTCCCAGGGTGGGGATGAGCCCCATCCCCTGAGGTGGTTTCATCCAAAGGCGGTGCAAGACCAGTGGACGAGGAGGTCCTGGGGTGGGTCCCAGACAAACTGGGGCCCAATGCCACTGCTAGATTAGGCGGGAGAGGCAGATCCACTGGGTTCTGCCTTCCCAGACGTGCTATGGTGTTGCAGTTTTTGAACATATGTTGGTTAGTAATGGTAAACACATTATAGGATTAGTTATAACAGCATGCATGAGTATTCCCATTAACCCAAAACTACAGGTTTGGAACATTTACATAGCAAAGAGAACAAATGCATATATGGAACCACAGTGAGCATTACACCAGCATGCAGGTTACATTGATAGCAACAGGCCAGCAATGATAGTATTTGAGCAGGAAGCATTAATTGGAAAACATTTCAACATTTGCAGAATAATAGGACACATGTCCCAATGGTAGGTTTGGTGGAAAACATACCTATCCATTTATGTGTTTAGATAATTGGTGAAGATAAGGTGGGGGAGAGAGAAAAAGATGTCAAATGTAGATTCGTGCAGTGATTACAGCTTTAATGATCATTGCTCTAATCATTACTCTTCAGGTATTATTACAACAACCTATGGCCTTGGGTTGGGAAGTGGTGCGTTTGTACACAGTGTATAATTACAGCCTTCTTATAGTTACTTTATACCTGCTCTTATGTGGAAAACCTGTGGAGGAAATTTCTGTTAACACTACCTGACTGTTTCGACCCATACTCACATAGTCAGGGTTACATATGTGCACTCATAGTGTGTGTGTGTGTGTGTGTGTGTGTGTGTGTGTGTGTGCGTGTGCGTGTGCGTGTGTGCGTGTGTGCGTGTGTGTGTGTGTGTGTGTGTGTGTGTGTGTGTGTGTGTGTGTGTGTGTGTGCATGTGTGTGTGTGTGTGCCTGCTACTGCCATACTCTGCCTTGGTTTAGATCAGTCACCCTGGTTGTTGGCAGCAGGGACCAGTAGCTGTGACAGCATGACACATTTGAAAATTTCTAGGGGGAGACCACTTGGTGTATAAACTTATCTTGCTGTCATTTGCAGCCTTGGGTTTGGACCATGGGTGTTGGACATGGTATAACTACAGCCTTCTTATAGATACTTTATACCTTCTCTTACCTTGATGACCTGTGGAGGAAATTTTTGTCAACACTACCTGACTGTTTATACCCATATTCACATAGTCAAGGTTACATATGTGCACTCATACTGTGTGTGTGTGTGTGTGTGTGTGTGTGTGTGTGTGTGTGTGTGCGCTACTGCCATACTCTGCCTTGATTTCTATTGATCACCCTAGTTGTTGGCAACAGGGACCAGTAGCTGTGACAACATGACACCGTTAAACATGTCTTGTGGGAGACCACTTGGTGTATGTACTTATCTTGCTGTCATTTGCACCATTGGGGTTGGACAGTAGGTGTTTGACATGGTATAACTGCAGCCTGGAAGATCTGTGGTGGAAATTTCTGTTGACACTACCTGACTGTTTCTACACATATTCACAAAGTCCTAGTTGAAATTATGCATACAGCTTACTACCATTACCAGGATTTGAACCATGGCTATTTCTGCAAAAAGTATTACAAGCATGTGCTTCTTCAGGACAAGCTATTAAAAAACTGCTGTCACTTTCTTGAATGTTTACTGTCTAATTCTCTCTTGGTTCTACAAACATTCCTATAAATACCTTTTGACATAGCACATTGTAGAAAACAATGGTTAACACAACATTACTATTCAGATATCAGATCTTGTTGCATGAAACATTTCATATCAATTAATCTCATGTCTTAGAGAGGTACTAACTTTGTCAGATGAGACTAGATTGTTTAATGCTTTCAGAGCTATAGTTGCTGTGCATAACCTGTACACATTTCAATTCAGACAATACCAGAGTAAAAACAACCAGTCCAGTGTTTTGTATTTTATTGACAGGCAGTTACCATTTTATTTATATATAACCTATATGAGACTATTACTGTAATAATATCTGGTTTATTCAGTACAACCCATACCCATTTTTAATACTGCAAGGTGACATTATACTCCTTTATATTTATTTGGTATGAGTACTACAAGCTAGAGTGTTACTCACCAGCCTCGCAACACAGCCTTTGCAATGTACTCACATGTGCTTCCTGATTCACAGCTCACTCAGCTGGTGTTGTAAAGAAGATAGAGAAACATTTATGCATACCTATCCATCACATACACAGACTGGACTTTGGTAAACAGTTATTGATATGAACTCTTACACACCCTGGGACATCAATCCTCTGCCATTCTTCTTGGAATCACTGATCCAAGAGCTCCCTCTTCCTCCGCTTCAAATCAGCATACTGATGCTGGATCTGGTCTCCAGTCGGAGGGATGCCAGTGGCACTAGAGAGATCATGAGTGAGAATTTCCCAGGCCTCAGCTTTATATTGGGAGCCCTAGTACTGGTCCTGCAGAAGTCTCACATCATGGTTTTTAAGAAGGAGTCCTACCATGACCTTGGACTCCTGTATTCTCCACTGTTGTGCCCGAAAGTGCATACCCTCTCCAACACCAGCCATACTGCCTACAGTGGGGCTCTACATCTGGTTATAAGCTGTATTCCCAACAGCAAGGTTTAAATATAGCTGATTTCCTGACCTTTGCCATGATGGGATGGTTTTGAATATGCTAAGTTAAGCTAAGTGTCGGGCGAACCCGTTTAGCTGGTTTGAGCAATGCTTAGAAGGGTAGATGCTAAGCACTGCTTATCAGAGCACAAATCCTCTTAGCTATGCTAGTTCTTGCTTAGAATTTACATATAAGCAATGCTTATTCTGACTAAGCATAGCTGAGCACAAGTTAGCATTGTTCAGCTTTCCTTTTACAGACTATCAGCATTGTGGGGTTGATTCCTCATAAATGACATATTACGATGTGTATGTTTACCTTCTATTACATCCCCCTATATGCTTTTATTACAATACATTGTTTTATGACTTTTATTGCTATGCTGTATGGGACACTTGTGTTTCTATTGGGGGTGTCACATCTGTACTACACTGACACCTCACATTTGGACCTGCTATACTACCCTGGTTAACAAATATGTATATATATATATATATATATATATATATATATATATATATATATGTATATATTATTCACTACCTACTGATAGGTTTTTTATCTTTTTGTGCTTTTTTAACATATAAAAATGAATGGAGACTCAAACCACGAATGCCTGCTTGCTAAGCAAAAGCTCTAACCACTACGCTATTTCACTTCACACTGCTTTGACTGTATATTTCTATTCAGATTGGGATGTGTAAGCTGGGCTGAGCATAGCTGCGCGACATGCACTCCCGCTCAGCTACAATTAAACTTTATTGCGGACAGAAAAAAAATACATATGTGTTTTAATTTTATTTACTGGGGTGGGTTGCACATTGCTTTCTGCACCATTATCTTTGTATTTCTCTTACAAACTTAGAAAGTTGATAGACTAACAAGCCTTGATCTAGCAATACTCTTCTGAAGGGTATGATGTCTGGAACTCAAATGTCTCTCATTATTTTCCACTTAACTGTTAATGCTTTTCAACTAATTTGCCAGATCACCATCATGTTTCGGACTGTGGACCATGAATTTTGGGCACAGATCTGCATACCTCTCAACTGTACAGATTTTCTCTGGATGTCCGAGTTTTGGCTCATATTTTTGGCCTGTTCCTTTTTTTCTCCTGGCAAGTCACTGGGATGATCCCAGGATTGAAGTCACTAAATAATGACATAACATTTGAGTTTTAGACTTCAAATCCTTCAGAATGTTAAAATGAACACTGTCAGTCTCTAGCAACATTGTTTATAAAGGCAATATTTAAAATATGTCCCTACTTGTCCCCCCATTTTGTCGAACTTTGTCCAGATTTCTGGCATTAAGAGGTTGAGAGGTATACAAATCTGGATATTCTGTGAAACTCTGTATGGTTGAGAGCTGTAATGTGCATTTGCACAGATTTCCAGCTTCTGCAGAATGCCAATGTGCCATATGTCACTTTAGCAATACAGAGGGTGTGTCACAGAAGCTGTGACACACCCCCTGTATTGCTTTCCTGTTTGCCGGTTTTATTTCAGTGTCCGAGGACACTGAAATTATTTATTTTACATTTCAGTATCCGTGCACACTGAAACACTGGAATAATATTAGAGTTATGCTCTAATATTATGCCAGTACAGCTTTGAAAGTGCCATATGGCACTTTCTGAGCGCAGGGAGCATGCTTAGTGTCCATGCACTGCACAGACATGCCCCCTGTGCTCGTACTGGGATTTTGTCTGTGTAGAGCATACAGCAGTACGCCTTCATTAATATGCAAAGCCCACTGCTGCTCTACATGGCCACGATCTACTCGTACTGGGATTTTGTCTGTGTAGAGCATACAGCAGTACACCTTCATTAATATGCAAAGCCCACTGCTGCTCTACATGGCCACGATCTACTCTGTGCAGGAATAGCACTATTCCTGCATGGAGCTTATGAATCCTGGGCTGTATCTTTTGTGGACGTGCAAAACAAGTTGGCAACATTCTAAGCCAACAGGATGCAACTTATAGAATCTTCCACCTGTGTACTACTGAAATGTGGGCATTAGTGGCCAAAAATCTCCTCATTCCATATATCCAAATGTGATCTATGACTAATCTCTCTAAATTAACAACTAAATATTGTTACCTTTCAAAAAGCCAAGAAAAAAAGTCAGATTCATTATTTTATCAAATAAATGGAACCCACTGTGATACCATACACAGACACTAGTGGTTATCAGTTAAGGAAATAGCTCATTTTTATTAAATACTCTAATGTATAAACTATTAAAAGAAAACAAATATCCACTTTAAAAAAGGGTACTAGTCAGAGGACCCTGGAAGAAACAAAGAAGTCATGATGTGCGTCAGGTGCAGAGACCCCCACCATGCACCATGGTAACAACAGAAAGAGCTTTCTATAAAATTGTGCCAGCTCTATGAAATACTGTACCAAACAAACTACAAAAGCTAGCAAGCTCTCGTTTGATAGTTCTTGAAGGCATGCATTGATAGCATACATCTCAACCAGTTGGACCAAGAAATCTGGACAAAGCCATCAGTAAAAGTACGACAAAAGCCCAAAAATAGGGACAATTTTTAAATATTGCTTTTATAAACTTAGAAAATTGATAGAATAATGGGTTTTGTGTTAGCATGAATTTTCTGTAAGGTATGAAATCTAAAATTTAAATTCCTGTCATTATTTTCTAATTTCATTCTTTAATGATTTGCTACTAATTTGCTAGAAAACTACAATTTTATTAAAAATGGACAAAAATATGAGGCAAAAATCTGGACATTCTGCGAAAATCTATACAGTTGAGAGGTATACTTGGTAGCAAATGTAAGTGGAATTGTTATACGGATTCAGGTTAGATCTAGGGAATTAGTGCCTACAGTTTTAAATTTTAAGTCACATTGTACTATGCAATGTGTAACCATAATGATTCATTGTGACAATGGTGCAAGCAATGTAAATATTAAATATATAGTGTTAATATTATATTACATGAATTAGTGGTTGTGTAAGTAACTTGCATTTAGAAGCAATGTCCTTATCTAGAATGCAGTGATTTGGGCAAATAATGTTCATATAAAAGGCACATAGATAGTTACTGAACTGTAAATGTTGGTTATAGCATAACCTCAGTATAAATGTTAGATTTAAATGTGACTTAGAAGGTAATCTGTAAATACTTTAAAAAATGTTACTGACCCTTGTTTAAAAAAAATTGCTATTGTCTCTTGGGCCTGGCAATGCAGGTAAATATTCTTTGGACCAGCTCCTCTGGTGTAGTCTCACTTTTAACCCCACTCACCTCTTAATGTCCCTGTTCAGGTGGCCAATAATTTGCAGATTTGATTTATGAAAGTCTGCTGCTGCTACTCTGCTGGCAAGCCACACAGCCAAAAGGCAATACTTAAACAACAAATACAGCATTTTGTGTCTAGCTAGTCAATAAAGACAGTAATGATAAATGAAATGTGGCTGTAAATGCCATTTGCAGTGAAATGTGCAGCAGTAGTGAATACTTGTGTCAATTGTCTATCATCTTAGAAAGTTCTATAATAATGTTACTAGAGTTAATATTAATAAGTCAGAGAAACAGTAATCATATCGCCTTGGGTTTTTGACAGTACTTTTTTCTATCACTTGCATGCTTTATCTTTTTTAAAATAGATGTCTAAAAGCTGTAGTTATTGAGTAACTGGCATTGTTGATATCTTTATATTGTGAATATCTGAGAAAAACATGTCTATTTTTTTAATCTCACTTGAATCTGATGGAAACAAATTCTCTGTATGGAAAATCAAATCTTAGTTATGTCATCTGTTTGGCTACAGTCTCATGCTCTTTCAGAAAAACACTAGATAACTGGACAACCTATTCACAATTTTAGTAATGGTGTTGTAGATTACTGACAGAATCTATAAATTCAAAGACACTGAAGGATTTTGTCTTGAATTAGCATTTCTTGTACTGGCAAAAGGTATGTATCTACAGCTTGTTTTAGCAAAAATAAATAAATTGCACCATTGGTCCTGTAAGATCAGAAGATAGTGAGTTCTGTTCTCACAAAGGTCATTTGAATTATTATTCCAATACTGACATTGCAGTGCAGCTTGGGGGAAGGGGTATATTGGTACAGTCTTGAATTTCCCATCCTTTGGATGAGATGTTAAAACAAGGCCCCATCTGCCTGAGTTGGTGGCAGCTCAAGTGGATGTAAAGATAGGGTGATTTCCTCTGTGCCCTTTCCAATTTTCACATACTCAGTGTAAATGCCATTTCAAGTCACCCTTGAAAAAAGCACACTAGCCTGGGGGTTGGAACTTGGTTAACAAAGGATAAATTAATGAATCATAACCTTCAAGTTTCAGTCTGACACATATGCAGTTACAGAAATGTTTACAGTTTTTGTAACGTTAAGCACATGTATGTTGATTAGCGTGCATATGTTTCCAGTGGATATGTTGAAGAAGAAACGAATCAAATAAGCGTAATAACTAGCTATGATTTTGTATATGTTTGAGAAAGGCCAGGGGAGGAAAAACGATCTATGAGCTGATAAGTCAAACAGACAAGTTATATTTAATTTGCATAGTGATAACAGGCTGTTGATTTGCTGGATAAAAGAGAGCCTACCTGGATTGAATGTACTATACATGATAAGTGCTATAATATGTAATGGGTAATAATTAGTACATCCCGTATTCTGACTGTTCCTCGGTTTTGATTTTCATCTGCTATGTAATTAAGATTACTTTATTGAGCATATGCAGCTATTAAGAGGTAAAAGATTTTATCTTTGGATTCCACATATTAAGTTACTAGGGTATCAATCCAAGTCACTAATAAATGTTAAATTATGTTTCATGTTATAACAAGATTACGTGGGACCATCCTGTTTACAATAGCTCATCTACTACCTCAACTGCACTACTGTTGAACTCTGAGAACAGTAACTTGAGAGTTGGTTACAGTTTACAGTGACTATACCTGAGACTGATTAATTGCAGTATTTATATCACTGAGCATATAAATAGATCGCTTGCTATGCACTAATGCACTGCTAATGAAACTACTCCTGTGAAAAGGGCAGATTTAGAGGGGGTGCTAGGGGTGCTACAGCTCCCCCATATGTGCTTATTTTAAGAAGTAATCAGCCAATAAATATTAAAATAGTTTGGAAAGAGCATTTTTCATATTAAAGTGCCATCTGTAATTTGCAGTTGCAGGCAAGCTCTTTTATCATTGTTGATCATTTTCATTGTTAAAGCAGTCCATCTGATGATGTTGCCATTAGGGCAATTAACAGATAATCAGTTGAAGATTTTGTACTTTGAATCTCAGCAGACAAAATTCTGTAAAGTAGTGTGAGCCTCCTTTTTGTAACAGTGAACTGTAATAATCTCCCAGAGTTATTTTTGTTTCAGTTAGTAAAATAGATAATGATTTTTTGTGACTCCCAGATAATACTATGCATGTACCAAATAACTTGCTAGAAGCAGTAAGTGAGGTGATGTAGGCAATGTTATTTTTATAAAGCATGTGGCTTAACAGAAGTACTTCTGTCATTTTGGCATAGTGTAAACTGTTGTGGTAACAACATTTATAGACTTTAGGCTTGGTACAGGACTGTTTTAAGAGAAAGGAATAACTCTTAGTTGTAGTATATTTGGATACTACAGCAGAACCTGTAGCATACAGCTTGCTAAAGCACTTTTCTGTTATCTATCAGTTCTGGGATGTGATTTAAACCTTAATTTTATTTGTATTGTAGGAAAAAGTTGTGATTCTGCCTAAATGTTTTGTAACTGTTGCATGGACTAATATAAAGATAATGAGAACTAAATCAAAAAAATATTAGTTGATGATGAACGCCACATGAACAAAATGTTGCTGTGATCATGGCAATGCTAGTAGTCACTGTCGGTGTTTGCATGGCAGCTACTAGATTTTAGCGGAGTAACTTTATTAGTTGGCCAGTTATGAGGTAATACATATATATTACTGGCTAAATTTATCAACAGGGTGTGCTTTTTGGTAGTGATTCCCCTTATCCTGGGGTAAAACATCCCCAGTGCTTTTGTATTAATTAAATGGCTGCACATCCATAGAGCATAACTTAAAATGGCTATACCCTCTACTGACACTCTTTGTGTTATGTCATGATGTAATGCCATTTTGGCTGCACCTCCTATCTCAATTTGGACATTTAAAAAGATGACAATCCCATGAAGAACAGATAAGTGAGCAGCAGTGAAAAAACTCTGTAGGAATGCACATTGTACAAGGACACTGATGTTTGATTAATGAAAAAATGAAATTCCATTTTCACAATATGAAACTAAAAACTATACCAAAGTATGGTTTATTGGTGGTACTCTGATTTAATTTAATTTGTTTAGTAATAACTGTGTATCTGGATAGGAAAAAAAAAATATATATACATATATATATATATATATATATATATATATATATATATATATATATATATATATATATATAAACTAGATCACTCAATAAAGCAAACTAACAATATTATATATGTATTCATTTATTATTTAATACACAGTAAATAAAGAAAT
>NC_056731.1:1070084256-1070089256 GCF_019279795.1 Protopterus annectens | reverse complement strand
AAGCAGACAGAAAAGGAGGAATGGGTGTACATTCTGGAAAATACTTCTGTAACAACGCCTAGTATTTTCTGAGGGACTGGGAAACCCAAGTGTTATCCCACTGAAAAACACTGGCACATTCTAGCAATTGTCTCACAGAAAGAGAAACCCCACACTAAGACTCAGAAACTGAGCTCTCATCTGAGTTTAAATCTGAAATCTGATAGAAAAAAGCTGTATCCATCCTTGTAACTTCCTGTTCAGATTCACAATCTTGAATCTCTTCAGAAAAAGATGTATCACTCTTTATTTTACCAGAAATTACTTTAAAACAGGGATCAACAGCCTAAATTAAACCCTGAGCCAGACCCAGTCATCTACTCCTAGCTAAAGAAATTTGAGGAAGAGTAGATACATGCTTGGTTTTCAGTTTCTTGTTGACAGGAAACACGTGGCCAACCATTTCTCTAATGTCAATAGCAGCTTCAACAGAGATGGGTACAGCATTCTGACAAAACAGGGAAACCCTCCCTGTTCCCTCTCCCAGAACCTACAAGAATATTTCTCCCATTTCACACTGAAGGGACCCCAACACCCACAGAGGTTGTGGCTAACCCTTGGCCCATAGTGGCTGTTGGTTCTACAACAGAGGAATCTGGAAGTAAAACATGTGGTACAACAAATGGTCACAGTAGTGTCACTGACCTGAGGCTGAGGCTGGAAGAAGGATCAACAGTCGGAACAATAGTCTGTCCCATGGTCAAGCCAAAAATGGTGCCTTTTTCACAGGGAAGACAATCAGCAAATGCCAGTAAATACTACCAGTCTGCAAAAGCTATTTTTCTAGAAAAAGAGAGCCAAAAGTGCTTGAAAACACTGTGTCAGCCACACAAATGTAAAATAAATGCAATTTCTCCACAAGAAAAATGTCTTAGTTACTTTACACCAGTTTTAATAGGAAAGGAAAAATGAGTGCCTTCTTTAAAAATACATTATAGTCTTGTATGGTTTGTATAGGAGGCTCAGATTGTGCTGTTGGAGAACAAGGAGCTACTGGATGGAGTTTTAATATGAGTGCTAGCACGGCAAAAATGTATAACTACTTTAGCAATGCTAGTACAGACTGCTGATTCAGTGGGGTAATCCAAAAATCATAAGTTAATGCAATTGTTTAGAGGGAAATAAAAAAAGAAAATAAATAATGGATCAATGAAAAATGCCCAATAAGTTTCAATTTTTTTATTATGGAAGCAAACAATAATGATCAAATATCTTGTCATTACAGGGGAAATAACATACAATCCAGGGGTGTTCTGAGGCCCAACATCAGTGCCTTGGGCTTCTGTATCCTTGAAAGTTCTATTATTTCCTTGTTAGGCCCTGACTGAAAGTCTTTATTGTACTTAGAAAATAGGCTAAACTGTATAATTCATTTGTACTTTTTTTATTATTAATATATATATATATATATATATATATATATATATATATATATATATATATATAAACCACACATAAAAGACACTGAAATCCTAACCCTGGATACAACATTCAGAGGATAGCTAGGACCCACAAAAAAGGTGGTGACATTGCTATAATTTACAAAGAAAACCTCAAATTGCAACAGTTGGTTAGTAACCCCCAAACCTCCAAATTTGTGAAATTTTAATCTCCCGTCTTCAAATACACCACAATAAACACATCATTATTATAGATGTTTACATGCCACCAGGTAAAAACTCAACCACCAATGAAGACCTTTTACACTGGTGTGTATCAACATACACTCAGGAAACCATTATAATGGGGATATTCACCTTAACTGGACAACATGCTTCTCTAGTAATCCATCGAATTTTGTAAACCTATATTCTTTCTCCCAAATGATCCACTCCCTCACTAGGGTGGACAAATATTAATAAACAATCAATACTGCAATGGAGTCTCACTAACAAACCCTCCCTCTGCCCTCAATATGGCTATCTCCCTGGAAACCTAAGTTACCACCTACCAACTTACTTATATAGGCAAAGTTCTAGCTCCCCAAATAAGATTCTCTATAAATATATTTGTAGTAAAAAACTCTTTTTGACAGGAAGTCTTTAATACCTTCTTACAAAACTGTGACTGGTCCCTACTAAACCACCACCCCTTGGACTTAGCTTTACAATATTTTAATGAAAAAGTCAACAAAATCCTAAATAACCTCAGCCCCTTAGAAAAATTCACACCAAAGCTAAACATATGCTGTGGCTCACCAATGACATCATAAAACTTCTTAAACAAAGAGACAAAACCTGGTCCCAATAAGAGACTAAAGACAAGCCATAACTTATTAAATAATGCCAAATGTACAACCTTGTAAAAAAATTAGACAGGACAAAAAACCATCTCTATGAAACAAAACATCATAATAAACCCCCAGAAATGTCGGAGAGCCATCAAACACTTACTTAAACCAGGGCATAGCACAACCACAGCTCCATCCACAACTGAAACTACTGTAAACATTGCATCCCAGTTGAACTCTCAGCTCACTAATAATGCTTCCCCACTATTCATGCCTACACCCACAAAAGATGAACTCAAAACCTTCTCAGTAAATAAACTCCTGTCTAAACTAAAGCCCTCATCACTTACAGCTGATCAGCTCCCCAATGAATTTTTCAAAATAGCATCAGACACCATCTCGTACCCCATACCTATCCTAATTAAGTAATCTATAACAGAACAGTATATCCCAAAGCTGTGGAAAGTCTCTTACATGTTTCCTCTTCACAAGGGTGGACACCTCCACAGATTTCACAAACTACCGTCCAATTGCCATTCTCCCCTATAGCAAAAATTCTTGAAAAATGCATCCATGCTCAACTACTCAACTATTTAATAAAAAAAAAAAATAACATCCTATTTACATTCCAGCACAGTTTTAGACGCAAGCATAGCACCACCACTGCACTTGCCAATTTGACCAACTTAAACAAATCAGAAATTCTGGCCACCTTGCATCCAGCATCTTTGTAGATATGTCAAAAGCCTTTGACACTGCTTCACACCAGAAACTGTTCAATGAGCTAGCCTCCTTAAACCATTCCCAAACATCCCTCTGCTGGTTTCATAGATATTTGTCTGTCCGACAGCAGGAAGTAAAGTGGCCAGGTGTACTTTTCCTTCTACTGCGTGTCTCTGTAGGTGTACCACAAGGATCAATACTCAGACTACTACTTTTCATCATTTTCACCAACGGCACTGAGCCACCAAACATGCAAATATAGACAAATATACAGATGACTCTTCTCTCATATTCTCAGCTCACTCTTTTCCAGAACTCTTACAAACTACTCACAAAGTTTTCCTCAGCATTCAAAAATTCCTCTCTGACTCCAACTTATCCTTAACCATAACAAAACTAAATGCATGCCCTTCACTGGCAACAAAACCCAGAGTCCCCATTCAACCTTCACCACCTGCTCCACTAATAATACTGTAATTGAACCTGGTGAACATACCAAACTCCTCGGTGTTACAATTGACAACAATCTTAGATTTGATAAACACCTAACTATTACTATCAAAAAGGTACGCATCAAGCAAGGCTTGCTCTATAGAGTCAATTCTTTTCTTACTGATACCACCGGAAAAGCTATAGCCAATATTCATTTACTTTCCTCCATTATATATGCCTCTTCTATATTCACTAGTCTTAGAAAAACAGACTTTAATAAACTGGAATCCTGCAATAACAAAATAGTAAAATTTGAAACTGGTCTCCCTTACAGATCATACCCCTGCACCTCACTTAACCAACTAAAATGGCTTGAGCTACGTAATCAACTAACCTTCAACAAATTACTTTTTATGCAGAACGTTTCTCACCATCCTAGCAAGTATCTTGCTCTAAAGGAACTTATTCACCCCCACTGTAGCAAAAGCTCCCTAAGAACAAACAGCAAAGTTCTGCTAGAAGTAACCAAATCCAGCAATTACTACAGAGACTCCTTGGTATCAAATAAAATATCTAAAATCAGGAACTCCATACCTCAAACAATTATTGACAGCACCAACACTTTAAACTTTAAAATACTACAAAAAGAGCACCTCACCAACTACTGGCTCTGCTCCTGTACCAATCCTGGATGATCTCTCCTTCTTTTCCTTTCTTCTCCATTTTACCCCTGTCTCTCTTATTAGCCCCATATGTATTCCAGTCTATTCTGGGCTGGATAGCAGTAATACTCAACTATCTGTACATCTCCTCTCCCACGCCTTCATATTAACCCACTCTACCTTGACAGTCCCACCTCCCCCCATTTTTTAAACTTCTCTGCTGCTATACTTTTCATGAATATTATTTCTCTGTCCCTTATGTATCCAGTCTACTTACTGCACTTCTTCAATGGTACTACTCTAAAAAATGCTTATTCCTCTTCCTACAATCACACTGCTTATTTTCCTCTGTATTTCTCTCTATGTATGGCTCATCTGGTTTATTTATGACTTCATATTTTCATGCCATTTTATTTTTTTCATTTGTTTCCATATTTTGTTAATAGTATAGAACTGCCTAACATTCTTTGTTAATAGTACTGTAGTGCATAATTTCACTTCACCCATGCATCCTAATTTTATACTATCTTCTACTCATGCCAAAATTGCTTTATAATAAATATTGCTTAATTTTTCACCTCAACAATGCTACAAAATGTGTACTATGTATTACTTTTTAAATGTTTTTATTGTATCGGAGCTTTTCTCCCTGGGCCTATGCTGAAAATGGGATTTTTTTTTGACTCAGTTGGACTTTCCCCCTATATATATATATATATATATATATATATATATATATATATATATATAGGTACCACTTCACATGACTGAATCTCAAAATACTGAATTTCATTTGACTGAGACCACAATACCTAATTTTCAAAATACTGAAAACTCATTTGACTGAATCTCATTACACTGAAAGCTTACAATGCTGAATTTAAAAATATTGAATTTTAAGCCATAGATGTGAT
>NC_056731.1:1070041756-1070079256 GCF_019279795.1 Protopterus annectens | reverse complement strand
TAATCAACACTTAAGAACTCCTGAAAGAAAAAAAACCCTAAAACAACAGCCACACTACTAGGATTGTAACAGATTATCTGAAACAAAAGAGGGAGATAAGCAAAGGAAGCCGTCTGCTCAGGAACCTCTTCATCCTGAACTATATTAACAAACTAGGATGCTCCAACTACACAAAATGCCAAAAGAGGACAAAAACATGGACATTACAACAACAAAAACTAAACTCTCAGAATCATTATCACCTGAGAAAGATTTAAACTCTAAAAGACAGGAAATAACAAAGCAACAAGATACTGCTAAATCAGGAAATAAAAATAGAGCAGATCAACCTGCAAATCTAGATGACATATTCAAGAGGCAATAAAAGAGCTCTCCACCCATCTACAAACATTTGGAAATTCTTTCAACCAAATAATAGAAAGAATGGACAAGTCAGAAGCCAAAATCACAGAGAATGAAGAAAAAAGTAGCCTTAATAGCCAAAAAAACTGAATCACATGAAGTAGACATCCAAAACATGCAAGCAAAAATGACTGGTCTAGAGGCAAGATGCAGAAGGAATAACATAATCATCAGAGGCATGACGGAAACTATACCTCATAATGATCTGATCCCATCTATTATCCAAATATTTGCTACGCTACTCAAAGACCCCAAAACAGCCCACCAAATAATAATAGAGAGGACACACAGAGCTCTGAGAGAATCTCAAGCATCAAATAAACCAAGACCTGTATATGCCAAACTCCTAAACTTCCAGGATGTTAACACAGTTTTATTATCTGCAAAAAAAAGTGGTGGGTCCATAATATGGAATAATAACAAAATATCACTTGCTCAAGATCTGCCCCTACAAATTAGACAAGCTAGACAACTTATCTCTCCTTACTGTAAGTTTTTAATTGACAGAAAACTAAAATTTCAAATGAAATATCCAAATATACTGATATTCTATGTGGATGGAGTTAAACACTTGGTTGCTAACCACAGAGAAGCAAAAAACACCTTTCTGGCAGTTTTTAAAAAGATTCCTGCCTTAGATAGCTAGATACACTCACCAGAATGGCTCATGGAGTTCTTGAAATCGGCTGCAAGCTCTGAGACCAGCTGGGGACCTTTTCTTCATTGACTTGTACTTAATTTGCTCTGGGCCTTGTTTTTCTCTCCACAGGCCATGAAAGTCCACGTTTGTCCTGCCAATTTTCCCACAGGAGGAACTGTAAAGACATCTGCCATCTCCAGGAGGTCTGTCTGCAGAGAAGGCACTTCTGGAAGTCTGATCATAATTATGGTCCCCCTACGAGAAGCTAAGCAGTCGGCTAAGCTGACCGGATGATTTCTGAATGTAATTTATAATATTGTACCTAGATGAATTTACTGCATGCTGTTCTTTAAGGAAAATATTAGATTATCTTAATTGGTAGAACTTAGTTTACTCCTTTTTCTCCAAATTATACAAGACTTACACATAGCTGCAATGTTTTCTCCAGGGTGCATAATAATGGTTATAATTGAAATGTATGCCAAATAACGCTTCTGTAGTAGAAGCATGTCCTGCCACGGCTCATATAATATAACTCTTGTTCAAAAATTCAACAATTCAATGCAAGGGCAGCGAATCATATTCTGATAATTACACTAAGGGTATCCAATAAGTTAAATTGAGAGCATTAACATTTTACACCACACAAAAAGACCAATAAGTGAACCAAGGGAATAAACAGATGGATCACAAGACTAAGGAATATAGGGAGACAATAAAAGTAAAAGGGAAGACCAAAGTGAGGAATATCTACAAAGAAGGTATAACACAAGCTTGTATGCAAGGGCAGATATACACCCTAACCTTGTATGGGGAAAAAGCAACATAATATTCTGTAAATACAGAACCCATCTACTCTCAAATTAAGGAGGGAAATAAACAGAGCCAAGAAATCCCTCTCAAGGGAGGTAATGACCAAACTTAGCGGAAGATTAGACCGGGAATTAATACTTATTACTAATATCGTTATTAAAAAATTTTGAGGTAACAGTTTAGAGTTAGAAAATATGTAAATATTGTTGAAGTAAAGTTCTTTGAATTGGTGTACCTGGCTTTAACTAAGACCAAGTTGGTTGTTGATATGTTATCTAAATTATAATATTTCATAATAAAAGTCATAAGAGGAGACTTAGGTTACAAAAGTAGTGGTTTTTTTTAGGGAATGAGTTGGGTAGGCTTTGTGCAAGTAGTGACAAGTCATGCAGGGTTATTAATCTTCCCTTCCTCCACAAACTCTAATGATGATACTATACTAATATTACACAAACATGCAAAGTTTAATTCTTTTCAGACCCTGATTAATTCCCTGTCCAGGAAGCTAGTGGTTAGGCACAGGGAAGGGACGGGAATAAGAGAATGCTTTCATAACATGATTTTGATAAAACGTGAACACAATCTGATCTTTATATTCAAATTTCAGGACTACATATATAAACCAAGAAGCAAATGTGGGAATTTCACTCATGGAATATCAAAGTGCTCCAGAAGAAAAAAAAAGGAAATTGTTTCTACACCTTATTTTGCAAGCTAAGGCAAACTTTATACTAGTTCAAGAAACCCATCTAACTATAGAACAGTGGTCAGAAATCAAGGAAAAAAATGGCTAAGAAAAATTATAGTGTCGGAAGGCAAAACCAATAGTGCAGGAGTAGCTATAATTATTAAGAAACAATACAAAGATAAAATCACGGAAACCAAAATAGATAAAGAAGGAAGATGGTGCTATGTAATCATCTCCTGCTTATCCTAAACCCATTTTACTACTCAATATATGTGCACCCTGTAATAATCAACATTCCTTCTTTGCATCATTGTACCCTATCTTAAGGCAATACCATAATCACTATATGATTCTGGGAGGTGACTGGAACACTTATCAAAACCCAAAACAAGATAAATCAAGTGCATATTTGTCATACAATAAGCAGGCTTCGATAACATTAAACAAACTTAAATACGACTTTAATCTGTATGATCCCTTTAACTATGGTAATAGCCCAAATAATTCAAACAAATTTACGTTTTACTCCAACTATCATAAAATGTGGTCGAGAATTGACTTTTTCTTAATTTCAGAAACACTAATTACCCTAGACCCTACAGTAAATATACATACAAGATACCTATCTGACCATTCTAAAATCACCTTAAACCTTATTGAGAACCCTAAAAACTCCACACTAAACCGAGGATATAATTGGTCCCTGAACCCCAATCGTTTAACTAAAAAATAAATAATCAGAGAGATACAAGATACCCTTAAAACAACTCTGGAGAACCTATCAAAACAGCAACACCTCCCAGATATTGAATGGGTGGCAACAAAAGCCCAAATCAGGGGAATTTTTATTCTAAAAGCAACCTACCATAAAAGAATCCAACTCAGAGAGAAACAACAATTGGAGGCTAAAATATAAGCATTGGAACAGGAACTAATAAAGAACTTCAATACACAAACCAAAACAGAACTACTGAAATGTCAAAAAGACCTTTACATGTTATACAATAATAATCTATCATTCCATGAAACCAAAATACTAGCCAAATATGCTAATTATGTTCAAACACCATCACGAGCACTAGCAAGGATTATCAACCAGTCAAAAGTATCCTCTCAAATCTCTGAAATAACCTATGAGAATAAGAATTACACCAAAAATGATGATATTATTAACATATTTGAAGACATATACTCACAAACTTATGGAGACCAACAAACCTTACCCCTAAATGAAAACAGTAGAAAGTTCTTACAAAAACTTAATTTCCCGAAAATTGACATGAAACAACAAAAAGATTTAATAGAACTAATATCCATCGATGAAATAACATCAACAATCAAACAATTGAAATCCCATAAATCACCCGGCCCAGATGGTCTCACAGCGGAATTTTATAAAACATTTTACCCCATCATTGCACAAATCCTATTTCACATACTAAACTACATAATAAACAATAAAATTAATGATATACACTTTAATGCATCCAAAATAATATTTATACTCAAAGAAAGGGCAGACCCCCAAAACCCAGATAGTTTTAGACCCATATCATTATTAAATATTGATACCAAAATTCTAACATCTATTCTGGCTAACAGAATGAAACACTTATGGATAAAATTATCTCTAGTGAACAATCTGGCTTTATAACATCCAGACAATCGAGTGACAATACACTAACATTACACACACTAATCTCATACGCTAACCAAAACAACCTAAACATATATGCACTCGTCATAAATGCCCAGAAGGCCTTTGATAGAGTAAACACAAAATTCTTATTTTAATTCCTACCTTACTTTAATATATCCCAAGAATTTATTCAAACCTTACAAATATACAATAACCCCTACACATCATTATATATAAACAAAACCTGGTCTAAAAGAATCCAGATCAGAAATGGAACACGTCAAGGATGCCCTCTATCTCCGTTATTGTTTAACCTATATCTAGAACCCCTTTTTTTAAATAGAAAACAAAATATATATCATAATTCCCCAATAATATACAACACCAAAATTCCCCTATCAGCATTTGCGGAAGACCTCAACATTTATTGTACAACGCCAACTACGGACATAAAGAAAATAATATCTATTGAAGACTTCTACACAATATCAAACTACAAAATGAACCTCAAAAAAACTAACATCTTCCCCTTGAAAAACCCTAAACCTTTCTCACTTTTACCGCTGATAGGACAAGTAAAAACGGAAGAAAGAATTAAATACTTGGGGATTACATTCTCCACAGACAACAAAGATTTTTATGCAAATAATATAAAACAAAAATGGAACCACATCCTACTAGACTTAAATAGATGGAAAAATCTGCAATTACCACCATTCGCCAAAGTCTCGATTATAAAAATGAATATCTTACCCAGACTATTATACATCCTCATGTCCTCCCAGCTAATAATATCCAAGAAATTCTTCAAGCAGATCCACACTGAATTTGCTAAATTTATATGGAAACCCAAAAAGAGCAGAATTTCATATGATAAGCTGATGACCCCTAAAAAAAAGGTGGATTAGATTTACCAAATTTTGAAAGCTACTATCTAATTATAAACGCCAATAGAATCTTGAGAATTGGAAGCTACAATACATCAGACAAAGCTTGGTATCCGCACTGGGTAAGAATATATTTTAAACATGCCAAAAGCCTGGATATAAACCCCAAAGCTTTGCCATTCCTAAACAACAATAATATGAAATCATATAATCTAATAGAACCCCTTAAATATTCAATAGCACTAACACAAAAACTTTCTGAATCATTAAACCTGCTTCAACCCATGATGATATTACAACCTATACATAAAAACCCCAAGTTTAAAATAAATAACCAGATGATAGACTTAAAACGCTTTCCCTATATAATAAACATAACCGTACAAGATATATACCCATACTTAAATGATTCTATTCAGGAAATAAGAAGTCAAGTGAACCTTCCTAAATCATATTTGCTGATCCTGAGACAGATTAAAGAAATGTATATTAGTTATCTTCGGGATATCACCATTAATAAAGAAGAAATAATGAAATGTAAATTACTGTGGAAAACTCTTTTACTAAACAAGAAATATACAGCATGCTCATACAAAATGATAAAGGATATGAAATTTCAAGAGCATATACTCATATCGGACTATTGGAAGAAAAAACTCCCATCTATTGAGAATCACAAATTAACCCAAGCAATCAACCTAACAGTAAAATCCATATCACTTCAAAAGTTAGCCTTCACTCAACTCATGATATACAACAATGCATATTACACGCGCCTTAGCTTGCATAAATTTAACTCTAAAAATTCTCCAACCTGCCCACACTGTAAAGATAAAACTGCTGACCTTTTCCACATGTTCTGGAGCTGTAAATGTGTATTCAAACTTTGGAACTCCCTGAAATTGCAATTACAAAAGATGGGCTATCAATCATCAGCGCTCACCTGGGAATTTATGATATTACATATTCCCCCAAATAATTTATCTAAAAACCAAATAACCATTCTTATTAATATCTTTCTATTAATGAAACTCTACAGAGCCAACAACTGGCTTAACCCGTACAAGAACTCCTGGGAGAATTTCAGAATTTTGGCGATTAAACATATACTAGCCCATAAATACATAATAAACAAACAAACCAAAAATCCCAATCACTTTAAACTCTGGGAACAGATTTTTAACATTATACTTACATAAACCACTAATCAAAGATACAATACAACATACACGAGAATCCCAGCAACAGCATGTAGTCATAAACCTAGATAGCGTTACTAACCCTGGAGATTGGATTCAGAGGAAGTATATGAAGTTAACCAGCTTTATAAATATGAAACTATGAAAGCATCTATGTACATAGTGTAAATATGTTTAATTGTATTGCCTTAGTTATGATTTAGTGTAACCTGAATGCAGAAAATATGTATAACACACATCTGTATATGCTAACTTGTATACTGTTGAAAAATAAATATATAAATATTATTGAAAAAAAAAAAGTATAAAGGAAAAATAAATGAGAAAAAGTTATGGTTCTTATGCAAACTGTTATGTATTGGAAGAAAAATACATATATGCCTGAGCCTTTCATTTATCTTTAGAAAGCGAATCATATTAGAGTATAACAAGTACAAAAATGGGGAGTTAGGCAAAGGATAGTTTGTTTCTTTGTTTGCTTTTTTGTTTTGAATAAATGTTAGAGAAAATTCCTCTACAGCTTTAAACAACGATGGTGATGAAATAGAAAAGAGAATTACATAATGTGAATATGACCAATCCCTGGGATTCAATAAACTCTGTGTAGGTGTTATGTGAAGTATACATGGAGTTTACATGTGTGTGAGGTGGTACGTGGTAAGCAGCAGTACACATTGCATATTCATGCTGTGCACTGCATTTAAGCATAAATGAGCATGTTCCCTGCCAGGAAACCATTGAAGCAAACAGGGATAACACTCCTCTTTAAATCAGAGCACTGATGGTCAGCGGTTTTGCGCGGAATGTCGCAATGATCACCAGGGCTTCACTGATAGCTCTCAATCTCTTAGTGCAAGACGTGGACAAAGACCAACATAATGGGGAGACGACCCGGCAATAGAGCCATATTTGACACATTTGCCCTATAGAAACGTGCTAGAATAACCAAGTTTGTGTTAAGATACATGTTCTGAATGATTTGAAGTATGAAACTCAAATGTATGTAATATTAAGCCACATAATTTCTGAGATCATCCCAGTGATATGGCAGAAAGCCACAAATTTGATAAGGAACATTTTTGGATATTCTGTGCAAATCTGGACAGTTGAGAGGTATGACTGTTAAGTATATGGTCCAAACAAAGGACAGAAAAGTGTAGCTGCAGTGCAAAGTATTGTGAAATCACATTCCTCCATTCTGAATTGAAGTTGTGTAAATGATCTGTAATGGTACATGGACTGTCATGTAAAATGAACATGCAGGGGAAGTGTGTGTATTGAATAGGGACACAGATGAATTGTAGGAATGAACACAGGGAAAAGATAGGTGAAACAACCTAATGTACACCAGATGAGGGCATGTCAATGGAAATGGTTATAGCAGCAACACCAATCACATATCAATATGGTACAGTAGGGACTGCACAGTGAAAATCTGTATTATGTGACATTCACACAAGGTGATATAACAATGGGGAGTATATCTGTGTGAGATAAGCATCCTTAAATGAATAATGCAGAAGATATCTATCAGGGATCTGACATACAATTGGGGCAGGGTGCATATTGTTAAGTGTACAAACTGATTTGCCTCAATATGAATGTAATCTCAGCAGAGGCCTCAAGCAAATGGGACACAGGTAAAGGCTCATGGAACACATAAAAAGAACCAACCACAGTCATGGACAACATCAGAATAATACCACCAGTAATCCCATGCCTTTGACATAACATATGTGATTAAGAGTGATCAGAGATGATTCTGCACAAAAACACTTGCACAACTATAATGACATGTCCTCACTCTATGAGGGTAATCACACATGCTGTCCTGGCACTGTTACATCTGCAGAAGGTTGTATGAGGGACATTTCTGTACCTGTATGGAACATTATGAGCAATACAGGCTAGCTGACTGGTGTGCATGGCATATATATATATATATATATATATATATATATATATATATATATATATATATATATACACACACACACACACACACACACACACACACACACACACACACACACACACACACACACACACACACACACACACACACACAGTGGATTTAAAACGTTTACACACCTCTGTTAAAATGGCAGGTTTTTGTGATATATAGAAAAAACTGAGACAACAATAAATGATTTCAAAACTTTTCCCACCTTTAATGTGACCTATAACTTGTACAATTCAATTAAAAAACAAACACATCTGTTAGGGGAAAAAATATAAAAAATAAAAAACTTACAATATGCTGGTTGCATGAGTGTGCACACCCTTAAACTAACACTTTGTTGTGTGTGCAATCCCTTAAACTAATACTTTGTTGAAGCACCTTTTGATTTAATTACAGCATTCAGTCTTCTTGGGTAGGAGTCTATCAGCATAGCATGTCTTGATTTGACAATATTTGCCCACTCTTCTTTGCAAAATTGTTCCAAATATGTCAGATTGAGAGGGCACCTCTTGTGCACAGCCCCCTTCAGTTCACCCCACAGACTTTCTATTAGATTTAGGTCTGGGCTCTGGCTGAACCATTCCAAAACTTTAATTTTCTTCTGGTGAAGCCATTCTTTTGTTGATTTGGATGTATGCTTGGGATCACTGTCATGTTGAAAGGTGAAATTCCTCTTCATCTTCAGCTTTCTAGCAGACACATGAAGGTTTTGGGCCAAAAGTGACTAGTATTTGGTACCGTTCATAATTCAATCCACCTTGACT
The DNA here is from genome assembly GCF_019279795.1 of Protopterus annectens. NCBI lineage: Eukaryota > Metazoa > Chordata > Ceratodontiformes > Protopteridae > Protopterus > Protopterus annectens. Next base: position 1,070,070,261 of record NC_056731.1, on the reverse strand, counting down.
AAAGTCCCAGTTCCAGCTAAAGAAAAGCATCCCCAAAGCATGATACTGCCAACACCATGCTTCCCTGTGGGGATGGTGTTCTTTTGGGGATGCGAAGTGTTGATTTTGTGCCAAACGTACCTTTTGGAATTGTGGCCAAAAAGTTCAACCTTGGTCTCATCAGACCATAACACATTTTCCCACATGCTTTTTGGAGACTTGATGTATTGTTTTCCAAATTTTAGCCAGGCATGGATGTTTTTCTGTGTAAGAAAAGGCTTCCATCTTGCAACCCTAACCCATAGTCCAGACATATGGAGAATACGTATGATTATTGTCACATGTAGTACACAACCAGTACTTGCCAGAAATTCCTGCAGCTCCTTCAGTGTTGCTGTAGGTCTCTTGGCAGCCTCTCTAACCAGTTTTTGTCTTGTCTTTTCATAAATTTTGGATGGACGTCCAGTTCTTTGCAACATCACTGTTGTCGCATATTTTCTCCACTTTTTGATGACTGTCTTCACTGTGTTCAATGGTATATCCAATGCTGTGGAAATTTTTTTGTACCCTCCTCCTGACTGATACCTTTTAACAATGAGATCTCTTTGATGGTTTGTAAGCTCTCTGTGAACCATGGCTTTTGCTGTAGTAGGCAACTGAATAAATGTCAGGAAAATCCTACTAGGATAGCTGAACTTTATTTGGGGTTAATCAGAGTCTCTTTAATAGATGGCAGGTATGTACCCAAGAAGAATGAATACTGTAATGAAATCAATAGGTGCTTCAACAAAGTATTAGTTTAACACACAACAAAGTATTAGTTTAAGGGTATGCATACTAAACTAGTGTATTGTATGTTTTTTATTTTTTATATTTTTTCCCCTAACGGATTTGTTTGTTTTTCAATTGAATTGTACAGGTGGTGTAATTTTATTATATCACTATGTGTATATATATATATATATATATATATATATATATATATATATATATATATATATATGGGATCTGGACACATGCTCGACTAGCATATGTCTGAATCACAAGACATCGAACACACATACACCAAAGTGCTTAACATCGACAAGTGCTTCTGTGTATGTGTGCCTGTTTCATAGATCGGACTACAGTGCGGGTAAGGGAAAATTCCCTTTTCCCCACTGTAGTGCGATCTTGCAGTGAGAATAATAAAGTAGGGGGGTGTGGGGGACACAGGGAGCAAAGCCCCCTTGCAGAAACGTATATTTTTTTTAACTACACATACATGGAAGCGCTTTTAGATGTTAAGCGCTTTCATGTATGTGTGTTCCATGTTTTGTGATTCAGACATATGCTAGTCGAGCATGTGTCCTATACCCACACACACACACACACACACACACATATATATATATATATATATATATATATATATATATATATATATATATATATATATATATATATATATATATATATATATATATATATATATATATATATATACATATATCACAAGCCACACTGTCATGAATGTTATCCATGCCATTAATGTTGTGAACCACCTATGTATATACTGTGTGCATCAACAGAACAGGTAGCACACATGCATCTGGTGTAACAACTTGATGGGGTTCCACACCATCAGGCAGTAATATTTATGCCACAAAAAGAATACCTGGAATACCTGTGTGATAGCTCACTGTGACAAAGTTGGTGCACTTCAGTAACATATCAGTGGAAGATATGCAGGGAGTTACATGAAGAAGGGTGCATTGTACTCAGTTATTGGTGTGATGAAGGCTGGGAACTATGAAGGTATTATGGCCTCTGATATGGATGTCCTTCACATATGCAGTACTTGTGTTACATACAAGGGAGTAGTCAGCATTGTAACCACATGCTGGTGGATGCTGCACTTACCATACCCCAGGACGCATGTCCCATACCTAGTGGTCTAATTATATGGTGTGATGTCCACATCATACATGAGTTGTGTGCTTGCTTTCCTGACATAACAAATCCCACCATGTTTTCTTGTCATTGCAGGTGTTGTCATGGCTATGGCAGCAATCTTTGGTGTGTGTTGATACTGTCTGCATTATACTAATATCACAGTTGGAGTTAATGACTGCCACTATCTGTAGTCTTCCAGACAGCTGTTTGGACACAGGATGTGTATGTTATCTGTGAGGTCCATCACTTTAATGGACAGGAAAGGGTCTAGCATACAGCTCTTGTATGAACCTGATCACTGGACTTGAGAGATAGGTCATTTCACACATTTAAACATAGTGAGATGCCACGCATGCAACACTCTTGGTGATGTAGCTGTTTATGGCCACATCTGACAGTATTGATTGAATACCTTAGTGTGGATTTGTGTCAAATGCATTGACCTGGTCAAATTCCACCAGATGATAGTGTTGTTATCATGCAGCATGCAATGACATCTTTGAAGACATTTATCAGATGTAGCAGACATGATGTAACATTAACAACTCATACAGGTCTGTTGCACACAGCCAGGATATTACTAGTGTCCATTTAGAAAAAGTCCATGATGACATGTTGGTCTACATCACAGTTGAGGAGAATAAGGATGTGTCTATGCATGCCTGCATCAGATGCTGTGCCCCCTCAACCTAAATGGATGTATGTTGAGATACACCCTTCTACAGGAACATAGCCCATGTGAATAGTGTGATGAAGTGTGTATTCAACTTTATCAGGAAGGTTTATGTGCTCTGCCATGCCATAGGTGATCTGTGATGTTGTCACAGCCTATTAATTCAGTGTAATAGGCCTCATTGAAGGTAGGACAATGCATACTGCCTATCTTGATCTGGTCTAGGGTTTTGACACATTCCCCCATGCAGGTATCAGTGACAAACTCTCCCAGCTGGGGATGAACCCTTACATCACTAGATGGGTAACCAATTGGCTCACTGATAGAACACATAATGTGAAAGTTGATGAATCAACCTGTACCAGTAGAGCTGTCACCACAGGCATATCCCAGAGGTCTGTGTTTGGCCCTTTACTGTTTGGAATCTCTTTCCTGACAATTGTGGCTAAAGTATATGGTCTTTATATTACAAAGTTTGCTGATTCTTGCATATTGGGTTCAATCACCAAGTCCACAAATGATGATAACATACTACAGGAGGAGCTAACACAGACATATGATTGGTGACAAAGCCACACAATCTAAAAATAAATGCAGAAATGTGTCTTTATCTTGTCTTTCTCAAAAATGGAATTCCATGTTAATTGCAGCATTGACAACAGTCCTGCTGTGCTTAAACCTAATGATGCAAGCACTGGGAACACATGTAAACAGCAATCTGAACTTCAGCAACCAAGTGTGCACACTGGTATTGAAAGCCTATGTTGTGCACACCATAAGTCATGCCATCATATTCAGATCTTAAGATTGTATGACAGCACAGTACTTGAACCTCATCAGAATACTAATAGAGTATAATGCTTCATGTTGCATGTACCTCACCAGACCCAGGCTGCAGCTGGAGAGACCACAGGGGTTCCTCACTAATAAAACACAGTGTCTACAAACTTTGCCATATGTAGATAGACTGAAAGCCATGTCACTGTAATCTGTATCATATAGGATGAGGTGACTTGTTCCTGGCCTCCACGCCAGTCTTTTACCCTGCCCTGATGGGAATAATGCATATCCATAAATCAGATACAGCTGATGACATCAGCAGTATCTGTTAAGGAGGCTATGGTAATAACAGTGTCCTACATGCTGGTGTAAAAGGTTCTCTATAATGTCAGATAAGAGCACAAATGCACACCAAGTATACTGCAGTGAGAATAGAATGCCTACTTATCACATTACACAGGCTACAGACCTCTGTATTTAAGGCAAGCACCACAGCACAAGTCTGACTTAGAATGTCTCAGACAGCCCTTTACAGCTGATGACACTGGCAGAGTCTGTTGAGGAGAATATGGTAATAACAGTGCCTCACATGCTAGTGTAAAATGTTCTCTGTAATGTCAAGCAAGAGCATAAACACACACACACACACACACACACACAGTTGACTGCAGTAAGAATAGAACCCCCTACCTATCTAGGTATACAGGCTGCAAACTTCTGTATCCAAGGCAAGTGCCACAACTTAATCCTGACTTAGAGTGTCTCAGACAACACTTTATAGATGATGAGAGCAGTGTCTGTTGAGGAGAATATAGCAATAATAGTGTCACACATGCTGGTGTAAAAGGCTCTCTGCAATGTCAAGCAAGAGCACAAACACACACACACACCAAGTTGACTGCATATAGAAGAGAATCACTACCTATTCAAGTATACAGGCTACAGACATCTGTATTTAAGGGAAGCTCTACAGCTGAAGTCTGACTTAGAGTGTCTTAGACAACACTTTATAGCTGATGGCATCAGCAGTGTCTCTTGAGGAGAATATGGTAATAGCAGTGTCCCACATGCTGGTGTAAAAGGCTCTCTGTAATGTCAAGCAAGAGCACAGACACATACATTCAGTTGACTGCAGTAAGAATAGAACACATGCCAATATAAATACACAGACTGCAGAATTCAGTTCTTTACTCAAGCACCACAGCACGAGCATGACTTTTACCAGACTGTAGGTCAACTTATAGTGGATGACATCAGCAGATCATGCTGTAGAGAAATTTTGGGAGGCCTGCATTAAATGGATCTGTAGGGATCCATGGAACTGGATCAGTAACAGTAGGACAGACATTTCTGTTCTCCTGTATAGACACACACACACACACACACACACACACACACACACACACACACACACACACACACACACACACACACACACACACGCACACACACACACTTGTCTGCAGTGAGATCAGAAAGCCTACCTAAGTACACAGACTACAAAACTCAGTACTTTACAATAGCTCCACAGCACAAGTCTGACTTTTACATGACTGTAGATCAAATTATAGTGGATGACAGCAGGGCATGTTGAAGATAAGATGTTGAGAGGCCTGCATAGGTTCATAGCATCATACATTCATCAGGGAGTAACTAGCCTAAAGTCCCTAGGGTGTTTACAAGCCTAGCCATGTAAAAGCACAAGTACCCTTATTGAGTATAGTTAGATGGTCATTATTAGCAGAGATATTTGTTGATCAGCACCGACTGGCCCTGTCATGAGGGACATAGGTGCCACCCTGGGGTGAACTTACAATCACCTATACAATTGTCAAGGTTGCATTTGAACAGAGTTATTGAGGAGCACTGCTTCACATGGCATGGGAGCTTATTACAGAGGTGTTGCAGTCTCTGGGAGATATATCTGTCTCTCCAGCAAGTTCTGTTTAAGTCACAGGCTAGGTGAAGATCCCTGAAGCAACTTATTCTTGTCCTATTTAATTTGTAGATGTCCATCATTTCCAGTAGGGCAGGGTCTCAGACTGCTCTGTAGGCCAGGCCTAGGTAATCTGTCAGCAGCTTGCATGATACTGAGTACACTGACAGGTCTTTCAGTCATTAAATATATATCATGTTTTGGATACTGTGAGTTCTCCCAATCACAAATCTGTGTGTTTTTTCCAGTTGCTGCATGTGTCTGGTGAGGTACAGGCAGAAGGAAGCATTGCACTACATTAGTGGTCTGATAAGGATAGACTGCATCCAAGCTATGACTTCCCTAGTCTTCGATGTGATGACCTTATTTATGAGCTGTGCAATGTAGTATGTGTCTTAATACTTTGGGCACATAGTAATTGAAGTGCAGATTGCTATACACATGTTTCCAGTCTCACAATAATGTGTCTGAACTTATAGGGGTGCTATGTATATCATAATTAGCAGTAGCACTTCATTGCTAAAGGGGACAATGAGACATATTTTGCTTTAAGGTTTAGTCCATGAGTTTGGAACCAGTCATTTGTCTGTTTAAGCCCTTTCTGTAATATGTTAACATCATTGGAGGGCTCTATATGACTGTGTCCAATTGACAGTCATCTGCAAACTTGGTAAGCCACAGGCCATCCACCTTTGCCTGGGCTTCAGAGAAATAGTTTTCAAACAGTTTAGGGCCCAGCTCAGATCCTTGTGGTATTCCACTGATAAGTGATCTAGTGGTGGAGATACAGTCCCTAACTTTGACAGTGTGTGTTCAGTCAGTGAGTCAGTCGGCTAGCCATCTAGTAATGTATGGGTTAATTCCGAGTTGGGAGATTTTCTCTATGATACCTGAATGGGGGATAGTGTCAAAGGCCTTGGATGTCATCATAGGCAGTATGTCCTATTATCCCTCATCCAGATCTTTGGGGTCAGGATAAAAAAAATCCATTAGATTTAATAGGCAAGATCTACCCTTGCCAAAACCAAAATGCATTGGCTGAAGTGCGTTAAAGGTCATCTATGTCCCTGTGGATAAGGTCCATGCTGATTCCTTCCCTTGCCTTGCAGACAAGGCTTTTTCTGCTTATGGGTCAGTAGTTCTAGTTCTGCATGTTACCAAATGGATATGCATTGCATATCACACAACATTTGATATTAATTTCTGTAGTGTAGGTGATATATGTGTGGAAAAGGTATTGAGACACCAGGGTTGCAGTGCTTGGTGGGAGGCAACACTTGGCTGTATTGTAAATATGTAACATATTCTTAGATAGGGCCTTCAGTTTATAATGTTTCCATGTGATTTTATATCATAGACAGGAAATGGACAGTAAATAACAGCAATATATAATAATATTGACTTTTCCATAGAGCAGCGAGCAGTGGGTTTGTGCAGCAGTTGGCAAAGTGTTTGTGCATGTGAGATACATATTTCCAATACTTTTCATGTTTGCACACAGAAAAGCAGTGCACAATCACAAGCCACATTGCAAAAAGTTTGAGTTAGTACTGAGTCTATGAAACACACATGTTGCTTAATTGACTCTGTAGCAGCAGGTGCAAATGTACTAATATTTATTTTTGAGCCTAGACAATACTGGGTTCAAATCCAAGTGCATCCAATACATTTAAAGACTTTTAAATAAACATTGATAATGCAATGATATGAATTCTTTATAGTACATGTGTTTCTGTCTGTTGGCATAGTGCGATAGTGTTAAGTGGCATGGTTGGGAGGTAACTGCAGAATTTTGCTGCTACTCACCATCACTTGGCATTGGTACAGAATGCACAACTCAGCACACACAAGGAGCCCAAAAAGTGGAGTGATCCATTGCTTTTTCTGCTACTTATGTATGTTGTGTGATTCTATTTTTTGACCAGATTAAAGGTGTTAAAATGAGGTAGATAGGAAAGTGGTGAAATGGGGAGCAAGCAGGGAAAAGAACAAAGGAAAAGCAGTGCAGGAATGTGCAGGAGCAAGGTAACCATAGCTACCCATTTATTTAACAGTGCAAACTGAAAATATGTGCAGAATATTAACTGAATTTAGGCTGTCACCTCCGTAAAGAGGGGTGATAACAACACAATCATATTGTGTAGTTAATTGGACCAACTCAAGTGTGGCAAGAAGACATGTAGGAAATAGAGAACTTGGTCTATATCACATCAGAGAACACTAAAAATAGTGAACGTTGATATATTGAACTTCAAAGTCCAAAAGATGAAAACAGCAAAGGAATGGATCAGTAAATTTTTTCCCAGGAAAAAAATGTGCTGGGCCGGTCTCTGGGCTTTGCTGTTTTCTCCACTGCGGTATGATCTTGGAGTTGATTTATTTTAGTTGAGGGGGGTCAAAGGGTCAAAGCCCCCCACTTAATTTTAACTGTATACTCCTTTTTTTTTTCTTTTTTTTTTTTTTTTTGTTGGATCAGCAAATTTTTTCCCTGGGAAAACAATTCACTGATCCGTTCCTTTGCTGTTTTCAGATTTCAGACATTTGAGTTTGACATAACAGTGTTCACTATTTTTAGCGTTTGCTGTTATGATATAGACCCTGGAGAACTATGTAAATGATTTTTTTTTGTTAGTTCTGGATGACTGCTGGGCAAGGGATGCAGGTATGTTTGAGTCAGGCAAGTTGGATAGGTGAGGAAGCAAATACTAACATTCAAGACAAACAAGGCAAGAGACAGGGTCATGATGGGCACAAAAGGCTGGGGGAACACCATGACTAGGGTAATGAATGAAACAATGCAGGCTCATGCCCATCAAGATTGGAGACAGTGAGAATTGAGTCTTCACCAACTGAACTGTCATTACTGCCACCTTACTCCGCTGGTGGCTGGAGTGCTTGACATCCTACAGACGATGAGGGAGAGCAACCTTTCCATCTGGTGTAGGAATGCACCAATGGTGTGGCACATGACCCTACACACCATCCCTGGCAACTCACTGAGAGTGATGAAATCACCACCTGTACCACTGATCCCGGAGGGTGCCACTGCACCAGTTTTAAGGGCAATACTACCTGAGGGTGCAGGTAGTGCAGGGGCAGCAGAGGCAGCGCTGTCAGCTTGACTCCCAGATGTGCTAGGCATCAATGCTGGAGCCGATGAAGCAGGGGCAGGCTGAGTCAATGGGTCTGGCCTAACTCACTGTGCTGTGTATCATTTAGTGATGTGGTACAGATATGGAGACATTTTGTTGTCACACAATAGAAAATAAATAAAGAGAGATAAAGTTTGGGGTCAGATAAAAAGACAGATAAAATTAGTACCATCATATGTGACATACAATGCATTAATATAATTTTGCAACTCTTTTATCTTAAATATTAAATTTACGTATACATCCTAAGAGATACACAGTATAGTACAGGTTGCTGAAAGTAATCCTTGAAATGTACATATATTGGATATATGCATGTTTCAGTTATACAGATTATAGTTTATAGCAGGACATTTGTGCCACTGGTATAGAATTTTTAATTTATTGTAAATATTAGTGAATGCGGTGGTGGTGCTGCGGTAGAGTTGTCACCTTACAGTTAGACGTTGCCCATTTGTTTCTCAGTTAGAGCATCTTCTGTGTGGCGATATGCATAAATGGGCGTTCCTTCATTGAAGGTTGTGCATTAGGCCCAGCAAGCCAGCAGGTAAAAATCTACTGCCAATCATTAGCAAACCGGAGTTCTGCTGTGGTGACCCCTAACTGGGAAAAGCCGAAAGGCACAAACAATTATTGAAGAAGTAACAGCATTGTGTAGTTAAGAATTGTGGTATTTGAACCCACAACCTCTGACTATAGTCTAATATTGGACATATACAATGGGTTTGTGCTACAGACTAATGTGTGTATACTTACTTTTACAGATGGGATGTGAATGCTTAATTTGATACAACTCTATAAAAGACCAAAAAAGTTATCTTTAACTTTCAGATGCTACAATAACACTTCTCTTCAGCTGCATATATACCACTTGTTTCCCTCAGTCTCTCCAATTGTGCAACATGAGCTTGCCTAGTCTACTTATGCTCAGTGGCATTGGGGAAAGAACTGAAAAGAACAAAAGAGCATTATGCATACCAGTCTTGCCTATTTTTATCTTTCTAAGTCTTACAATAACTCTCTTAATGTCATACTAACACAGATGTGGGATATCCACAGTCTCAAATTCATCCAACCAATGGTTGAAAGTATCTTTTTTCTCCTGTGTAGGTCATAAAAATTATGCCTACATTGATCTCCAGTGTGTGGGATACCAGTGACACTGGATACAGCCTTGGACAAACTATTCTATGTCTCAGACTTGTACTGGGAGCCAGAATAGTCCCCCTGCAGAAGCCTTTGGCTGTGGTGCTTTACCAAGAGTCCAATAAATATCTTGGACTCCTGGACACCCCACCTCTGTGCCATAAACCTGGCACCTTCCTCTCTAAAGCTAGCCATGTCTACCAGCCAAACTAGAACAATGGAGAATTATGCTTTCCTGCCAGTACCAGCTATTGCATTTACTGGTAGTGCTCAAACCTGAGCAGTGATGCCAACCACATTTCTGTGGTGTTAAGCAGACAGCAGTAGTACCAAGTAGGGAATAATTAAATAACTGTAATTGGAGGTTAATCTGACACTTGGCCTTAGTTTGAGGGCTGTCTGCTGATGTAGCCTGGAAATATATACTGGAAGTTAGAAGGTAACTGTTAGGTGAGTTAGGTTTGCAGACATACACTTGGGGCACAAACGTATTGACCTGACGCATTTGTTTTTACCTTTGTACATGGAGAGAATTGATTTTCAAACTGTGGGATTCAAACCTAGGCATAAGGGACAACATTTTTTTTCTACAGCATTGGTTTTCCATCTTTGACACAGAAGATGTGCTGCTCAGACATAGCCAGGAATCATATATAAATACAGGTGACAGTATGATCTGTTACACATGTATGTGTGTGACCTGACAAGATTACTGTATATAGATCCAGTTGTGTATGTGTCTTAGGTAATTGTGAAGGCCATGCAAGTTCAGATAGCAGAATTATACTTGCAGAACTACAGTACAAAGTCTACCCTCAGTCATACATCTGAAAAGACAATAACAATGTCTCATCCATTGTACATATAATTCATTTCAGCTCCAGTAGCTTAAGTGTTATAAGTGAGAGTGAATATAATGGGAAGTGAAATAACAGTAAAATTATGTGGAGTATCCTGTATTAGAACCCAGGACCATATGTATAGCAGTCGTACACTTAAGCATGTTGTCATAAGAATGTTGAAATAACACTTGTCTATTGTTTTATTTCATTGCTATAAACTGCACTGTCACAATAGTAACAAAATAGTTTGCACAATCTGTACTAGAATCCAGGACTAGCTGTACTTTATCCCTACACTTACAACTGCTGCCACAAGGCTAGTTGCATGACATTCCTAAAGTTACCAATAATTCTTAAGGTCTCTGTGTTAACCACTATGCAATGCTTCTTAGTGAGTTTGAGAGGTGCCCAACAGAATTAATGGAATGCATCCAGTTTCAATTAACCAGAAAACATTGGAGATAAGTGCCCAAATATACTAAAAACTCCACAAAGTAGCACTCTGAAGGTCTTTCCAATAAATGAGCAGCATAAACATGAGAAATAAGCTTTATTGTGACAACCACAGCACTCCACACATAAACACTTTACACAATAAAACCAGAGTTTTCGTCCACTGACTTCATCAGATGCGAGAAAAGCATTTAAAAATAAACTTGCTGTCATTCATACAAAACCTCTAAGTTCAAACTCACCAATACATTTCTCCCCACCATCATTCAATTAAAATCATCATTACATACACATTTCTGTTAAGTAAAAGTATAAAAAATATATTTATATACATCCATCCCGTACCTTTTTTTGGGTGTTAGTGATATAGTTTCTTTAAATGACCAAAGAAGTGAGGTCCCTTACATGAATGACGTAAACAATTGATGATAGGTTTGGTGGTGCATTTGTGATGGACTATAGTGGGGATGCTAATATTATTAGGAAAATTATAGAAAAGGAATGGATGACATTTCGTAGTATCTCAGATCTTAATTTGGATTTTAATACACCATTTTGATGCATTTTTGGAAGAGCACAAGTATTAAAAATGTTTTGGAAAGTTATGAGGATATGGCGGTTAAGGAACATAGAAATAGGAAGAGTGCATTCAAGTTTGTTAGATGTGTATAGTGTCTATACATTAGAAATATTGGGGTTCTATTTCTGGAATCTAGAAATAGGAGTATCACAGCAAAATTATACAGTACGTGTGAGAGTAGTGGGGTGGTATATATCGCAACATGCTGTTCCTGTCAAGCATTTTATGTTGGAAAAACTGGAAGAAAGCTAAAAAAGAGAATATATGAGCACATTAGTGCTATACGGACTAAGAACTTAAATAATGCTTTATATAAACACACCTTAGAGTGTAAGATGGTCAAGTTTCAGTTTTTCATATTAGAGTAGACTTCCAAGGACTTGAGGGGGTGGAATGTGGGAAGCCAGAATACAGTACAGAGAACTGTACTGGCAAATAATGTTGGAAGCCAGTAGGTTTCCGGGTTTAAATGATGCTGTTTCCATAGCCCCAGTCTTAAAGCTTAGAGTGGCTGGGTTGTAAGGACACTTCACACCACTATTTACAAACTAATCTTTTACTTGTGTTTCTGAGAGATTTAGGAATACATTTTATATGGTATTTATTGGGTTTAACCACTAGATGGTGATAACATACTGTTTTTCTATTCTTTTGAGAAGGGGAATAATGATAAAAAAATTAAGTATTTTTTATGTTGTATTAGGTAAAATGAATATTTTAAATTATATATTTATGTCCCACTGGAGTATTGTTCTTTTTAAAAAAGGTATAGGATGGGTGTATATGTACATACATATAAATATATTTTTATAATTTTACTTAACAGCAATTTGTGTGTAATGATGATTTTAATTGAATGATGGTGGGGAGAAATTTATTGGTGAGTTTGAACTTAGAGTTTTGTATAAATGGCAGCATGTTTGTGTTTAAATGTTTTTCTCACATCTGATGAAGTCAGTGGATGAAAATGCTGGTTTTATTGTATAACGCATTTATGTGTGGAGTGCTGTGGTTATCACAATAATCCTTTCTTCCCATGTTTATGCTGCTCGTTTATTGGAGGGGACCTTCAGGGTGCTTCTTTGTGGAGTTTCCAGTTTCAATTATTGGTTGTCTGAGTCCTGTCTGCAGCTGTTCTGCCTGCTTCCTAGGCAGCCCAGTTGTCCAGTGTGCACACTGCTGCTCTTCATGCAAATGAAATAAGCACAGCCAAATTTGACATTCATTTTCCTCTGTTTCCTGTGATTGTGCTAAGTGGCACGTCATGTAAACATTGCTCCCCTCCCAAAAAAAAATATAAAGAAAAGAAGAAAGGGCAAGTAGTTGAAATGAGGAAAAGTAATCTATGAAATACACACTAGAAAATGTTGGTTCAAGAAAGAAAAGAAAAAAAAAGAAAAAGGTGCAAGTTGCTGAAATGAGCGATAGCAATCTATGAAATATATACTAGAAAATGGTGATTCATACGAGATATTTTTACATAGGTCTGATTTTGAACTCTCACTCCAATGAACCTTCAGAATACAGGAAGTTTGTCTTATCCCTCTTTGCCACATAAATAGCTTTGTAGCATGGAACTGAATCATTCTGCATACAACCAACTGCAACATCATCTACAGTAATATAAAACCATACAACTGTTATTAGTACATGTATTATTTTTGGATGTAGTGCACTAAGTGATCACACAACCAGCTGTGGCTGTTGCTTGCAAATATACAGCTCTGTATTACCTTTCTCTGTATTTGCTGGTCATTCTTTTCTTATCTGACCAGTAATCTGAGACATGCAGTCTGTAAGCCATTCTATATCATTGGCCTTAAAGTTTGTGAGGATTTTAAATGGTAATAATATGGTAATAATATCATATACAGTTGCCAACAAATGAAGGGGGAGTTGGATGTTAATGGGCAGAACCTGTGACTTGTGTGCTGCTTAATTAAATTTCCAACCTTGCATGCAACACTTTATAAGTCTACCCTGACACACACACACACACACACACTGGATGTCAGGCAGCCTGCAGTGCTGTTGTGTTTTTCTTCTCCAAACCAGTAATCATTCACAGCTGCAATCCATTAAAAACAAACACTGAGGGAGTGCCTGCACTATGTTTGTATATCCTACATGAGCCAAGTATTTGGGACTCACCAATTTTAATCAGTACACATTGGATTTGCATCTTCACCATGCTATCAGCCCTGAAGCTACACCATATAAAAAAAAAACCCTGTAGCTAGGAAAACTGAAGGTGAGACTTGTTTATGTGGAGAACACAGAGCAGAGACTATTACTTTGAGATATATCTACACAGAGGATTGCTGAACTTCAAAAAGTATGCTTGCATTTTGTCAGCTACATACTGCATATGCTGGAATGTAATTAAGCAAAATCTGAAGTGAAGGCTTTTATACTTTTTTGTATGCATTAGTTAGACGTATACTGATGCCATGGTCAGGTTTGCCAAGGCATTTCACAAGTATACATGATTGGCAATACCTTAAAATAGAATGTTCTGTGATAAATCTGTAGACATGTTTCAGGGACAGCTCCTTTGCTAGCACTTTTAGCATTCAAACATGGTTTATTACAAAATGTGTCATTTACATGTTCTTTTTTTTTGGGGGGGGCAAAGCTGCATGTCTCTTATGGCACAAACAGGGATATGTTGCTATTGTTACTCTCCTTTTTGCATCCAACCTGTTGTTCATATTTCAGATTTCTGGAATTTTTTATGTTTCTCCAGTGGGTAATACTGAAATGCTACCTTTTCTATTTTTTTTCTGGGAACAGTTATTTTGTAGTTATGTGATACTTATGTGTATTATCCTTCTGTTATCTTTTAGGACACCTAGGACTATGCCACCCAGGCATCTCAATCTATGAAGACCCCCTTCATTGATGCTGAAAATCAGGTTATTGTTGATGCTTTTACGCAACATGGTGACTTCCTGCTTGAAAGGGGACAGGGAGATATGTCATGCAGAATGTCATGGGTGGCCACACCAGGACATATGAGCAGGTGTGCCATAGGGCCACTGACATGATCTCATCTGTACAGTGGAAAGCAGCTGCAGTGTGCTGGGATTGGATTGGTACCGTGGAGGGCCAGCTACATAGCCATCACTAACAGCAAATGAAGAGTTCCTGTTCATTGTCAGCAATCCAGACAGCTATCAGGAAAGTGCAGAGCAGCATGCCCTCAACACTGATGTTACTGTTTCAGGGACATCAAGAATTCCCAGAAATAGATTCTAGGTAGGCTTTTGTATCTCAATTGCTGAATACTGTTGTATGGTAAAACAATTTAAATCAATGTGTGACTTTTGTTTCAGAAGAATTGTTTTGGAAGGATTGAAGATTGCTACAGTTAACAACACATGCTGATTGACTAGCATAGGCTGGAGTTGCCATCCAAGTGCTTGTTGAAAGTATAGTTGATGGACATATAAAACAGTAAAAGTATTACCCCCATGTACTTTTAATTGTGATGACGTCCTTACCTTTTGCTTCTTCCAGGACCATCTGGCATGCAAAAGATATCCTCATCTGCATATGGTAAGCCAAACATTTTTATGTCAGTAATGGTAAGCAATTCAAAAAATATTTCAGCATGTGATGTTGATGACAGGACTGTTGTGCGTGTTGCTGTACTGTCTAATAGTGTCATGGAACTTCTACCCAATGTCAGAGGATCAGCAGACTCTGATAATGATGGTGGCCAAACAGAGGCACAGTCGAGGGGTGCAAAGGTTTAATCTGACACTGAGGATGACATACAGACATCCCCTGAAATTCCATCCAACACAAACAGTAGGTCTACACCTACCCATTCAAATGAGCCCTCAGATATTGGACAGGTGGAGAGCAAGACAATTAATCAGGCAAGTGTGGTTACTGTGGCTTCAGTGCCTGTTGACTCTGGCCATAGCCAAAGTGTGGGTGAGGAGCCATGCAGGAGGATTGTTTCAGGTGCTCCAAGGGGTCCTGCTGTTCATCCTCCACCTGATCCAGGTGTCTCTTCCCGTGCCATTCATTGTATCTTTAGGGCCATCATGGAGGCACAGGCACATTCCCATATGTGCTTCAGAGAAATGCTTAGGGTTGTAGATGTGGCATAGCCTGACATGCATGACTGTCTTCACCGTGTTGCTGATTCAATGGATCAGATGACTAACACATTGGAATGAGGGCTCTCTGTGATGAAACAAGCAATGCCTGTGATGGAACATCTGCTGGGAGGGGGACAGCATCCTCATGGGCATACCTGAGCCACATCACCTGCTGCTAGCCAACATGGCCATGACTGATCATGCTGCCATTGTGGCAGTACTTCACTGGTCCAACAGTGGGTGAGCTGTCCAAACCCAGACATGGCAGGCCATAGAGTCATGGTCATCCTCATGAGGGGATCTCATCCAGCAGACTTCAGTCAAGTTGAGGTAGCAGCAGTGCATCTGACCATAGGCATGGATGTCCCAATGCATCTCCTGGCAAAGTCAGTTCTCATGGTTGAGGATGACAAAAGTGAACTGCCATCTCTTCCATGCATGGCTTAAACCTGTACAACATACCAAGACATAGAGCTAGCACAGAGCTTGGTTGTGTTCATGCAGACAATCACACACCAATTTCACCTGGAGGACCCCTACAGACACACCACAACAGTTACAGTGTTCAGATGTGCAGTTTAAAACTCATTTTCTCTCACTGGTCATTTGTTGGTGTATGCAAATGTCTGCCTGCTTCTCTTTCTTATGACACATACTCACTAACGTTCTGTGTCAGCCTAGACTTCCTGCTCCTCCTACAACACCCTGTGCAACTGATGACAACTGTACCATATCCCTGTTTTGTATCTTTTGGATTCAGGGATGCATATGTTTTGTGCCTAATTCTCAGGGCTTAGATGACTTAGTGCTTAGTATATCCACATTTGTGATGTTAACTGGTAATTGTACCTTTGACTTATATTGGTCTTAGAAAGCTAGACAAATTATAGCATCAAAATGTTCCAACTTTATTGTGAATGATCTCGTGAGGGTTGTGAAGTCTGAAATTGAAATATGTATCATTACTTTCTAACTTCTGTCATTAAAGATTTTCCAGTACAAAAGTATGGTGCTAATCTGACTGCATGCAGTGACCATCCCTACTTTTCAGAGGTATGGCTTTGTGAATTTTTAATGCTTGAGTCCTACTACTTAATAATAGACACATATAAGTCAAATAAGTCATTGCTGCCACATGTTAAGGTAATTTCTATACAAATCTCCTAGTGTTTACTTGCTTACACTACCAAGTAACAAAATGCAAGAATATGCCAGTCATTCATATTATTACACAATACACTCCAGGTTCAACACTTAACTTGTATATCCAGCTGCTGCTGCAATAGTTTTAGCTCAGGGATGACTCTGTCTGACGCAAGCAGTACACAGCCAATTCATGGGTAGGTAAAGGTTGTGAGAGTTGCCTGGCATCAATGTTGCTATATGTAGGTACGTAGGAGAAAGGTTTTAGTCCCTTAAGTGGTGGGTGAGTGTGCTATGCATTGTGTCTTAGCCAATGCAAAGGCATATTGAGCATGTCTATATCTTTCTACACCCACAGCAGTTGCTGGTTCCCCCTCTGATTCCTCATCTGCATGTGGCTGTTGTGACCTTGGCATTTTTGGTGGGATGTGCGCCACCTTCCCCTTGTTGATCCTGCTGAAGCTGTTTTCTCAGGATAATGTTGTGTAACATGGCACATACTATGAATATTTCAGTACATGTCCATGTATGGTACTGCAGGGCTCCTCCAGATGTATTTAGGCACCAGAACACTGACTTTTAAAAGCCCAAACACATGCACTATGGCTTTTCTTATTTGAGTGTGTGCCTCATTATGGCATTCTTCAGTGTGTGTGTGTGTGTGTGTGTGTGTGTGTGTGTGTGTGTGTGTGTGTGTGTGTGTGTGTGTTTGTATGTGTGTGCATTTCTAATGGGTGTCATAAGCCAATGGTTCTAGTGCATAACATGCATTCCCCCAGTAAATTACCTTGTGATATCCCCCTAGCAAACATCTGATACAGCTGGGAGGTGTGCTAGATATGTGAGTCGTGGTAACTGCCAGGCCTTCCGGCACACATGTTCAGGATGATTCCCCTGGCATTACACACATCTTGGCAGTTAATAGAGTGGAAGCCCATTCTATTTATGTAGAGCTTTCCCTTTTGCCGTGGAAGTGCCTTACTTTCTATATGTCTGCAATCTATGACATCCAGTACTTCAGGGCAGTGTGCTGCATAGTAGAACTCCTGCATATTTCTGGCCCTATCCTCAGTAGTAAGGGGAACATATATGTGATCACTGGTATGTTGAAGCATAGCATTTAAGAACTGATGGAGGATCCTGGATAACAATGCCTGTGACACCCCCAACATCTCCCCTGTTGGCCTCTGAAAGGTGCCTGTAGCTAAGATTCTAAGTATTACACATAGCTTTGTCTCCACTGGGATGGTTTCTCTTCAGTTTGCCCTGGCTCTGAGCTGAGGATGACAGAGGTTGCAAAGCTCCTGTTATGTGTCCCTCTCCACACTGTACCTCTCTACAATTTTCACATCATGTAGGTTGTGATAAGTTACCCAGGGTCTGAAAACTCTTCTCCTTCTAGGCCTTGACCTATTAGCAATAGCAGCAGCATTAGCTAAAATCTGTAGCACATACAAATGAACTAAAGCAACAGAAGTCCCTAACATTCTTTTCATGTAGACTCCCTTCCATGGCTGTATTCCAATAGGTTTTGGAACTCACAGGAAAAACCAGCACTGAGTCTACACGGTTGCTTTATAGCTTGTTGAATAGCTTCACTGTGTTGTTTTTGTTGATGGTATGCAATTCAGCTGTTTATGTGTTTGCCTTGCATGTGCAGTGGTGTTCACCTCTACATGAAGTTACTGAATCTAAAACTTTGTGCTACTGTGACGTGGTAGAAACTGACTGGGTAGGGTTTATTAAACTTAGCTGCTGGTTTCTATAACAGAATTAGCATGTCATGACATTTATTTTCTACTGAATAAATGAACATTCTTCAGGGAATCTAATAAAAACTGAAAGGATGGGAAAACGTGAAAAACCTAAATGATTGAATGAAAAAAACTACATGGGAGCATAGCAACAGAAATCTAAAAATGATATCTGAAAAAAACAGATATGGTAAATATGCATGTTTAGATCTACATATGAAGCCCATTCAGTAAAATTCCATTTTAGTAACCACTTGAAACATATAAAACTAAAAACAGGTAGAGCATATCACTGAAATACAAACTGGGAGGGACTCTGTATGACAATCCAAGTAAAGTACCTGCCAAGTCAAGATAAAAATACTAATTTAATTGAGCGGTTTCATTTCAAATGTGAAACCTTATCAGAAAAACCCATTTTGTTTGTTCTTTGTTCATATCATGGAAGCTATATTGAGAACTTTAGGGGAGAAAAAGTAAGCACATTAACTTGATACTTCATAACCACTATCAATTATAATTCTTACTATATACATCCTGAGAACTAATCAGATGTGCAATCCATGCAGTTCAGTCTGACATTTTGCTTCAGCTAATATATTTTAACATGCTGATTCGGAACATGCTTCCTTATATTCCTTTAGACATTTACCATTGTCATTATGACCTAATCATCTCATATATGAATTAACCACAATAGCTCCATAAATCAGTTGGTGGTAGACATGGCAGAAACTGGAGAGTTCCTTTAGCCTGGTGATTTTGTGTTGATTAGATAGGGGTGAGAAGTTATGTTTTGTGTTTAGAGTTTTGTGTGATGTACTGTGTGTGTGTGTGTGTGTGTGTGTGTGTGTGTGTGTGTGTGTGTGTGTGTGTGTGTGTGTGTGTGTGTGTGTGTGTGTATGTATGTAAATGAGTAGGAACCACCAGTTGCTGTGGGTGTAGGCAGTCATAGGCTTGCTCAATATGCCCTCGCTTTGGTTAAGAAACAACGCATAGCACACACTCACCACCTAAGGGCCTAAAACCTTCCTCCTATGCACATGCATATAGTAACATTGATACCAGGCAACACTCACAACCCTTACCTATCCATGTATTGGCTGTGTAGTGCTTGCAACAGACAGAGTCAGGACTGAACTAAAACTGTGTTAAGTGCTGCATTTACAAGTTAAGTCTTGAACTTGGAGTGTGTTGTGTAATAATATGAATGAGTGGCATATCCTTGTATTTCATTACTTGGTAGTGTAAGCAAGTAAAAGGTGGGAGATTTGTAAAGAAATTACATTAACACGTGACAGCAGAGATATACTTGACTTATATATGTCTATTATTATGTTGTATGCCTTAGGCATCAAAGAATAACACAGTCATACCTCTCAAAATTACTGATGATCTGCATGCCCTCAGTTTAGCACCATAAATATGTACTGGAAAATCATTAAAGAGACAGACGTTAGAAAGTAATGATACACACTGCAATTTCTGACTTCACAACCCTCACAAAATCATTCACAATAAAGTTGTGAAGTTTTGATGCTATCAACTGTCTAACTTTCCAAGGCGAATATAAGTCAGAGGTACAATAACCAGTTCAATAACACAAATGCAGATATACTAAGCACTAGATCAGCTATGCACCCTAAGTATCAGACACAAAGCATATGTATCCCTGCATCCAAAAGATAAACATGGATAATACACAGTTATCATCACTTGCACAAAGTGTTGTGCGTGTGTGTGTGTGTGGGGTGGGGGGGGGCAGGATGCCTAGGCTGGCTCAAAAGGTCAGCAAGTGTGTATGAATAAGAAAGAGAAGCAGGGAGACATTTGGACAAACCAACAAATTTCCAGTGAGACAATGAGTTTTAAGCTGCATGGCTGAACCATGTAACTGGTGTGTGTGTGTGTGTGTGTGTGTGTGTGTGTGTGTGTGTGTGTGTGTGTGTGTGTGTGTGTGTGTGTGTGTGTGTGTGTGTCTATAGGGGCTCCAAGGTGAAAATGGTGTGTCAGTGTCTGTATGAGCACAGCCAAACCCTGTGCTAGCTCTACATCTTGGTATGTTGGACAGGTGTGATCCATGCATGGTAGAGGTGGCAGTTCATCATTGTCATCCCTAATCATGAGAACTTGCTCTGCTTGGAGTTCCACTGGCATGTCCCTGCCCACTTTTAATGAAGCTTTCTGGTTTACACCCTTCATCAGCATACAAAATCACAACACATTAACACATTTAAATAGAGGACCATTATAATCAGATGATCAAGCCAGCCATTCAAAGGACCACTATAATTAAATATGCAAATTCAATTTAAAAACATCTAATAAAATTAATTTTCATGCAGTTACTTGTTAAAAGCATAATACATAAGTATAAAAAGTACAAAAAACTGTTACATATATATATATATATATATATATATATATATATATATATATATAGACAAATAATTACATCTACACATTTAGAAATACTATACACTTAATACTATAAATTTTCTCTCTGCCTCTTGGTCAAAACTGGTTTTAAACTGACTGTCCCATTAAGGCCTGGATACTTATCAGCCTGTAGTCGCACTATCCACTCATACTCTTTTAGCAACAAAAGATTATCAATATCACCCCCTCTAATGCCCAACTGCAGAATAGATATACACCTAAACTTAAATGCATGTGTCTGAAAATCATGCAGATGCCTGTATAGCCCATTTGGCTCAAGCTTTCTTTTTATTTCAGATCTATGTTCTATTATCCTATCCTTCAGCTTCCTAGCTGTTTTCCCTACGTAAAATGCACTACATAGGGTACAGGTAGCAAGGTAAATTAATCTAGTAGAATTACAGTCTGCTCCACAAAAAAAGTCAAACCGTTCACCTGTTGTAGGATGCTGAAAGCTACTATTAGTGTCGTATATGTCAGGGCAACAGACACAATTATAACATTTAGATGTATTCATCTTCATTGATGATTAGTTTACCTTGCTACCTGTACCCTATGTAGTGCATTTTACGTAGGGAAAACAGCTAGGAAGCTGAAGGATAGGATAATAGAACATAGATCTGAAATAAAAAGAAAGCTTGAGACAAATGGGCTATACAGGCATCTGCATGATTTTCAGACACATGCATTTAAGTTTAGGTGTATATCTATTCTGCAGTTGGGCATTAGAGGGGGTGATATTGATAATCTTTTGTTGCTAAAAGAGTATGAGTGCGACTACAGGCTGATAAGTATCCAGGCCTTAATGGGACAGTCAGTTTAAAACCAGTTTTGACCAAGAGGCAGAGAGAAAATTTATAGTATTAAGTGTATAGTATTTCTAAATGTGTAAATGTAATTATTTGTCTATATATATATATATATATATATATATATATATATATATATATATATATATATATATGTAACAGTATTTTATACTTATGTATTATGCTTTTAACAAGTAACTGCATGAAAATTAATTTTATTAGATGTTTTAAATTGAATTTGCATATTAATTATAGTGGTCCTTGAATGGCTGCGATCATGTGATTATAATGGTCCTCTATTTAAATGTGGTAATGTGTTGTGATTTTGTATGCTGATGAAGGGTGTAAACCTGAAAGCTTCATTAAAAGTTTCTTGTTTGTGACTATCGTGTGCTGTGGATGTTTATGGTATATAATACTTCTGGAGTATTTCTGCTTTGAATGTCCATGCCCACTGTCAGATGCATTGCTGCTACCTGAACATGACTGATGTCCAATGGATGAGTTCCCTTCACAGGGATACCTAGCACCATGACCTCATGGCCTGCCACATCTGGTGTGGACATCTCACTCACTGACAGAACAGTGGAAGTACGGCCACAATGGGATCGTGATCAAGCATGGCCAAGTTGGCCAACAGCAGGTGATGTGGCTGACCTATGCCTACGAGGATGCTGTTCCCCTCCCAGCAGATGTTTCATCACAGCAAACACTTGTTCAATGACAGACACCTCTTGTTCCATCACAGACACCCCGTGTTCCATGTCATTCATCCAAACCATTGAATCAGCAACACAGTGGAGGCAATGCATGTCAGCTTGTACCACATCCACAACTCAGAGCATTTGTCTGGAGCACCTATGGGAATGTGCTTGTCTCTCTATGACAACCCTAAACATAAGTTGAGTAGCACAGGAATAGACACCTGTAGCAGGTGGAGGAGGGACAGCAGGCATTCTCTGAGAACCCCTAACAACCCTCGTGTATGGCACCTCACACCCACTTTGGCTACGGACAGAGGCAAAAGGCACTAAAGCTGCAGTAACCACACCTCCTTGATTGATCGTCTCACCATCCACCTTTCCCATATCTAAGAGCTCACCGGAATGGTTAGGCATAGGTCTGCTGGCTGTTTCTGATGGAATTGCAGGGGATGGCTATATGTCAACCTCAAAGCCAGATTCATCCTTTGCACCCTCTCTCTGGGCCTCTGTTTGGCCACCGTCATCATCAGAGTCTGCTGATACACTGACATCATGTGGCAGAGGTCCCCACTTCCACTGTCATGATCACCTGTGATAAAAAGCAAAAAACACAGGAAAAAAATGAATACCTATACTGCTATAGTCCAATATATGGTAACTAACGGTGGTGCCACTATTACAGACAGTACAGCAATACACACAGCAGGCCTAACATCAACATCACACACTAAAATATTTCTTTAAATTGCTCAGCAGTACTGACATAAAATGTTTGGTTTACAATCTTCAGATGGTATTCTCATCTGTAAGCCAGATGATCCTGGAAGAACATAAGCAAAAGGTAACAGCAACATCACCACAATTAACAGTAAAATAGAGGGTAATACTTTCACCCCTTTATATGACCATTATCTATACTTTCAACAAGAACTTGCTTGACAACTCCAACCTAAGCTAATCAATTATAATGTTCTGTTAGCTGTATTAATCTTCAACCCCCCCCCCTCCTCAAAGAAATTTTTGTGACATGGAAGTAACTTATTGATGTCACTGTTTTAATATATAACAGTATTCAACTCTTGAGACAACTAAGCCTACCTGGAATCTCCTACTGGGACATACTTGCAGTCTCTGACATTGTGGCACCAACCTCCAGTACATGCTGTTCTACACTCTGATGGGAGCTGTCTGGATCCCTAACAGTGGCCAGGAACTCTTCATTTAGAGTTAGTGGTGGCTCCATAACAAGCTCTCCTCTGGTAACCATCTGGTCATGGTCCACTGCAGCTGATCTCCTCTCTGCAGATGTGATCATGTTTGTGGCCCCGTGGTGCACCTGCTTATATGTCCTGCTGTGGCCATCCACAGTGTTCACATCATCCACAATCTGGCACCAAATTTGCATTCTGCATGCCATATCTCCCTGATCCCTTTCAAGCAGGAAGGTGCTACCTTGCCTAAAGGCATCTACTATCATATAATTCTCAGCATCAGTGAAGGAGGGTTTCCAAGGATTGACATGGCTGGGTGGAATACTTCTAAGTGTCCTAAAAGACAATAGAAGGATAACACACCTAGGTATCACACAACTACAAAATAACTGTTCCCAGATTAAAAAGTAAAGGTAGCCTCTCCGTATTACCACAGGAGAAACATAAAACAGTCTAGAGATGTGAAATACAAACAACAGGCTGGATGCAA
The DNA here is from genome assembly GCF_019279795.1 of Protopterus annectens. NCBI lineage: Eukaryota > Metazoa > Chordata > Ceratodontiformes > Protopteridae > Protopterus > Protopterus annectens. The sequence goes on along the minus strand of NC_056731.1, from coordinate 1,070,046,123 downwards.
AAAAAGGAGAGAACAAAAGCAAAATATCCTTGTCTGTGTCATAGCAGTATCTCAGCTTTGCTACCCCCCCCAATGAACAAGAAAATGACACATTTTGCTAAGAAACCATCTTTGAAATGTTAAAAGTGCCATCAAAGGGACTGTCTCTGAAACATTTGTGCATATTTATCACAGAGAATTCAATTTTAAGTTATTGGCAATCATGTTACCTGTAAAATGCCTTGACAAACATGACCATGACATCGGTACACTTCTAATTAATGTGCACAGAAGAAAAAGTGTAACAGCCTTTGCTTCAATTGTTTAAGTACATTCCAGCATATACTGTATGTACTTGACAAAATATAAGCATACTTTCTAAAGTTCAGTAATCCTCTCTGCAGATATATCCTTAAGAACTAGCATATCTTCAGTCTTCTTCACATAAACAAGTCTCTTTGCCATCAGTTTGCTTAGCTACACAGTTGCCTTTTTATACTGGTATAGATTCAGGGCTGTTAGCACAGTGAAGATGCAAATGAGGTGTGTACTGATTAGAATTGCTGAATCCCAAATACCTGGATCCATGTATCTGATGTAAACATAGTGCAGGCACTCCCTCAGTGTTTGTTTTTAATGGATTGCAACTATGAATGGATAATGGTTGGGAGAAGGAGAACACAACAACACTGTGGGCTGTCTTATATCTAGTGGGTATGTCAGGTTGGATCTACAGAGTGTTAGATGAAAGGTTAACATCCAATTTGCCCTTCATTTGTTGGCAACTGCATGTGTTTCTTTTTCCAGTTAATATCATCACACATTTTAAGGCCAATGACATAGAATGGCTTACAGACTGCACATCTCAGATTTCTGGGCAGATAACTGAAGAATGGCAAACAAACACAGAGAGGTTTGACAGAGCTATATATTTGCAAGCAATAATCATAACTGATTGTGTGATCACTAAGTCCACTATATCGAACAATAATACATGTACTAATAACAGCTGTATGTTTTCATATTACTGTAAATGATGTTGCAGCTGGCTGTGTGCTGAATAATTTTAGTTCCTTCCTGTAAAGCTGTTTGTGTGGCAAAGAGAGATAAAACACCCATCCTGTGTTCTGATGGTTCATTGGAGTAAGAGTTGAAATCCAGATCTATGTAGACATTCCTCATGTGAACCATCATTTTCTAGTGTTTATGTCATAGATCGAGTTTTCTTCATTTAAACTACTTTGTCCTTTTTTCTGTCTTGTTTTTTTTTTTTTTTTTTTTATTGTTCTCTTATTGTTCTCTTTTTTTATTTTTGGCCAGTTCTTGTGCAACATGGCACACAAAACCTCTAAGTGGAGATGCATGACCCTTAACAGAGAGACCTTAAGAATAATTATTAAATTATGGAAGTTGCGAAGACTGGTAGAAATGAGGGAAGGCTGCCAGCCTAGCCAGATAGAATTGTGCAGATAATTCTATTGTTTGTAAATATGAATGTTGGAATACAAGCTTGTCTTTTTAAAGGAAAGAATGTACTGTCAAATGTTGAACTTCAATGTGGCAACATTGCCTTCTGCTGTAAAGGAAGCTAAGTCAAGCATTTCTTGTTGGTCCTTTGAAATTAGAATTATTTTATGGCTTCCTTTGATGTTTACAAGTTGGCTCCAGTCCAGCTAGATGAAGGCACCCTGCCTATTGTTTTAAGGCTAAAGTTAATGACCAGAATGTACATGTGGAATGTCCTTTATTGCTGTAAGTGTAAAATAATGTAAATGCAGTTTCTGTCAGCTTGAGAACACCAGGAAAGTGTGAAATGACGTAATGTTTTATCAGAACTGCAGTTTCAATTTAAACAGAGAGAACCAGAAGGCATTAAGCATTTTTGTCTTGAACATCCAACTCAGCACTGCCTCTTGCTCACATGTAAGTTATCTTAGATTTGTGTTTTCTTTTAGAGATAGCTAGAATTAGAAAGTTTAGACTAAGTGTTTTTACACTTTACAGAGTTTGTAAAAATAGCTATAAAACTTTACAAGAAACCAGGTTATAAATACCAAGAAGGAAAAAATGTAGAGATAAGAAATAAAGAATTTGAGAAGGTTCCGAAAGAAGGTGGAAGGTGATAGAGGTATAGAAAGTGCTAGCAATAAAATGAGAATAAGTATAGGAGCCAGAGATAAATGATAGCAGCCAGAAGTAGTACAATTTAAAGGAAGTAAGGAGAAAAGTACTAATGTGGTTATTAAGAAAGGTTAGGGAGATTGAGATTTATGAAAGTTAGGAGAAGAAAGTTGTATTATAGTTGTATTATTATATGTATGAAGGATGAAACACTATTATTGTGCTAGCATATTAATCTTCCAATTGCAATTATTTCATTCCTCACTGCATGGCACTGTTGCTCTCCATGCACCATCATGCAAATGTGTTGCATGATTGTGCACACTCTGGTAAACACGATAACTGGAATTGGCAGGAAAAGTATCTCCATTGCTCTAGATCAGTTGCTAGATAGACAAGGCTAACTTTAGTCGGGAAGCTATCAGATATACGGCATAGAGGTAGGGTGTCCAGGAGTCAAGGATATTTATTGGACTCCTAGCAAAACATCACAGCCAAAGGCTTCTGCAGGGGGATTATACTTGCTCCCAGTACAAGTCTGAGGCATGGGATAGTTAAGCCCAGGCAGTATCCAGGGTAAATGGTATTCTGCACACTGGAAAGCAATGTGGGCATAATTTTAATGACCTACAGAGGAGGAAGAGGGATGCTCTCAACTTTTAGATGGAGGAAATTAGGACTGAGGACATCACAAATCTGTGGTAAGTATCAACTAAAGAGACAACTTGTAATACTTAGCAAGCTGAATATAGGCAAGACTGTTTTACACAATGGCCTTCTGTTCTTGTAAGTTTTTTCCCCAACTGCCAGTGATTAGGAGTTCAATGCCCAGGCTAGATTGGAGAGACTGAGGGAAGCAAGTGGTATGTATGTAGCAGAAGAAGTTAAAGATAGCTTTTTTGGTACTTTATACAGTTGTATCAAATTGAGCATGCATATACCAACTGTAAAAGCAAGTATGCATGCATTAGTCTGCAGCACATAGCAATTGTAGAAGTACAATATTAGATATTAGTCAGATGTTGTGGGTTCAAATACCACAATTCACAACTATACCATACAGTTATTTCTTCAGTAATATATACATTAAATTAAAACCTCTAACCCAGTGGCACAATTTCACTGCTGTAAACTGTAATCTGTACAACTGGAACACGTATATGTGCAAAATATGCACATTCCAAGTATTACTTGCAGCAATCCGTAGTATAGTATGTATCTCTTAAGAGGTTGACTTAAATGTAAAACATAAGATAATATAGTTGTATAATTGTATTAATGCATTGTATGGCACATATGATGGTACTAATCTTATCTGTTTATTTTTTTTCTCTTACCCCAACTCATATTTCTTTTTTATTTTCTTTATTTTTATTTTATTTTTTAAATATACATCAATATATATATATATATATATATATATATATATATATATATATATATATATATATGTATGTATATATATATAAAGTTATTATTTTATTGTATAAATATTTTATTTTTATTTTTTTTTGTTAAAAATGTTTATTGTTTATTTAATTTAATTTTTTTTATTTTATTATTTTTTTATTTTTATTATGTATAATTAAAATGTGCCGATATTATTCATGTGTACCAAATCATTTGAATACTCCACAGCACAGAGGGGTAGGCCATCCCCATTGGATCAGCCTGCCACCACTCCACTGTTTGCAGCACCGATGCCCAGCACATCTGGGAGCTAACCTGGCAGCACTGTCTGCTGACCCAGTTCCATCTGGACCCAAAAAGGAATGCATCAATGCATTAATACATGCTGCTACAGAATCAGATAAGCAGTATGTGTGTTGCATACACTTAGTACTAATTGTTAGACTTTAGCACTGTGGCTTGCATTTGCACACTGCTTATCTATGGACAAACATGTCTATTGCGCATGCATATATACTTTCAAACTGTAGTGCAAAAATGTTGCTTGATGCACTATGGAATAGTAAATATTATTATGTATTACTGATGTTTACTCTCTGTTTCCTGAATATGACATGAAATTATACATGCAAACATTAAAACTGAAGGCCCTGTCTAACAATATGTCACATATTTACAATACAGCCATGTGTTGCCACCACCCAAGCACTGCAACCCGGGTGTCTCAGTACTTTTTCCACACATATATCACCTACAATATTGAAAGTAATATCAAATTTGTGTGATATGCAATCCACAACAATCTGGTAACATGCAGAACTGCAACTATTGATCCATAAGTCTAAAAAAACTTATCT
>NC_056731.1:1070016756-1070034256 GCF_019279795.1 Protopterus annectens | reverse complement strand
GATGCATGCTGCAGCTATCTCTTTTCAGTCCAACATGTAATAAAATACACAGCAAAATGCATTTATTTTCTTCACCCAATAAAACTGTATTTAGAGTTGTAATCTTAGCAAGGAACATTACTTTATACTCTCGCACATGTATTCCTGCTAGAAGTAGTCCAATTAGAGCATTCTGTAAATATTTAACATTTCATATCAGTCTGTGACTGACATTTGAACTAAAAAGTTTGCAGCAGTAGGGCTGACATTCTTAACCAATCCATTTGCCAAGGGCAGTGAGGATGATACTGACAATTTTAATACTTTGTGCTGCAGTAGAGATTATCAAGAAACATGTTATCCCCATAGCATTACATCTGCATATATTAACCAACAAACTGTTCTTCTAAGCCTGGAATAAAATGAATGAACTCTAGTGTGTACTTGTACTCTAACGTTAAACTTTTCCCATATAGATATATGATTTGCAAGGGTTACTGAACCATAATTTTTACAAACATTAGTGCCAGCTTCTTTATCTGCATACAGTTGTATCATGTATATATCACTTCTCCTCAAATATAATACATTTTTTTCTTGAATATAGTCTGTTTTTGATGTGCCAGAAATAATACAAGACATATACCATTAATCATTTGTATGCAGTCTGTGTGGCACCTTTTAGCAGTGTGTGTGCAGTGACTGTGTGACTTAAATCAGTTTGGATGTCCTTTTACTTAGTAGTAAATACAAAGTTAAAAAAAAGGGCTAACAAAAGAAAATTTGAACCTAGACACAGAACAGAATGAGCAGACAGGTACATACCTCTCAACTTCTTAGTGCAAGAAATATGGACAAAGCCTGTCAAAATGGGGGGGGGGGGGCAAAGGCCCAAAAATAGGGACAGATTTTAAACCTTACTCTTATAAACTTAAAAAATTGCCACATTGACAAAGTTTGCATTAACATAAATTTTTTGAAGGATTTGAAGTCTGAAACTCAAATGTTTGCCATCATTTAATGAATTCAGTCCTCAGATCATCCCAATGATTTGCCAGAAAACCACAAATTTTATGAGGAATAGGCCAAAAATATGAAGCAAAAAAATCTGGACATTCAGCAAAAATCTGGACAGTTGAGAGGCATGGACAGGTATGAGAGAACAAAGATGTTGAATTCTATTACGGCGCACAAAGGTACTTTTGACAAAGATAGTAGACAGATGTACATTTTTTCTTCTAGCAGTGAGAGTAGGCATTGATAAAATGTAGCAATGAACTTCACATTTTTATGTTTTGCTCCTTGGGTGAAGCTAAACAATTTAGGAAGACTGCATTCTACTGTTGCCACTCACATCAGCAATGCTATGTCAGTAACCCGGAACACTTGTGGTATCCTATGTTTGAGAGAAAATAGTGACAAATGAATAGAGAACATTCTGATACAAATAAATAACAGAAATCTAATCCGAGAGCACTTTGGTGAAAGATTTCCATATAAGCAACAATTAATAAATCAGAAAAAGTGTAGTTTTGAGAATTTGGTATTGATATACAAAATTCCATATTTTACATCTATAAGTCAAGGTTAACATAAATGCATCCTAGCAAATGCAGCACTGAAATATCTTTTATTTTTACTATCTGAAAATTACAGAGAAATAAAAACAGCATGGTTACCTTATTAAGTTTTAAGCTATGCAAAATTGATTAAAAAGTAATATACACCAGTTTTGGGATGTTTCTGATGGAAATTATAAGATGGACTGTAGTTAAGGTTATAAATGAAAACAGGCCAGCAGCTGGTGGTGGTAAAGCATACCATTAACAAGGACTGCACTACAGAGGAGATTTGGTAATTTGTTTTTGTGCAATAAAGTTTTCACAATAATAATAATAATAATAATAATAATAATAATACAAAAGTGTAAGGTTAAAAGACTAGCATTATAAATGTTTACATAGGAGGGGTAACTGAGCAACTTGACAGGAGGCTAACACATATGGGTACATGGTACTTCAGAAAATGTGTATAAGAAACTTGAAATTCATTAAGAAAGAGAGAGATGAGCACTTTCAAGTGGAACCCTCCTGACTGAGAAAAGTGGGAAGCGGAAGAAGGGAGGTAGAGCAGAAAGACACATGGAACAACTACACAACTGGGCTAATTTTAGGAAGAATCTCCCATCAAATGTAACTGTCAAACCCCTCTTTCCTGAAATACCCATTCATTCTCTCCCTATACATAGAATCAGTAGCTGTCTGGAAAGGTGAGGAGAGAAGTGAGGAATGTAGCTTTCTCATTGCAAAGTTTGCTTTTTCTATTTATTTATTTATTTTTATCTGCCTAATGCCTATTTGCTGTTGGCCAGTAACCATGTTGCAAAAATTGCTATGCCAAGCATGCCTAGGTGCACACTCACTTTGATTAAATGAAATGCTGAACCCCTAAACTGCCATGGGTGTAACACTATATTTTCACATCTACCCTCAGATGGCATTCCGGCTGCAGCACTTAGCCTTCTCTTTCCTCCCTTGTTGGTAGTCAAGAAATGGCTGTTGCTTTTTTCCTCCCTGGACACCCTTGCATCCTGCTGAGCACTCAGGACAATTATTCCGACTGAAATAATCTGAGATAAATTCAAGCTCAACATTTCTGTATTATGTAGCTTGCTTCATGGTTATGTTGTAACATCCTTTTACCAATATCATAATATAGCAATAACCAATAATGTAGGTGTGGTATATTGAACCATGGTTGATGTTAAAAGTTAACCGTGGGTAAATCTTCAATATACCACACCACGGAGTCAATTATTGCTATTACACAATGACATTATTTAAGAAAAAAGTTACTTACTTTTTTTGAATAATGTCTTTGTATAATGTTTATGTGGTGTTCTCCTACAGACAGTTTAGAGGGATGAGAAATGGGGAAAATAAAAGGAAAAATCAGGTATTTTTTTAGTTTTGCAGAATGTACCTGATTTTTCTTTTATTTCTCTGCTCTTGAAAGTACCTCTAAACTGTCCACAGCTTATAGCTTTTTTTCTTATTTAATGAAATGTGGACTAAGTAAATGAGGGATGCATAATGTTGCTCTTTTACATTGTCTGAAGGAAAGAATGTCTGAAACTGAAATGCATGTCATTATTTAGTGACTTTGTTCCTCATTGATTTGTCAGAAAACCACAAATTTTATGACAAACAAAGTCAATAAATAATGACATGCATTTCAGTTTCAGACTTTATTTACTTCAGACTAATGCATGTCTACACATACCAATAGATAAAAAAGTCTGACCTCTCAATGATACTTTAGCGGATGGACTTTTACCATTGGCATATTCTCGATTTACAATGAGCACTCTGGTTAGACTGATCAATTAGCGTGCTCACTTTTGAATGTTAATGGCCAGTCATTGTATAATATCCAATAATATGTAACACAGGTGCTGATATGCCAGCTTCTAGATGCAGACTGTTGAGAAGTTAATAGAGGATAGCAGTTTGTGCTACACAATTTAAATGGTTGCCACATCTTTATCTGTTTGTGTAATTTTGTCATTTGCTGAGATCTTGAGGTGCCTTACCTTAAAAGGAATATAGAGTCAAAAACTCTGCATGCATTTACATTAGGATCATTGCATGAGACCTCCTTAAAGTATATGGGTAATAAGTGCATACAATGCAGATTAAAGAAAGCATTTTTCTCAACTAGCTGTGTCATATTATGCTCATACAAAGTGAAAATAGATTTGATTTTAAAAATTGATTTTTGATCATCAGACATAATAAGATCTTCTTTTAAAGAAATTATTCTGCATTAGTTTTTGTGCATATGTCTGTGTGCATCTGTATGTGTGTGTCTGAGTGTGTGTGCTTGTGTAGGAGGTGGAGCATACACATGGATGTGTGTATGTAATGAAAGCTTCAACAGGCATGTAAAACTGAGCATTCAACCCTGTGCAAGTGAAAAATCAGCCCCATAATATGCATTTGGCGTAGGTCTCTGGGTACTTCTGCCTTTGTGAAGAGAGATATAGCTCATTCAGATGTATGCCAGCTGCAGAACATAAGCAAACTAGTGTTCCATGTCTTAGCATGTGAGGAGTTAAATGTTTATTTATGTAAACCTCATTACATCTTCTCTGCAGATGCCATTTTGTAGGCAGCAACAAATTTTGTCTTCCTTGCTAAATTTGGATTGATCAAGATATAACTGGGGCAACATAAAACTGATTGAAATTCAACAAATAAAAAAGTTAGTGTCTTCGGCTGATTGATAACCTCTGTTGTGAGAAGCACCAAAATACCTTTGAGCATTATTGTTTATTTAAGCAGAGCTTCCTGCTTCACTCACCTCACACAGTCAGTTATCAGACAGTACAGAGCAAATATTGCAGGAAATGAGAATAGTCAAACACTAGAGGTGATAGTTTCCATCAGAGCACAATGATTTATATCCTTAAGCCATATGTAGGTGAAAAAGAAATGTATCAAAGCAGCTCAGAAGCAAACATATGCTGGAACTGTAATCACTGACAAATATTTTAGTAAATTCAATCTGTTATGATAAGGTGAGTAGTTAGCAATAGGAAGTCTTCACTGCTAGGCCAAACATAATTCCAAAGTGCAGCTTTATTCATTCACATACACACACACACACACACACACACACACACACACACACACACACACACACACACACACTATTCCTGTATAGTATATGTTTTATGCAGAGACAACATGGAAATGCTGATTGGTGCTGGGTATCCACAGTCACCTGTGGATATGCTTCTCAAGTGCAAAGGGTATAAAATGCAACAAGGGAATATGGTTATAGTAAAAGTGTGACTGTGAACACTGGATGTAGGAAATAATATGCATGCTACATCACTTGAAAAAACATAATTCCTACCACTTCTTGTGGTACATTTTAAGGGACTTTAAGACAAAACTAGTAATAAATTCCTTTCAAATATCATGAAACTGCAAGTGGATATTCATAAGGCTGAAAAGTAGTGGATAAAAGGGAACTTTTAATCTGCTCTCCTTTCTTTATAACCTTAGATACTATATATATATATATATATATATATATATATATATATATATATATATATATATATATACACTCCCATTATGGAGCTAAGTAGATAAGTAGATATAGGGCATATAGACATAATGGCAGAGTAAGAGAGGTTTGGAGGGAGGCAATGGAAAATAACTTGCTATGATAAAGGAAAGCAGCTATTATGAATTGAAATTTAGTTGTGATTACTATCAGTCTTCATTAAGGGAATGAAATGAATAGCAAACTTAATTATTGGTAATATATTACCAGTATATTGTTGTGCCCATATGTAAAATATCACTGGCCATTGAGAACTCAATGGCAATGGTCTTCCTTATTTATCTGTTTATTTATTTATGTACTTATTTATTTGCACTACAATGCAAATAAAAGAAGAGATGCAATACAACTACCACCCTACATTTATCTATGAATATAGAGTTAATGGTTGCAGAAGATATAAAGTTACTCTAACTGTCTGTACTAGTGTGGAGCCTTATTGGCGCCTTGGAGGGAGACAGATATTAAGAAATCCAGACCCTGGGTTGACTGTGTTCCCTGTGTGCTTGTAAGGGAAATTGTGCTTGATGCAGAGAGGTCTGCATCTGGAAATAGTGAGTGTATCCATTTGTATTCCAAGTGAATGTCCCTCTTCATTATCAGTGGTGAGGATTCAGGCTCCTTGATTACTGGCCCAGAGTGTTGACATCACAAAGAGCATGAAATCCACATCTAAGTAAATAGTACTGTTTCAAACTTGCTGTAGTGTATGTTAATGGTGTTGGAGGAAGCACTTTACATCAAATACATATAGTGCTTAAAAAAAATAATAAGCAAGTGAAACACAACCTTTTTGCATACAACACATTCTCTCTCCCTAATGCACATACACAATCTGTTCTGCTTTCACACACATACATATGCACACACACAGTCTCATCTGCTTTCTTACACACATTCACTCACACAAGATCTGTCTCACCCTCTTTCTCATTCTCTTACAGTCTCCAGCTATTTTATACACACATTCAGTCTCTCTCACTCTCTCTCTCTCACTCTCTCACAGGCAGTCTCCTCCTTACATACATGCATTCACTCACACATCACTCTGGCATTCTCTCTTACTCTCTGCATCCATCCCTATTTCTCTCTCTTACACACACACACACACAGTCTCTCTGCTTTCATGTACCCATTCACACACACATGCAGACAGAAACACACACACACACACACACACACACACACACACACACACACACACACACACACACACACACACACACACACTTGATTGCTCTTTCTCTCTCTCTCTGTCTTACTCATGTACATGCATACACTCACATACATGCTGTATTTTATTATTTTTTTCTTTTTTTGTATTTTACACTCTCTAAACAGCAAAAGCACTGCTTAGCAAGTGTAAAATAATGGCTCGCTCACTCTCACTTTCACTGACATTCACTCATACACTCACATAGAGACACAAATATTTTTTGTTGATGTCTTCTTTTTGATATTTTACACTTGCTAAACAACAAAGATGCTGCTTAGTGAGCATAAAATAATGGCAGCCATTCTCTTTCCTTAGTCTGAATTCCATGGCGGCTTGATAAACTGTCGTGAAGTGGCGGACTCATTTTTCAAAGGGCATTACTTGTACATTAATACCCTGCTGGAGAACGCTCATTCTCCAATCAGGGTATTGATGTACAGTTTGCCCATTGTCTAAAAAGTAGCTATCACTGCCACCAGACACTAAAAAGCCAGCTACGTAAGACTCTTGCAAGTGTACCTAAGTGAAAATAATATTAATACAAATGGTAATGTTGACCAAATAGTCAGGCTTCATGAGTGGCCACAGTGTCCCCAATAAATCATTAGTGTACCGGAGTTCTGCTGTGGTGGCCCCTAACCGGGAAAAGCCGAAAGACACAACAACAACAACAACTCTCAAAGGTTAAACTATTTTCTAAAGGATCAGACACAATGAAAAGTTTAAATACATTTCATAATAAATAATAAAAGAACATGAAAATATGAAATATCGATTTACAGTAAACGCCAGAGTTCAGTCGCAGGAAATATTAAAAATAAAACAGCTGGAAAGGTTCACACAGTTACAGAAAAACAATGCTTAACTATTCTCACTATATTGTCCTGACTGATCTGGAGAATTACTGTTCCTACTTTTTTTAGTAGAGCAAGGCAAGATGAGGTAGATGAGGGATCCTTCTCTGTCAGGTTGCAAGAAACAGACTGCCATGAGACTTCTCTCTCAACTAATATTCAAACATTATTTCTGTACAAAATGATGTCACATACATCTGGTTCCCATGCAACCTTCCATTGCTAGAAACTGCCAGGATTTATTACCTAAATGTCAATAATACGCAGACAAAAACTTTGCTCAGGTCTGGTACAGCTTCTGGAAGTCATAAAACATTTGCAAACTTCTACTCCTACAGAGACTAACAAGCCATGTTTCTTACACACATTGCATCTCTGACTTCATTTAAAACTGTGAGATAACATCTTTATGGCCTAGACCCAGTAATTTAATTTCTTACTAATTCTCAAAGTTAGCTGGATTTGAACTTAACCTCATCTCTTTCATTATATATATATATATATATATATATATATATATATATATATATATATATATATATATATATATATATACACATACATATATATATATATATGTATGTATATATAGACATAGATATGTATTTCACTTATAATACAGTCGGGACCCACTGGTATGTTTTTAACACAAGCAACTTTACAAATCCATTTTCAACACAAACATCTGTACAAATCAGTTTGATATTCAAATAACATATAATTCTTTACTAAATTCCATCTGGCTGTGCTGGCATATGTTATACATCCAATGCCCTACTTTTTTCAGGCATAGCCGGCAGTACCTCATATCATCACATCTATCCTCCCTTTGAAGACTCAAGCTAGTTTTTCAAGTGACCCTTGAGAAGCACTGCTTGATGAGAATGAGCCTCTCTGGGAATACATTAACCCATACTGAATCTTGACAGTCCATCTGTATTTGCTTTGCTAAACCCACTATGGTACTGCACTGTCATATCATATGCCTGCAACCCCTGGATCTACCATAGTAACTTGGCACTTTGCTGGCTGGCTCAATGTAGCCATGCTAAGGGATTGTGGTAACTACAGTGAATTTCCTTCCATACATATAGGGTTGAAGATTCTGCAGTGCCCATACTATGGTTAGACATTCCTTTTCTACTGCTGCATAACATTCCTCCTTAGGCTGGAATCTACAGCTGAGATAAACCACTGATTGCTCTTCTCCCTCTGAGGAAACCTGACTGAGTACAACCCCACCTCATGGTTCAAAGCATCTACCTTCACAACAAATTCTTTGCTATAATCTGGGCTGGCTAACATAGGAGGTCCTCACAAAGTCCCTTTAAGCTTTTGAATGCCTGCTTGCAGGCTGGGGTCTGCACTACCTTCTCTGGCCTGTTTTTTCTTGTCAGATCTGTGAGGGGAGCAGCTATTGTACTATAATTGGGAACAAACTTTCCATAGTATCCCGCTGTCCTCAAGACTATTCTCACCTGCTTTTCAGTAAGAGGAGCAGGCCATGGCCAAATGGCTTCCATTTTGGCAGGTTCTGGCCTAATCTTACTATTTCCCACTCTCTGTCCCAAGAAGGAGGCCTCTACCATACCCACCTGACATTTACTTGGCTTAATGGTCAACCATGCCCTTTGCAGTCTGCACAGGAGCTCCCTGATATGCTGAAGGTGCTCATACCAAGAATAGCTGTAAATGGCAATATAATTCAAATAAGCAGGACCATAATCTCCTGCCCTTGCTCGGATATGATCTACCAGCCTCTGGAATGTTGCTGGGGCATTTTTCTTCGCAAAGGGCATCTTTGTCAATTCATATAATTGGAAAGGAGTTACAAGGGTGGCCCTCTGTCTATCAGTGGAAGTCAAAGGCACCTTCCAGTTGCCCTTAGTCAGATCAGTAGTGGTCAACTACTTAGCCCCATCCTTCTCCTCTAAGGCTTCATCTGTACTAAGGAACGGGGTAAGCATCTGACTCTGTGTGACTATTTAGTTTCCTGTAGTCCACACAGAAACCTTGTGCTGCCATCTTTCTTTGGTACCAACACCTCTGTGGAGATCCAGGGACTGCTGGATGCCTGGATTACCCCTAGTTCCAACATTTCCTGTATCTCTTCCCTCAGAGTCTACCTGACTCTCTCAGGCACCCTATAAGGGGCCTGCTTAATAGGCCTTTGGGGTCCTGTACCCACATGGTTCTGCACCAGGGAGGGTGCACCCAGGTGTCTCAATGAACATACCCCCAAAACTCTTAAACACTTATCGAATTTCTAGAAATGGGTATGGGATAGCCGTTGGAACATTGCTACCCCTTCTACTGAGGTGTCAGTCTGAGCCTCACTAAGAAGATCAGTTGACAGATTCCTTTTAGACTCCTCCTGCCATTTGCTGCAAATACTCAGCACCAGGGCCTCCCTATCATGATAAGGTTTCATTGTGTTAACATGGTACAATTTGTGCCCCTGCGTCCTGCCTAGGAGTTATACCATGTAATTAACATCACTGACTTTCCTTGCCACTTTGAAGGGTCCCTCCCAAGCTGCCTGCATCTTTTAATGTCTAGCAGGGATGAGAACCATCACCTGATGTCCCACAGCATACTCTCAGGCTCAAACATTCCTGTTGTACCAGACCTTTTGCTGCTTTTGGGCTCTTGCCAGGTTCTCCTGGGCCAGTCTCATGATCACCCTAAGCCTTGTTCTGAGGTTTAGGACATATGCCACAACAGTCTCCTTGTGAGATTCATACTCACCCTCCCACTCATCACAGATCAAATCAAAAGGCCCCCTGCACACTATGCCCATACAGCAATTCAAAGGGTGAAAAACCTGTAGATTCCTGGGTTATCTCTCTGTAAACAAACAGCAGATGGGGCAAATATTTGTCCCACTCTCTTAAACTGGTCTGTAAAAACCTGCAGCATGGTCTTTGGTGTCGAGTTTAACCTATCAACAAGACTATTAGTCTGGGGATGGTAGGGGTGGTCTTTAGGTGCTCCACACTACAGCACTTCCATACACAATCCAGCAGGTATGACTTGAAATTGGCACATCAGTCAGTCAGTATTTCTCTCAGGAAACCTACCCTGCTGAAAATCTCTAACAAATTATTTGCCACCTTCTCTGTCTCAATGGAGGACAGAGCCACCACAGGTTATCTAGTAGCATAATCTCCCAACACCAGGATATATCTCTTCCCTGTGGAACTTGGGGTACTCAGAGGCCCCACAATATCCATAGCTACCCTCTGAAATGGCTCCTCAATCACAGACTAAGGCATCAAAGGAGCTTTGACCTTGTCTTCTGCCTTGCCTACTTTTTGTCACTACTCACAGGCCCTGCAGTAGCCTGTTACATCCCCTGCAATCCCAGGCCAATAAAAGTTCTGCATAATATGTCTCCTGGTTCACTGTATGCCCATATGACCTGCAAAAGGAATGTCATGAGCTATGGCTAGAAGTGCCAGATGGTAGGCTCTAGGCACTACCAACTGCTGTATTACCTCATCCTCTAGCCCTCTCTCAGGGGTCCACTCTCTATACAGTAACCCTTTGTCCCAGTATACAGATTCCCCTTTTCCTTGAGAACCAGGTACCTCCTTCAAGCCTTGTGATGCACGGTCTGAGAACTGAGCCTCTCTCAGCTCTACTTTTGTGACTCTTCCCAGCTCCCCTTCTACATCCTCTGACAGTGGTGCCTCACTGTCAGCCTGGGTACTACTATTCACCTCTGCCCTTTCAGTCACTCTGTCCAAGGGAACATCACTACCTACCAGCAGCTGTGGCTCACCTTCAGGATCACAGCTACAGGGTAGCTCCCTCCCTGAAATAGCCACCTCACTGGCCCTGGCTTCAGGTGTGGTGTCTGTCTGGATCTCCCCAGGCTACCAGACCCACATGCCTGTCTTCAAGCCTGACTGCATGTAAGTGCATGCACACAAGATACTACATTATCAAAATCATTCATTATCAGGACATCTGCAGGGATATATTCAAACACACCTATTTGCTTGCTTCCTTTTCCACCCTCCCAGTCAAGGTGAACCCTGGCCAAAGGCATTTGAAATGGGGCCCCTCATAATGCTTTCACTGGAGTGGACTACCCAAGCAAGTACTGTCCCTCTTTAACCACTAAAGGCTTCACAATGGTTATGTCAGAGGCTGTGTCTCTCTTAGCATTGTCCTGTTTTCCATCAACTAAGGTAGAATATAACTTCTTAAGATAGTATGGCACCCCTGTTGTCTCCAGTCAACTTACCACTGGCATACTGTTATTCCCACTTGTTGAGTCCCCCACCTTTGTTTCCCACCTTGCCTCCATAGACATCGGTATGATACATAGCTCCACATGTTACATTTAAAGCATTTAACCCTTGGTCCTGGCTGCGTACCTGAACTTGTGGCTTCCCCTGTTTCTGGTATACTCTGTTGGGGTGGTTTAGGCTGCCCACCATGGGTCTGCTTATATGCATGTACAGCACTGGGTATCCCTTTCCTATGTAGTGATGACCTGCTTGCTCAGTAGAAATCCTCCTTTTTTCCCAGCTCATCTGTAGAGTTACACTATAGGTCTGCCAACCAGATTCTCCTGCCCTCAGGTAAAGTTCTAAGGGCTTGTTCCCGCTCCAAAAAATCTGATAACCGTTCAAAAGTGGTGACCTGACACCCACTCACACACCTATGAAAATAAGTGCTTAACTCAGCAATATAATCACACACACTTTCATCTGCCTTGCATCTATGATCATGATTTTTTTTTCTGTAAGCTTCAGGTGTTAACTTAAAACATTCAAGTAAACATTTCTTTACTTATTCATAGTTTAAACAATCAATAACAGACAATTTTGAAACAGCCCAAGAAACGAACAGGAAACCATTGCTAAGAGAGTGAAATCGCCGACATAAAAAATCTGTGTATAAGCACTGTAGAGATGCAGGAATGACCACCAGCACAGTGAGTTTCACCATGAAATGTCCAAAACTTTAATAAGTTTACAAAAATAAAACAAAGATAAACAGAATTTAGAAACAGCAGTTTCAGCTTTACTATAGAGTAAGGGGGTCAGGAACCATACCCAGAGTCCTTGGTCAACATTATGCTGCTTATATACTCTTTCAAATATATGAATAAAACTACCACAATTATCACCCTCTGTTAATTGTGGAAGAAATTTACTGATATTTATTGCTTCTGGGGTTAAGTTATTCCCTTCCTCATTACCTTCATGACCCTGGTGAAGGGTCAGCATCTCCTCCTCATGTTCACGCTGCTTCTCATTTTCTTCACCCTCAAAACACAGCAGTCACTCTGCTGATTCTAATTCCAAATGTTTAGCCTATATTTCAAGTCTATTTAACTCCTGCTGGGTTTTTATGTCCTCTGAGGAAAAGGTGAACTGTCTTGTTTGTGAGGGCTGCAACTTTCCATCACCAGACTAGTTATCCTTTTGGTTGCTGGTTTGAACTGTGAGTAAGGCTGAAATCATTTCCTCTTTAGTCAGGTTGGCATTCACCTATCCTTTGGCTTCACATATCTTGGCCAGCTGCTTCTTTGTCAGCTTGTCATAATCCTCTGCTGACATCTTTGCCTGCTTTCCCTGACTAAACTAAACTAAACTAACAAAAATAAATAAATAAATAAAACTATTGTGAAATGAAACTGAATGTTTACCTGGTGACTGCTGAGAGGACACACCTTTAGTGACAACTGCTTACAAGCTATAGAAGTTCAATTAATATCCACCACTGCTAACTAATATGTTCTCACTCTGGGTCAGTAATGAAGGAGCCATAATCCTCACCACTGGCACTGGAGAGGGACATTCACTTGGAATACAAATGGTTACATTCAGTATTTCCAGATGGAGACCTTTCTGCATCAAGCACAATGTCCCTTAAGAACAAATAGGGAACACAGTCAGCCCAGGGTCTAGATTTCTTTGTATCTGTCTCCCTCCCAGGCCCCAATAAAGCTTCCCACTAACACAAACAGTTAGAGTTGAGACCTCAGCCAAGTGTCCAAGCCAAGTCCTTCAGCACCCTCTGTGTGAAACCAGTGCTTCATGTCCCTACTCTAAGTAAGCTGATATACACACACTGTGAGATTTGATTTTCACACACTCACATACATACACACACACACACACACACACACACACACACACACACACACACACACACCTGGGAAAGGCTGGCACAGTTTTACCATTTTACCCACAGTACCCCATTCTGCCCAGACTATAAGGTAGTTATCACTGCCGCCAGACACTATAAAGCCACCTACCTAAGGCTCTTGCAAGGATACCCAATTATACTGAGTGAAATTAATATTAATACAAATGGTAAAGTTGACCAAACAGCCAGGCTTCAGCGTCACCAATAGATATAAATACTCTTAAAGGTTAAACTATTCTCTAAATGACAAGCCACAGTGAAAAGTTTAAATATATTTAATAATGAACAACAAAAGAATATGAAAATACACCACATCTATTTACAGTAAACAGCAGAATTTCAATCACAGGAGATATGAAAAAAACACAGCTGGAAAGATTCACACAGTTACAGAAAAACAATGCTTAACTATTTTCACTATATTTTCCTGACTGATATAGAGAATTACTGCTCCTAGTTACTTAATAGAGCAAGGCAAAATGAAGTAGGTGAAGGATCCTTCTATGTCAGGTTCCAAGAAACAGACTGCCATGAGACTTCTGTCTCATCTAATATTAAACAAAATATTCTCTACAGAAAGATATCACTTATATCTGGTCATCTGACTTCTGGTTCTCATGCACCCCCCCCCCCCATTAATAGAAACTGCCAGGATTTAGCTCCTACATATCAATAATACACACACAAGAGCTTTCCTCAGATCTAATGGAGCTTCTGGAAGTCATAAAACATTTACAAATTTCTACTGATCCTACATAGACTAACAACCATGCTTCTTACAGACATTGCATCTTTGGCTTTATTCAAAACTGTGAAATAACATATTTATGGCCTAGGTCCAGTAATTTAATATCTTAACTATTTCTTAAAGTTAGCTGGAACTGAGCTTAACCTATTCTCTTCCAGTATCCTTTGTTAACACACACACACACACATGTATATATATATATATATATATATATATATATATATATATATATATATATATATGTTGGTCCATTTGTAATGCAAGCAACTTTAGAAATCTATTTCCAACACAAGCATCTGCACAAATCAGTTTGATATTCAAATATACAACGCTAGTACTGCCACACCAGGTCAGTGACTGTTGTTTAGCTGATGTCAAGCAACAGCAGAGGGAAGTCACTTTTATATATCTCATTGATGAGTAATGCATACTTGTCACTGTCCTTAATTTATCAAAATCCCCCTGATGTTGCCTCTTAATTTTGCTCTGTCCCTCATAAAAAGTTTTATTTTCTTGTAAATAATTCAGTATTATAGTCAGTAAATTCATATATCAATTTCATACTTCTTATTGTCCAAAAATTGCATGTCAATGCAAACTATACTGTTCTGTTAACCTTATAAGTGAATTAGAGTAATATTTAAAGTGTTCCTGATTTTGAGCATTTATTTTGCTATTATTTTCAGTTTTGTGGAGAAATCTCAAGCAAATAAGTTGAGAGTTACAGCATCTGGTATCCTGCTAGTATGCTAGTTTTTATACAACTCACTGAAATAGAAAACCATCTGTGAATATCAGAAGCATTATCTCTTCTAAAAATCCCAGGTAAGAAGTGAGATCAGTCACTTTGGGCACTTACCTTGCTTATGTTCATATGCTTATTTCCAGCTTTATCTAACTTTTCACAACCTTGTTCTGGATAAAGGACATCAGAAAATAATATTTTTTACTCCTCATTTTTCCCCATTTTTGGGGCCCTTACAAAGTCAAGGATGATGGGGGGGGGGGATTGCAGTCAAGAGTGTTGTAGGTGCCTATAGCAGGATATGATGTTAGTTTTAGTGGAGAAAATGCCAACTATCAAGATTTAACTAAGCCAAGGTCATTACACCAGTGGTGAAACATTTACTGAAATTATGAATAGTGTTACTTGACAAAATACAGTTACAATACCAGAGATATATTTGAATGTTAAAGGAGATACAACTAAGAGTTATTTATTACCCACCTGGTTTAGTAAATACACAAGACTGCTGTGCTAGCTTTTGTTGGTTTTACAAAAATGTTACAAACTATCCAAATAAGATAAATAATTTTGGCTGGGGGCCCCCAGTGCCTGCAGAGTTTGTTGGTGCCTAAAGCTGCAATGTTTCCATTTCTTTTGGAAGGAAGGCCTTTTGTCTGAGTGTATCTATCAGACACCCCAAACAGACAAGCTGACAAGAGTGTGTGAGTCAAGTCTTTTGCAGGTTCAAGTGAAATCCCAGATCTGACAGGAGTTTGGACACCTTTGTTAAGGACTCCAAACCTCTGGGAGAAGACTCTGCACAAATAAGCAAGTTATGTAAAGAAGGGAAAATAGGGATGCGTTACAATCTGCAGTGAAACACCACTGGTCGTAGGTGCTTTCTGAATCTTTGAGATGTAGTGGAGAGCCCAAAGGGTAAGACAGAGACCTGATAATGTGACACAGATACAGCAAACCTT
Organism: Protopterus annectens; assembly: GCF_019279795.1. NCBI lineage: Eukaryota > Metazoa > Chordata > Ceratodontiformes > Protopteridae > Protopterus > Protopterus annectens. Next base: position 1,070,018,448 of record NC_056731.1, on the reverse strand, counting down.
ATATATTTCCTGAAACTGTGAGCAATGGGTGTGTGATGATAATCATCCCTGAAATCTGGTGTTACCTTAATATAATGGGCTGGAGACAGTGCAACTCTGACTCTAGGGTCGATATCTTGAATTCTGAAACCTTCACATAAAGGTTGAGAAAAGAGATCTAACACAGGTCTCCCGGTATGGTCTTTTTTAGTATCAAAACATCCTAAAATAAAAACTTTTGCCTATGTGATTTGCAAGTACTGCTTATATATTCCCTGCTTCTGACATATCTTGTAGCGCTGGCAAAAACAGGCCTGTTTGGTTGGATAGGAGTGTGTGATTCTGCTGAAAGGAGGAGAGCCCACCCACTTTCAAGTGAATCTTTCCTGAATCAGTCTCAACACTCATCTGTCTGAACCTATCTGACCCCAGGTTAAGGTAATGAGGGTCAGATAGCATGAGTGTGGTAGGGAAGCTGAAACAGGAGGTGTGGATAAGGTGATCAGCATGACTCTTTTTGGGAAAGTCACTTATTTTATCTTATTTGGAAGACTTATTCTCCTGATTGTTTTGGGAAATGGTAGTTATTACACTGAGATTCTGTTTGTTCTACCCTGTAAAGGTTTGATTTCTTGTTAGTTTGTGCTGTTGGAGTTATTGCAGCAGGGTCATGTGACAGTTAAGAATAAAAACATTTATAATCTGAGTAAACCAGATACTGTTTATTAGCTTTCTTTGAAACTGCAGCCAGTGAGTCAGGAGACTGTAGGCAGTTTTAAAGGTGTTTTCTAGATGAGAGGAATACATGCAGAATTAGGAACCTCATCCTTTAATAGATCACAAAATCTGTCAAGTTTTGGAGGAACTTCTCTTTGCTCCAAAGCAAAAATATCCCCAAGTCTAGCAATAGTTAAAGCAAAAGTTCAGCAAAGGAAAAAAAAAAAACTTATCTAGTATTAACTTCAGGTTCACTATTGTCAGAGTTATAGGTGATGGATTCCTAAAGAAAATCACTCTGCTACTGTCAGAATCCTCATCACCTGAAAATATGTGTTGTTTTCTGGTAATACCTGCACTAGAGCTGTGAAAAGGCATAGAGTCTCCACCCCCAAACTAACTGACTGCAAAACACTCTTAAACAAAGACATAACAGTTGACTTAAATACAAAAACAACCTGATCATCTGCCTTGTAATTAACTTTTTGTTTCTTTTTTTCTAGAAATGTTCTTACAGGGAGAGTATTCATGGGACAGCCTCCTATCCATGTCAAGAGGTATCTTTCTTCGGACAACTCCTGCGCCCAGTGTTTGGTCCTCCCATACCTGTACTGTAACAAATATTGGAATAACCCCTGAGGGCATGTCTAACCCCTGGTCCATAGTGGCCATTACAGCTGCAGCAGTGGGAGTTTAGGCAATAAGTAAGTGGTCTGTGAACCATCTTTGGCCATGCCAAAGTAGTTAAGCATAGGCTGAGGCAATACTTTTGCTGTTTTTTTGTTTTCTAGGTACAGAGTAGACGATGCAGGACTGGGATTATTATGTAAGCTGTAGCCAGAAAATAAACCAGATTTCCAATACAGTAAGCTCAGTAACAAAGGTAGAAGGTAAGTATTCACTACTTAGCACAAGAGCACACTTCTCTTCCTCAAAGACAAAAAAAAAAAAAACATGTCCAACACTAGTAAACAGAAGCTTTACACTGAAAATCAT
>NC_056731.1:1069949256-1070011756 GCF_019279795.1 Protopterus annectens | reverse complement strand
TTGAATTGAGCTTTCAGTGAATTGTGCACAGTCATTTGTGTTTCAGTGAAATGTGCTTTCAGTGAATAGTCCTAGACCCATATATATATATATATATATATATATATATATATATATATATATATATATATATATATATATATATATATAAAACAATATGTATATATATATATATATATATATATATAAATATAAATATATATATATATATATATATATATATTTATATATATATATATATATATATATATATATGTATATATATATATATATATATATATATATATATATATATATATATATATATATATGTATACGTATATAGATATAGATATGGATCTAGGACTATTGAACAAAACTTCAATAGTCCGAATCCACAATAACTGAACACACTTTAAAGAAAGCGTTTCCACCAAAAAAGCACTTTCGTTAAAGTCCATTCGAAAAAAAAAAACAATAAATCTTCATTTATGCAGGGGGGCAAACCCCCCCGCACCCGCCATGTTGGGGGCTGTGCCAACCACACCCCCACTACTTTTATATTCGCACTCCAAGGTCACACTACAGTGGGGAAAAGGGAATTCTCCCTTAACTGCACCGTAGTGCGACCGGCCAACCAGCATACATAACTGAAAGTGCTGCTTCGGTGAACAGCACTTTCAGTCATGTATGTTCAGTGATTTCTGCTTTGGCAGAAAGTGCCGTCGGGGGTCTGTATGGATCCTATATATATATATATATATATATATATATATATATATATATATATATATATATATATATATATATATATATATCCCAGAACTCCCAGTACTGATGGGAATACCCCAAGGATCAATTCTAGGACCACTGCTTTTCAACATTTTTACCAATCAGTTATCAGTCTCCACCGCACACTCATCTCTAATACAATATGCTGATGACTCCACAGTCATTACCATTGCTGACACACTTCCAAAACTCCATATTAAAACACAGGAATCCTTCTTGTCTATGGAGAACTGGATCAAACATAGCCATTTAATCTTAAATCCAAAAAATACCAAACTCCTTCTCCTTCTACCTAAAACAATGACCTACTTGAAACTAAACTTCTCCATCACCTCCCACAACAACACACCTATCGTAGTGGATGATCACACTAAACTATGCCGGGTCGTCATTGACGACCAGCTAAAATTTGACCAGCATGTAGTAAATAACATCAAAACAACCCACCAAAAAGTAGGTCTTCTTTATAGAAACAAAAACTTTCTCTCTACTCAAACAAAAGTTGCTCTATCACAGACCTACCTTCTACCAACCCTTCTCTATGGCTCTCTGATTCTCATCAACCTGCAGACCTCTGTTATATCCAAACCTGAATTCACCTTTAACAATGTAGCGAATTTTGCCTCTGAACTACCATGCTCCTCTCACCACTGTCTAGCACTAAAAAATCTGAAATAGTTAGAATTCCCCCCACAACTGTATTCTCTCCCAGCTCCAAATAATCAATTTCATCCTATTCCAGCCCACCTTTTGCTCTGCCGTATTACCCATCATCTCATCCTACACCCCAGCTAGAAGAGTGCAGAGCTCTGACCAACACCCCCTGACCATAACCAAACCCAAGCTCAGCATAGGAAAAAACCTGTATAGCTATTACCCCACCAAACACTGGAATAAACTCCCACTTGAAATCTGAAACACTAGATCCAAACTAATATTAAAAAAGACAGTGAAAAATCACTTTAGCATAAATAAACTATGCATCTGTTATCAGCCCCCTGACTAGCCTGTCTCTCCAGACCAACCATTCACTTCTTTTTCTCCTACAAGTACCCAACCCTACCTCCATCCTAACTCTCTCACCCTTCTTCACTGCAAAAGCCTTCCCTACTTTCAACCCCAACACTTTGCTTGTACTGGTTTCAATCTCCTCAGCAGCAGAATGTCAAAAACCACTTCTGCACTTTAATTTCTTCTCACTGTTACTAAGTAACTTCTTATTATTTCTTTTCCTCTATACTGTAAATATTTTTTCCTGTTTAACTACTACAATATACATAGTTAGCTAACATTGTATATAATCTGTAAACAGTTTTATGTACTGTGGACTCTCATTACATTGTTATGTATCTTACAGGTCTATATTATATTCTCGAAAACCGACAGTGTCGAATCTGACATTGTCAACATGAGAATATCGAACACTCAGAATCTTGAGCGTGTAAACGGAAATCTCTGTAAGGGGAGATTTCCCTTTACTGCAATGTAGTGCGGTCTCATGGTTGGTATATTTAAGTAGCGGGGGGTGTGGGGGACTCCCCCCCCTTTCTTAAACCCGTTAGTGTACTTTTTTCTTTTTTTTTTTTTTGTGTGTTTTATAAGGTCGATGGTTGATGACATCAACCATATGGTGTCGAACATATGTTGTTCGATGTTTTCATCTGTCGATCTTATAATGTAGACCCTATCTTACTTGTGTACTTGCATATATTTGTAACTTTGGAGCTTTTCTCCCCAGGTCTCCACTGAAAAAGGGCTTCGTCCCAGATGGACCAACCCAGTCAAAAAATATCAAAAATATATATATATATATATATATATATATATATATATATATATATATATATATATATATATATATATATATATTTATGCATACATTTCCCAAAATGCCCATACAAACATATGCTGCTGATAGACCACCCACAACTGGGGCAGCATGTATGCATATTTGGATACAAAAGCAGCCATGACACTCATATCTGCCCCCACACCCCACAGGCAAATAAATGAGTGAACAGTACACTGCTACAAAATCACGATAGCCAAGAAAAATACAACCAGCCAGTAATTCACACTTTTTTATTATACTCTGATGTCTTGGCCAAAGCCTTCAAAGAATAAACATGCTTTATCCCAAGAAGCAGTTAACACCTAATTACATAATTGAATACACAGCCTCCAATTACACTCATCATTTAACCCCCAGCGGGATAAAGTATCACAGTAAATATTAATACATTGAAGCATGTGCATAACAATTGTCCTTTTATGAATGTATCATCACACTGAGGAACAGATGTTTTCAGAAACAGTACCTTGAGAACCACTACTGCCCCCATGGTGTGATTTATTCAAATGTACAGCTATAAAACTGACATATTTCTTATCAGTAATATGTTTGACATGTTCTATCAGCCTAGTTTTAAAACATGTGCTATTGTCCCTCACATACAATATATTATGAGGCCATCCAAGAGCATTCCCTATGAACTCTGCTTCACATATATAGTTAGCTTGTTCCAGAGTATAAGAAGTCTCTGGGACAGAAATCTATCTCTCCAGCATGTCTATCCCCAATGCACCTACTTCTGGAATGTACAGACCTCAATATGTTTCCCAGCCATTCCCCTCAGCAGGAATTACAGCACTAAATAATGATAGACCAGTATACCTATACACCTACTACTGTATGACATCTGGACAAAGCCTGACATAATTAGTGAACAGAAGCCCAAATAAATGACCATACATGAAATATTGCTGTTATACACTGAGAAAGTTGCTGGTGTTACAAGGTTTGCTCTAACATATATTTTCTGAGGGATATAAAGTCAGGAAAGAAAATGGATGTTACCATCTACATAATGCAATCACCAGAGTATGCTACTGATTTGCCAAGGACAACACCTGTCTGGGGAATAGCCCAGACATAACAGGCTAACCTGTGGCTATTATGTGGATGGCCCTACCGTTGAATACAGTGCAGAGACAGAACTTTGTCAGACTGAAAGCTATGCAGAAGTTGCATGTGCAGACAAACCCTGTTAAACTAGCAGTATTCCCAACATAGTACAGCAATACTCACATTCTGCTCCTAAGCCCTGAAGCTTCCTCACTATTTAGTTGGCTTGTCTCCACAAGTCTTGTTGTAAGAGGTAGTAGCCCACACAACTCCAGGATGTCTTCCTCACAAGTAAGGACAAGGGCCAATGCGCACATAGAGTGCTAATTTATATGAGTGTGTTGCCATGACATTGGCTGTTGGAAGAACTACACAGCTGATCTGCATACAATTAGCAAGTGGGGACCACCAATAGGTGCACAGGCCATTACCTGGTCATGAACATTGCCTAGAAAAGCCATGCTGCCACCTATTCAAACCAGCTCTATCCCTGTAGTGCACATGGAGAGAGAGGGAAATAACAAATGAGACATAAAGTGGAAAAGACAAGAAAGAAAAAAGGTAAGTGGAACATGTAAGCAAGTAATTGAATCTAGTACTTGGTCTGTAATAATGGGAAATATGGTTTGGAGGAATATATGTCCCAACAAGACATGCTGTTCTAATGTCCTTCTAAACAGCTACTATGGCCATAGCATCTGGCCCTCTCTGCAATGGGAGATATCACAGAAATGCCTCTCAACTGTACAAATCCTCACAGAATGTCCACACTTTGCCATCGTGTATTTTTGTCTGTTCCTCCTGAGATCTGTACTTTACTGGCAAATAGGTGAGGATTTAAGTCATCCGGTAATGACAAACACTTGAGTTTGAGACTCCATATCCTTAGGAATATTCACTGTAATGCTAAATGTATAATTCTACAAGCTTCCTATATTTGTAGCAGATATATTTAAAGTCTGTCCCTATTTATCCCCCCCATCATTTTAGGCATTGTCCAGATGTGATGCTCTGAGAGGTTGTGAGATGGGAACACATGAGCCTTACCCACCTGTGAAAGAACATCTCAAATATGACAACTGCCTGGGTGTCTGTCAAACAGTTGTGACTGTGCCACTCCTAGGCCAGTTAATGGGATGTTTTCCATATCCATGTTACCTGTGATTATGAGTATGACACATCTTTGCCTTATAAAGCTTGAGTACAGTTGTAGACGTGTGCATTGAACTGCATGTGATATATTGACTTAATAACATTAAACTACACAGTGTTCTGCTGGACAATACGCACATTTGTGACTGATATCTGTAGTTACATACACACATACCTGTGTTATGTCACCCACACCATTGGCAGGTCTGTGAACAATGGCATTGTAACATAATAGCCTACTTATGACTGTTGGACATCTTCCATTTTATCACAGTGATAGCAAACCCTACTGTGCAATCAATGTACTAATGTATGGTGCAGCTATATTAATACAGTATCAATACTGATGTACACTTTGACATTCATTTATGTGTGCCATTGTCCAGATGTTCTGCTGTAACAGGTTGAGAAGTATGATTGAACAGCAAGACTGTGAATACAGTGTGCCATGCTTACATTCAATAGAAATGTATACCAGGTATCCCCTGAGCACATGTATGTATTCATATGTTCAGCTGGATGGCGCAAAACTAATCACATGGGTTTCAAGCAGCCAGGTAAATAGGTTGTGCTTATTGCACATGTGTGTTATATCAGTGTCAGTGCATACAACAGACATATATGTCTACAGCTACTGGTGGATGCATTGCCCTGACACTGATGTGGGTACTGCAGTAGGCATGATTATCAGGTATTAATCAGAGAAGTGACCACCTGTGTTATGAGCCTCTGCCCATGCCTACCACTGCCAGCTATATCAACACCTAAATACAGTGGATATCGCAAGTGCACATGCCCCTGTTGGAATGCCAGGTGTGTATGTTGTATGGCAATCAGACCACAGAAGATCATTTTATAATGTTGCTCATCTTGAATGTGACTCCTTACCTGTCCAATTCCATTGCAATACAATCAAAGGTGTTTCTAGGAAGGTGAGTAACTACAGCCAAGTGAAGATGTGCCACAATGTTAGAGCCCAGACCAAGACGGATGAATATTGTAACCATCTCAAGAGGTGCACTCACAAGTTTAAGGGTGTGCACACTCATTCAACTGACTTATTGTACTGAGTATTATTTCCATATGTTTTCAAAAAGCATATTGTTATGTTTTCAATTGAAGTGTACAGGCTATAGGACACATTACAGGTTGGAATTGTTATGAAATAAGTTAATGTGGTGTCATGTTCCTAGTGCACAAATATCAGGCAGTGTATCAGGATTTTGTAGACTTTATATCCACTGTAGCTATATGGACACAGCACTACCTGACCTGTATATCCAGCCTCCACGAAGGTAGAGTAATCCCCTTTGGTGGACAACAGTAATACACAAACCACATAATAGTTTGGTACATTGGGTGTACAGGGACACATAGGTTCAGGCAACAACTTTGAAGCAAGTCCACCTATATCTGAGCAAGCAGGTAACTTCACAGGTGATGTCCTGTAAGACTGACTATGACTATGAATCAGACATATCCACACCACCAAGGAAAATTGCAACCATGTCTCCACATATGTTGTAAGCCTCAGATGAAACGACACAATTCACCCTGTACTGGGGGTAAAGAACATCTTATACACACATGCCGTGGATATAGACAACCTGCATCACATAGGTTAGGTGGGATCATTGCTACCCTGTCCACCCCAGTCGTACATGGAGATATGCAAATCAACCACACTCCTCCCCACAGCAATGGTGAGCATGTACATATTGCCTACTGATGACAACAGCATATCTCTATGGGGCTCACTAATATCAGTGTCTGTTTCCTACATGAACTCATGCATGTGCTCAGAACTCCATCACACACCACAGTCAAACACAGACCTACCACCATATACACATCATCCAAATGGATGAGAACCACTGTCAACCCTCTACACAGAAATGAATGGAAGATAGAGGATTATACAATCAAGTGTCCAACATTGGGGGGAATAAGACAGCTCAGGGACTGGTGTGTAATGCAAGCTGATAGATTGGAGGTTTTTGGGGTAGTCTGGATTTTTTTGGAAGTAATAGCCACTGCTGTGCATTTTGACAACTGTATGAGGTCCTGTGACCTTTTCCTGTTCATGTCTTCCAGATAACATGCAGAGTGCTCACCTACCAGCATTCTCTGTTGGGGGAACAGACATCATCACCCAATAATGTGATTGGAAATTATCCCCTGTCATGTGGATGGAGAGCAGAAGATGTGCGGGAGAGGACTGCCCTGAGGAACGGTGTGGTCCACAGGGTAAATGATGCCAGACTGCACAGCAGAACCTATGTGCATGTGCAGCATCGAGCCACCAAACTCAAATGCCATGCCCATCAATGGGCTACTGCTGTGGCAAGAGACCGACTAGTCACATATGGGGGCTCAGCCATCCAGCCCCCACTGACACCCACCAAGGAGCTCCGCACCACACTTGGCCCATACACCGAACGCACAGGCCATGATGCTGAGGGAAGCATTGTGGAGGTGGGTTGCACACACACACTGGATGAAGTGTGTGCAGGTAAGGGCCCAGTGGGGATTGATACACTAATGTATTAGATATACATGTATATGTATTGTATTTACATGCATGTGTCAGGTCCGATTGCAGTTGTGAATGGGGTTTTCTAATGCACAGAGGTGCACATCTATGTTGAGGACAGGACATTGTGTATTATTCCAGTTAGTACTATAGATGTGCAGGCATGCTGTATCCATCCTGTACGAAGACCACATGTGCATTTGCTGACAATAACACCCTCTCATGGCTACCTAGAAACCTCTGGTCTGCATATAGAACAGGAGCCTGAAGCTGGTGAGTATGACATTATTCTGCTGTTGCCTGGCAATACCCCAGGTACATGAAGTGCATGCAATTTACCATGCACACAACCATCAGTAATAGCTATATTGCTTTATGTAATAGCTGTATTGCTTGTTATGCATGTTCACTTGTGCTGGGGTTAACTGTATTGCATCACAGTTGTCACCATTGGGGCCTATCTGAAATGAACTCAACATTCCTGTAGGATACCTCACAACTTGTCAGTGACAAGATGTTTGGACAGAGGCCAGCAAATTGTGCTGGACAAACGGCCTAAGGTAAGGTAATGCATGACACATTACTGGTATACAGTGGATATAAATTATGCACACACCCCTCTTCAGATGCAAGGTGTTCCTGTTACATATTAATTAGGATGACAATATGACAGTCCACATCTCTTCCAGCTTTTTTGTGGCCCATAACAGGTACAGTTCACTTGTAAAACATAGCATCTGGACTAATGTATTGCACCATTGCACCTACGAGGCTGGCCACCTGTGAGGGTGGCAGACGTCCTATCAGCATGTTGTTTCAGTCAGGTATGATACCTCATGCTGCCATCTGTGTCAATACACTCACTGTGGCATATTTGGCTATAATATCACATACATGGGCATTGTTAAGGCATAGAGACCACTTCTGACCATGTCTAGGTTTCAAACATATGGATATTCCAGACACATCTGTACAAATGACTGTACAATGGTTTAACCTGCTGCATGTGAGGCAGATGCTGTTAACACACTATATAAGGTAATGGCACCGGGACATGGTCACCAGCCGTGTATGGTATACACATCAAAATGGTATAAGCCACACATGATATGATCCTCACACACACACAAACCATTGCCAGCAGTATGATTAGAACTCCTGCCTATCTAGGTATTCCTACTATAGTACTACACACTTATTAGATGCACCACAGAGCTTATACATTTCCGCCTCTACCGAAGGTACCTCTAAGGTGGAAGACATCAACAGGTCTACTAAATTGGAGTGATGGGAATTGTAAAGGGTAGTATACAGTTCAAAATGGTGAGCCAGACAGTACATGATTCATACTCACATACATACACACTTTCCAGTATTGGGATTAGAACCCCTGCCTATCTAGGTATTCCTACTATAACACTATGCAGTTATCAGATGCACCACAGTGCTTATAAATTTCCATCTCTTCCAAAGGTACGTCTAAGGTGGATGACATCAATAGGTCTAATAAACTGGAGTGAAAGGAAGTGTAAAGGGTAGTAACAGGTCAAAAGTGGTATGAACCAGACAGTACATGATTCACACACACATACATACATACAGCCTTGCCAGTACTGGTATTAGAACTCCTGCCTATCTAGGTATGTCTACTATAGTGTTAGACAGTTACCACATGAGCTACAGAGCTTACTGAACTTTCACATGGCCAAAGCTGCTGATAACTGCTCAGCTGTGCTAAAGCATTACAGGTAGCAGACATTCTGCCTTCTGTTCCACCCATACATCATGTTAGTTCTTTTTGTCTTGCACTTCATCTAGCATTATGGCTTGGCACTTCATCAGGTTATTGTATCAAAAAGTTTGGCACACCTGGTAGCCATTAACATTACTTGTTCATTACAGATGTAACCACAGTACTTACTAGTTATGTCCACCCCTCCTGGCATGTTTGAAGGGCAGTTATCTGTGCTTTCACCCATTAACCTGGTGCACTTGTCCATTCTGAGGCACTGTTGCAACTGCCTCATGTACCCAGACAACCCTCCCCTCTAAACTCCAAACACTCAGACCTGAGGGGGTTACCCATATATCTCCCAATGTGGACATATGTACTCTCCAGCAAAGACTATCAGGTCAAGAGAATAACATCAACACCTGCACCACACCATGTGGAACAAATAGCTCACCATGACACCTACTTTGACAGCCATGACATACAGTGAAAAAGCCACACACCCACCTTCCCAGAGGCACTCAATGGACATTTCCCCAAACCACACAGACCAACAAGGCAGACACCCATTCAGACACCGTGACATGGCACATGCCAGGGGACACATATTTAACCTACAAAGTGTGCCCCCATCCTAAGCTCCTAAGGATACCCACCTTGCACAATACAGTCATCATGGGTAACTAAATATTAAGGCACACACATCCCAATCAATAAGTTGAATACAGAGCAGGTAGCAGCCAAATATTTATCACATGCCAGCATCTAACACATGACACAGCCAGTCATGCCACTCCACAACAACTACCTGCATCCGTCCTTATTTACGTGGGTGTGTATGACTTGGTACACACCTCCTTGGACTATATGACAGGAGACATGGTTGAGCTCTCTGATTATGTGGTCCAGGCAATTGTGACAGTTGCCCTGGGCAGTATACCTCTGTCCCCCAGAATGATGCTGCGATACTATCAACAGATGATTGACTGCAACATTGGCTTATGTGTTATGTGTCATTCTCAGGGGATCCAGAACCTCTCTGCTTGGGATGACATAATTGACAGAACCCAATGACTTGCCATGGCTGTCCTACATCTGTCACCTAAGTGCCTTGCCACCCCTATGGTGCCTTGTTAGGCAGTGTTCCTAATGTTATTACCACCATAACAGCTATACATGTATGCAATTTGAGGGTCATGCTGCCCTACAATGGACATCTAACTGTCAGGATGCAGTCACTCATAGCAATCATTGGAGTGGAGTACACATGTCTGCTGTGGTGGAGAGGTGCAAACAACAGACTGGCAGTATCAGGCTATGATGCATTCCACAGCTGTCAGCTCACAAACATGGACCACATCACGCCTCCACAGGTGGTGGTGTCTCCATATTCATTATGGATAGGAAATCCTCCAAACTACCACCCCATCATAATGCATTGGAGATACACCTGGTACAACCGCCTTGGGGTAATGGTGCTATCCAGATCATAGCCTGCTATGGGTCCACATCTATGTCCCTACACAGTCAATGCACATTCCTCAACACTCTACCATCTCTGACAGACCAATGCAACACTGACATAGTACGAGTCTTCAACCAGCCCTGCATCACCTGGGGAATGTAGTCAATTGCAAGTACAGCAGCCCAACACTTCTGGGATTCATCATTTCTATTGCCCTAGACCAGCTCATACTGGCCCATGGTAGAGGATGAAAAAAACCATGACCTGTGTTGATCACTTAAATATGGGACCATTGCTCGTCCCCAGATGTCAATCCCTGCATGGTAAGATTCACACAGGCTGTAATCAACATGGAACTCAATATGTCAACCACACCCCCCACAAAGATATCCACCTGCAAAAACTCTCCAAAACTGACTATGCAGCCATGCAAACAGGGGTGGATGTCTTCACTGCATCCATAGCAATGGGATGTAGTTGCATGACTGTGGAATCATATAGATAGGCACTGTACAAAAGGTACATGAATGCATGATACTAGCCAGAGCCAACAGAACCCAGACACTGTCCTACAAACACTGAGAAACAATGTGATGGTCCCCTGCCATTACTGAAGTGTACATCAGAAGGAGGACACTGTTGCAAGGAAAGGTGGTGTCCCATGATTGTTGAACTCCCTTATTAGCCTCAAAGTGCTACGGGTTACTGCACAAAGATAATACCTATCCTGAGACAACAGATATTGGTCACAGTCTTGGCAACACATTCAGTGCCAGCTTTACCCCTCCCTCCCCCCACAAGTGAAGTGCTGAGTGAATGCGTTCTCACATGCTGTATCCCATGTATGTTTTCGGCATCTGTGTGTCACCAGGATGTGGCCCTGCAGCAAGGCCACAGGGTATGGCAGTGTGGTGACAAATCCAACATTTCATAGGCAGTGTACAGTATGTGCATGGTAATTCCCGGTCTGTAACACAGTGATTGCATATGCCTCAGATTATAGGGCTGAGGGTTGTACATAGGTACATGTTGATGTACAACATCTGTTGTAGAATGGGGAATGGTACATGTTCTGGTTTGGACACACCTCCAATTGCTAATAATCACAGCTACAGGGGATATTCATCAAACAAACACACTGGTATTATTATTCACACATACATACACACACACACACACACACACACACACACACACACACACACACACACGCACACTTGCCAGTACTGAGATCCATAGATTCATTGCTTCATAGGTGTGTAGTAGGTGAGTGGGCCTGAAGGCTCTACAAGGCTAGCCCAAGGGAATACCTTGGCATTGGGCCACATAACAATAGTCCCTAGTGTGGCTCAGGGATATAGTCAATGGAGTGGCCCCCAGGGGTGGGTATTGTATTCCCCATCCACTCATCCAGGTTTCTGTTGTGGGTGGCCAGTGATGTGCACTGCTTCCCATATATATGATCTATATTCCATAACATGGACTGCGTCTGGGTTGTGCACCATGTCCCACATGCATGTTCTTTGACATGTGGAAGTGTGCTTGAGGTCTCTGAGGCATGTTGTGTGGACAGATTGGTATCTTCTGATGTAGCATTCCTGACTTCATTTGGTGAGACCTGGCTATGTAACTGAGATCATGATTGCACCTATATTGACTGTATGATATGGGTATTCAGTGTAGTTAGTGGCATCTGTCCATACAGGGCATGTGTATAAGGCATGGTATTTCCTGTGTGGGGTACATTTGCAGACTCTACAGTTGTTGCAGGTGTCCAGTGGGGAACATGGCAAAATGGCCACTGTACACATTTATTGGGCTTCTGAGGGGATGGAGCAGGGTGCCATGTCCTTTTACTTGCTGAATAGCACACACTCAGTCAGGAGATGTAACACATCAAAGTTCTTTCTGATGTCAGTGGCACTGTTGTGTTCAACAGGCATGTAGCTCACTGCTATCACACCATGGGTACTATCTGTGAGGCAATATGCAGGGGAACTACCAATATAGTGGTTATTGCCTAGCCAAGTGTGTTTGTGTATGATACATGGGTGGAGAGTGGTCTCTGAGTAATAGAAGGGTTGCCTATATTGTTCTCTAATCCATACTGTCACATTTATGGCTGTGGATTGTCTACATCAACTTCACTGGAGTTTGACATCTGTTGGCCTTGTAATGTGGACATTGTGACATATACTAGGTCCTCAACATAATAATTTAACAAAACCCACCCCCAATGTATCCTGTTATTACACAATCATACCAACCCCCACACAAGATACTGATGACACACACACACACACACTTGCCAGTACTGAGATTTGAAACCCCTACCTAACTATGTATTGTTACTACAGTGTACCACATTTATCGCATGCGCCACGGAGCTTATGTGACGGATGTTGTCCCAAGGTACTTCTAAGGTGAGGAACATCACCAGCCCTTGTAAATACTGGCACTGGGTTATGTAGTGGGTAGGAGATTCCAAAAAATATTTTACCCTACACATACACATTTACATTTGCCAGGGGTGAGGTTCAAACCTCTATGTAACAATCTTATGGGACCATTATGGTTATGCATTTACCACATGCACCACTGACCTTACATGGTTTAGGGTTGGCAGAAGATACATCTAAGGTGGATGATATCTGCAAGAATGCTAAAGTCAGGCACTGAGATGTGTACTGGGTATATATTGGGCCAACATCTTTGAGTTACAGACATACATATGTACACACAAAAAAACACTCGCCAGGGATGGGATTCAAACACATACCTATGTAGTTATTGCTACTATATTGTTCCGCATTTATCACACGTGCCATGGAGCTTACATGTTGGAGAGCTGTGCCAAGGTATTTTTGAAGGTGAGTGACATCAGCAGCAGTGGTAAAGGAGGGGTAAGGGAAGTGTGAATGACCACAAAATTAGATCTCTACAAGGATACACACACTCTCTCACACAACCACTCATGTTTACATAGTTGCCAGGATCAGGACTGGAACACCTACTTAATTAGGTTGCCACACTATAGTATTCCGCAGTTATCACATGCACCACAGAGCTTATATGTTGAAAAGCTGTCCAAAGGTATCTTTGAAGGTGAGTCACATCAACAGCAGTGCTAAAGGATGGGGTATGGGAAGTTTTTTAAGTGTAAATGACCACGAAATCAGGTTTCTATAAGGATAAACGCACTTTGTCACACAAACACTCACATTTATATAGTTGCCAGGATCAGGACTGGAACTCAAACCTAACTAGTTTGCTACACTATAATATTACACAGTTATCGCAAGCATCACAGAGCTTACATGTTGGAGAGCTATCCAAAGGTATCTTTGAAGGTGAGTCACATCAACAGCAGTACTAAAGGAGGGGTACGGGAAGTGTTTTAAGTGTGAATGACCACAAAATTATGTTTCTACAAGGATGCACACACTCTCTCACATTTATACAGTTGTCAGGATCAGGATGGGAACTCCTACCTAACTAGCTTGCTACACTGTAGTATTATGCAGTTATTGCAAGCACAATGGAGCTTATAAGTTGGAAAGCTGCCCAAAGGTATCTTTGAAGGTGAGTGACATCAGCAGTGGTGCCAAAGGAGGGGTACAGGAGATTTAGTGAGTGTGAATCGCCTCGACCACATTAATCTAGAAACACACAGACACACACACACACACACACACACACACACACACACACACACACACACACACACACACACGCACACACAAACACACAGAACTTTACATTTGACAGGACTGAGATCACAACTACTACAATGATACATATTTGTACTGTAGTGTTACACAGTTATCAGAAGCACCACTGACACTATAAGGCTGAGGGCTAACCAAAGGTATTTCTACAGTGAATAACATCAGCACATCATGTGATATAGGCCAATGGAATGTGTAGTGGGTGGGACAGGCTTCATAATGGTGTTCTCTCCGTTGCTCTCTGCCTTTCTCTTTCCCACATCTCTGTGGGTGTATGTTTGACATATTATAATGTGTTTGCCTTAGATATGTGTGTGTATTCCTATCCAATGTGTGTGTGTGTCAATGGTGTTTAATTTGGTGTGTGTGCACAAACAGCTGCAAATAACCAATAACTGTAGTCCACTGTGTTGTGAGACATGGGCTTCATTTCTCTAAGTGTAGGAGCATACTCAGTATGACCTTCAATATTGAGTGTATGCATCCATTCCAGGGAGGGTTGGACTCCAGTTCAGGGTTTTGTGTGCTACAGCTACACCTAGCAAACTGTTTCTGCAGGATATCTGTAGATAGGTTGTCAATATGGAAACACAATGGGCTTAACATACAGGGGATACCTTAACTATTGCTATTTGTGCTGCTTGTGTGACATGTTTGGTTGCGGCATAAACATTCTAACATATGTACTGTTTTACACTGTGATGTGTCACGTCATCCACTACTGACAGTTATTATTCTTTGCTCACAGTTATTTATCAGGAAATATGAGATAAATGCTGCTGAGACCAATATTCTGAGGCATATAGACTACACATTCTGGCATACACCTGCCATTGTGGAGGGGTAGCTTCAGACAATAGACTGCTGGTTCTGTGTAAATAGTGCAGCACCTTGTTAGTGTGCTGGCTGGGGTTACCCTCCTTGTGCTTTTCTCAACTTCAAGGAATGGCCATATCCTGTTGGGGCTATACCTCTCAGCTGTACAGATACACCCAGGTTATCTAGAGGCAGGACTCGTATATCTGGTAAGTTTACCTTTACATTGTGGTTTACAAGTGGTTTTGTGGCTATTCATTCTTGGTTTTGCAGTCGGACATAGTATGGGTGGATATTAGAGTTTCAGACTTCACACTCTCCATGACATCCATGCTTCTAGACCCCACCTTTGTTATTCTCTCCTCCATCTAACATTATGTAAGCAATATCTCAGAGGTATCCCTATAGTCGGGCCTTTATCCCAGTAGTATTTATGGCCTGATCCACAGCCCTTGCAGTAGGACATGGGGAGGCATGCTACTGGCATTTGTCAACATGGCCTTGCATTTGTTTTCTATTTACTGTTAGGTTGTTAGTTGGGGCCCCCTGACATTCCATATGTTGGCACTCTGGGTGAGGCATGTGCCTTTGCCAGAGGACTGTAGGCCATTTGAGAGAGCTGCAGGCCACCTGTTACTGCATTTCTACATGGGATTGTGGGGGTGGGGTGCACACCTGCAGACTTTAACATTTGAAATGACTGTACTGGTGTTTCAGTTACTCTGTTGGCTTCCATTTCATATTATATTGTGACCTATCATGCAGACAGGAGGCATATCAGAAGAGTACACATGTTAGATCTTAATAGCATATATTTCAGTTTCAGACTTCTTAACCTTCAGAACTGGAATGCAACCTACAGACCTGTTGTAGTATGTCTGTGTAGGTCTGGTGGTGGGCTGTACACCATTGACATCATTTGGGGGCCTTAGCCTAGCCTTTCTTCATGGTTATCTACACTGGTCCTGCTGGGTGAGGCTGGTGGTGGATATGTGACCCTCATTGATATCCATGTGTGTGACCTATTGACACTCACAGTTCTTTGGGCCATCCCATGTACTACAGTGGGGGATCTCACCTCGTGTAGTGCTGCCTAGTATGTTGACACCAGTATTTGTTATGAATGTCCTGCTGTCCCATATAGCTGTCTGCTGCTATCCCATTCAGCCAACCAATTCCCTTGCATGCTTGTATCCATATCATACATACAAGAATGAGAACATACTACTCCATTTAGTAATTGAAAGGAAGAGTGACTTACCTGGTTGCTGGGCCAGTATTGAGGACAGTGGTGGAGATCTGACTGTTAGATGCACATAATACACTCCCTGTACATGGTAAGTCTCAGGTAGTGTCATGTTTGGTATCCCTTTCACTGTCGGTGTGAGTCAGAGAGAGAGGTATCAGTCCCTGAGTCCCTACAGTGCCAATGTGTGTGCTATGCGTTGCCTCTTTGCCAAGGCCTGGGCATACTGTGCACATCTCCTTCTGCCTACAGGG
Source organism: Protopterus annectens (assembly GCF_019279795.1). Classification (NCBI taxonomy): domain Eukaryota; kingdom Metazoa; phylum Chordata; order Ceratodontiformes; family Protopteridae; genus Protopterus; species Protopterus annectens. The sequence goes on along the minus strand of NC_056731.1, from coordinate 1,069,995,154 downwards.
GCAGGCTCAGGATGTTCCTCCTCCAAGTCCCTCTGTGCCTGTGCTGGCCTTTGCAATGGCAGGGCGCTGTGTGGCCCTGCCCTATGCTGTTTCTGCTGCAGCTGTTTCTGCAGGATCATATTATGAAGCATGGCACATATTATGAACATTTATGTACATGTAGCTGGAGAGTACTGCAAGGCTCCACTGCATATGTCAAGGCAGTGGAACCTTGAGTGGCCCATACACATCCTCTACAATTATCCTGGTTTGTGCGTGTGCCTCATTATGATGTTCTTTTTCAGGTGTGTGTGTATTTATGATGGGTGTTATCAGCCACGGCTCTAGTGCATAGCCAGCATCCCCCACCCGATGGCCATATTGGATGTCCCCCCTGGCAAGCACCTGAAACAGCTGTGAGAAATGCCAGATGTGGGAGTCATAATAGCTTCCATGGCTGCCAGCATACACATTTATGATAATGCCCTGGGCATCGTACATGGCCTGGCAGTTGATGGATGGGAATCCCTTGTAGTTTATGTAGATACGGCTCTGCTCATCGGGTGGTGCTTTGATGTGGATGTGTGTGCAGTCTATAGCACCAACTACTTCAGGGTATTCTGCTATATGGTGGAAGAGATGCATATGTGTGGTCAGCACCTCACGGGCAGTGGGGAAATATATGTGGCCATTGGCATGTTGTGTCATGGCATCCAGGAACTGATGGAGTACCCAGGATGCTGATGCCTGTGAGACCCCCCCCATGATATCCCCAGTTGGTCTTTGGAAGGTACCTGTGGCTAGTATCCTTAAGCCTAGACATACCTTTGTATCCAGTGGGATGGGTTCCCTCTATTAGTTCTGTGTGTAAGGTGTGGTAGGCACAGCTCAACAGTTTGCTGTAGAATGTCCCTGTCCACCCTATAGTGCTCTACTATCTCCAGCTCATGTAGGCCCTGGTAGGTTATCCTGGGTCTGTATACTCTTCTCCTCCTCCTCCTCACTGAGGGTCGGTCATCAGCATTCTCCTCCTCACCACCCTTAGTCTCTAGCACATATTGATGGAGTAAACCAGCAACAGCCTCTAACATATTTAGTTATTTTTGCCAGTTAAAAATCCGCAGGCTGTGTACACCGGTGGTGTAGAGCTTGTGGGAAAAAATAGTCTGTAGGGTGTTTGTATACTTTATATAAGTGTGCTGGGCTGCTGTATTTGTAGTTGGCTGATTCTGATACATTCCACCTGCACATTCTCCTTGATTGCCTTCCTACTGCTGTTTCCCCTTCCCACTTCCTCCCTATTTAAGCCCCGAGGTGCGCCATGCATACCTGGTGCTCAAATGTATTCAGTTCTATTTCCTTTTGGGGGTTTTGGCCCACTACGTACACCCCTTTTAGTTAATGTAAGCTCTTTTAAGCAGAAATGGCCTTATCTGAACACGAACACACTCTGCATTTCATGAAATAAGACATTACAGCCTCAGACACACTCCCTTCCTTAGCTGTGCTTAGTTAAGGGCAAACAAGGGCCACAGAGCTCCAATGAGCTAGCAGCAAGCATGAACACCCCATATGAAGTCATTCAGCTCTTATACTTGCGCTGTTGTATTGCTGCACCTACATGGTTAGGTGGAAACTGACACTTCGAGGAAATCTGTGATTCAGTATAACTCCCCTCATTTGCATACCCCAGTATGTACATCCTTAGTTACTGCACTTAGACGGACCCTTTCCTCTTGACAACCAGTGCTGCCTGGTATTGTTTACATTCTGCATGCCATTGACTATAATGGAAAAATGCAGACATCTTAAAATTGACTTTTCTCATTTTTTTTTTTTTTTGAATTTTGGCACGATCCTGTTTGTGCGCCACTGCCCTTGGCTTAAATGGCCATGATCAGCCCAAAAAAAAAGATTTTCATTTTATAAAAATATAAACATTTATTAATGCCAATGGTGTTATATTTTGCCATTGGCATGTGTGTTTGACTGCAATACATTCTTTCCACGAGCTGTCCTGCCTCCGTTTGCTCAGATGCGGAAATGTATTTAGTTACTAACTGAATACATTTCTACTCTGACACTTTTCCTGCATGGAGTCCGGCCAGCTTCATGGATCACAAAATCACCTCATTTGCATGTTTTTTACCAGCAAATGAGGTGATTTGCATCCCACATGGCTTTCCATGCAGGAACAGTGTAGGGCCGCTCCTGCACATGAAAACGGCACTTTCCTGGATTGCTCGGCGCCCATTTTCCATGCAGGAGCTCCTACACTGTTCCTGCATGGAAAATAGCCATTTGTGAATCCAGGGGCATGTGTTTCTAATGTACAACCAAACTATCCACTTATGCTATGGCAAGGCCGATAAAAAGGTCAAAACATGCATGTTCACAGCTACAGGGGTTTGGTTTTCTTGGCCTGAATGTAACCATAAAGACTTAAAAAGTAAAAAAGTCACAGACATTTAGAAGTCATATAGCTGAAGCACTTGATATCTTTAAGGGGTCATTTTCATATATCCCATGGGCCTCCACTGCAGGAGGTGTAAGGTATCTCAGAGTGGAAACTCTAAATATATAGATATAGATATAGATATATGTGTTATATATCCATCTCTCTCTCTCTCTCTCTCTCTATATATATATATATATACATATATATATATATATATATATATATATATATATACATATATATATATATATATATATATATATATATATATATATATATACAGAGAGAGAGAGAGAGATAAAGAGAGTGAGAAAGAAAACAGGACAGACTACAAGAATTTAAGGTTGTCTTAGTTAGTTACTTCAAAGTTACGAGAATAGTCATAGTCTCAGACTAGAAAATAGATTGTGCAGCTACAAGATGTTCTTGTAGGTTTAGTTTAATTTTACTTAGTCATGATATTTAGAAGTCAGATTGTCTGCTCTGATTTATCAGCCAGATCTTTTCTTTCTTTTACAAAAAGTACTAATATAATTTTTCTATTTTGCGATGCTCCTTTATTAGACACCCCTCATAGGTACAGGCAGTTGTTGTAACTAGTAATGGTAAGTATTACAATTCTGCTTTTTTATTTTCATATATGTCATCATGGGGCGTTAAACTCACAAGGGCTCCTTTATTATACAGTATTTGCCATTATATTTAATTGATATATTAGCTCTTCTTTTTTATATATTTTCTCGTTAGTTTATAACGTCTAGTTATTGGTAGCAATATGTTGGTAAACCATCGCAATCCTTAAATTAATGCAAGGACATATGTTCTTTACTGGATAACTTTTAATAGGGGTGGTTGGGTGACATTTGGTATTGATTAGCTTTTTATTTTCTATATTTTCCAAATATATTCAGGAATTAAAGCCAAGTGGGATGCCATCTCTGATCAAGCTAAGTTGATGACGATTTTGCATTATCCAACCGGCAGGCCAGTTATAAATCAAGGGCTGGTCATGGCAAGGGAGCCAATATAGAACAACCAGTGGATATTCCTGCAAAAGTACCTCCTACAGAAAAGTGTCACAGACTTAAGGGTCAAAAGGAGATGGGAGAGGCAATTCCAAAGGAGTTTCATAAGACACTGACCTTACTTGAGGAACCAACTGCTCCTAAATGTATTTTTACTGACTCATTCATTAGCAAAAGACATAGTTTCATGACTGGCAGTAGGAGAGCATTTGGATGGCTTCTTAGAGGCTTAATTGTAGAGAGCAGAGCAATGTTATTTGATTAGTTTATTGAAAAGGGCTTTCAGTCAGTGCAAGTTCATGGCCATCATTTCACAAATGCCATCTTCCATAAAAGAGGAGGTTTTAAAAGGGGAATTTATGGATGTCTTTGATTTAGTGTATAGTGAAGGTGTGTGGCACCCTCTCAGTTCTCAGGTTACAGGCTGCAGGGACCACACCATGGCCTTAGCAGTTTTAAGTGAAGAAACAGATGGGCAAAGCTATGGCAAGGAATTGCTGCAATTGGATATCCAGTTTTATATGTTTTATGGCCATCATACTAGACAAAGAACTGAAGTTAGCCCTCCTCTTATTATTTTATTTTACTAACATCAAGAAAGTTCAGCATTTTAAGGGAGAGCTGTCTCAGTTGTGGTACAACAAAAACTTCCTGAAGTTAAAAGCTGTTGATTCATCTCTCGTGTGGGAAGAAAGATGTGGATACATGGCTGTGAGTGATGGTTAACAAGACCAGGCCATGGGGCACTGTAGTGTATAGGAAAGTGCATCAAGTCTAAAACTTGTTGGACTTACAACAACAGGGTATGCAAGTGACCCTGTTGTCATTTTATGTATATGTGTTCTCATTGTGGCAAGAGATGCCCAGTTAAAAGGCATTGGTCCAAGGTATTGGTCTGCAGGCATTTGCCAAAACTTTTCCTCAGAATCCTCTTTCTGTGAAATTATATCTGATATGGGGGCCAGACCAGGAGTTTTCTTTTTGGATCAGTGGGGATGGATTTCCAGTTGTAATCCATACCACAGATAAACTGTGTGAATTTCCAGTAAACATAGAGGTTCTCAGTATTCTACAAATTTTCCCAACATTCAGGATAGATGGGAGTTGATTGATGTTTTTTTTTCTTGTTTTTCCACTAAAGGTGGGTTTTGTCCCCACTGTTCAGCATTGTATGAAACATTGTTCAGTGTCACATAAATTGAAGGCTTTCAAGGATCTCGTAGAGAAGGAAGTTGCAGCTGGGTGGGTGTTAGGCCCATTCACTGCCCTCCCCAAACATTTTCATGTATCCCTCTGTGGTTAGCACCCAAAAAGACAGCCAGGAAATAGACTGTTATATATCACAGTTCCTTCTTAGTGGGGCAATCAGTGAACAACAATATTAGTAAGTCTCATTCCAAAGGAAAGTATAAAAATGAAAACCTCGCTACATGTTTTAACAGGAACGTGGTCTCTCTGTGCTAGCCTTTTATTCCAAAGTAAAGTATGCTTCCTTGATGCATGCTGTTAACATCATTCTTACATTTTCTCAACCTTGGCTGGCAAAGGCAGACACATAAATGACCTTTCCTCTGCTGCCCATTCTGAAAGCAAATTGGTCTCTTCTAGGGTTGACTCTGGAGATCATGTACTACTTCGACACCGCAATCCCTATCGGGTGTTCAGTTGTTTGCTCCACTTTTAAAAAATGTATCTGAGCTTTTCACCGGCCATGGCAACAGTGTGACTTGGCACAATTAGTGGTCTATCATTTGGATGATCTTTTGATTAGCAGTGACAGGGCAGTTAGTGCCCAAGAATGGCTTATTAGTTTTCCAGAGTTATGCCACGAGTTTGGTTTCACACTGGCAAAGAGTAAACAGGAAGACCCATCAAAAACCCTAGTCTTCCTAGGTCTAGAGTTGTATGTGGTTTTATCAATCTTCAAGATACCTCCTACTAAAATAAATATGTTACAGGATAACAGTGACATTTTCTTGAGAGCAAAAAAGATGCATGTCATGGAGCTTTTAAGCTTACTTTATTTTTCATGCAGGGCTGTTGCCCTAGGCATTACCTTTAAGCTTTCTGTGGCTAACCTACTTAAAGATGGTAGGCAGAAGTATCAGTGGCTGTGAGCTATGTGGGAGGATGGCCTAATGGTTAAGGTGTTTACCTTACAAACACAAAGTGCAGGGTTTGACTCTCACAAGCGATAATTGACTAGGCTTAAAATGGCTCCCAAGGGCAGTTAGTGCAGTACTAATCTATTATGCAAAGAGTGAAAGAGGGCCCCCAGCATCTAGTAGACTTTTATCATTGACTGCAATGACATTGTTTACTGGCAAAACGACTGGGTCTCATATTACAGGGTCATAGGTAAGTACTAGGCTAGCAGCCCTTGCAGGCCATTTTAAGCTATGCCAATTTCCCTTTTTGTGTTCAAATTAACCTATGTCATTTGGTTAGAGACTGGCCTTATCCATCCCATGGTCAATAATTATATATTTCCTCTAATGAGAATAACTTGGATTTTATCATAGAGGAATTGAAGGGACACGTACATGGGATAAAAAAATTAGGAGCTGCCTCTGTCCATTAATGAAAAAGTGAGGGAGTCCTGAGTAAATTTTATGTTTCACATCCATAGACCCATGTTGCACTTGAATATGGATAGGGATGAATTTTGTTTTGTGTGGATGGGGAGTCTATTAGAGAGTAGTGGTATCCTTTGATTTTGCAGAAGAGGTTTAGATGCCATTTGACTTGCTAATGTACAACAAATCCATCAGTACTGAGTCAAAGGATGACTTGTACAGCAGACATAGGATAGGTCATCTCTTAATAGTCTGTCAGATATTGAGTATAGTGACAAGGCTTTGAGTCAGTCCATGTAGGATATGTAGTTTACACCTTGTGTCCTTATAGTAAAGTATTTCTGTGGGAATTCCAGCTGCTGCACATGTCTGGACAAATACACATCAATGGCGGCATTATATTCAATAACTGGCCTAATGAGGTCTGAGTAAAAGGAGGCAATGACATCCTTAGATCTAGACATAACCCCTTTGTTAATAAGCTGTGTAATATAGAAGGACGTTCTTACAGCAATGGACACATGTTGGTCAAAAGTTAGGTCACTGTACACATAAGTTCCCAAATCCCAAACAACTGGGTCAACTTTTAGGGAACTGTTCTCAATGTGGTAGTTCCTTGGGGTAGATGACTTCCCAAAGGATACAATGATGCGTTTTTTTGGCATTTTGCTTCAGTTCATGATTTTGGCACCAGTTATTTACTTGAGACAAACCTCTCTGCAGGGTGGCTAGGTCATTTGGGGTTCTAATGACTGCTCCTAGCTTGTTTTCATCTGAAATCGTAGTCAGCCAGAAACATTTTTTTATTGGCTTTAACTTCAGAAAAGTAGATGCTAAACAGGAGAGGTCCCAGTACAGAGCCCCGGGGGACCCATTGGTGACTGCTGTCTTTGTTGAGGTCACTTCCCCTGTTTTGACTTCCTTCATCCTATTTGTGAGCCAGATGGCAATCCAGTAGGTGATATAAGGACTTATTACTAGTTTATTTAGCTTTTATACTATGCATGAGTGGGGAACTGTGTCAAAAGCATTGACTAGATTAAGGTATGCTGCGTGTACCATTTTGCTTTCATCCATTGCTTTGGTGACCTTTTCAAAAAAATCCATGACCTTCCCTTGAATAATCCAAACTGGTATGAGCCCAGAGTTTGGAGGTTTCCTATTTCTTGACTGATTAGTCCCATGATAAGTCTTTGCACTGCTTTGTATATGAGGCTAGTCAGACTTATAAGTCGGTAATCTGTGGTAGATCCTTCCTTATGCAGGGGAATAACAGTAGTTGTTCTCCGCTCACTTGGTATAGAACCTGTGTGGAGGCTGAGATCAAACACTGTTGTTAGGGTGGAAGCTAAATTGTGCTTCATGCTATTTAAGATGAATCCAGAGATATTGGCAGGACAGATTGATGCATTATTTTTAGATTTTGATAGGAATTTTAGGTCTTGTCCTTGTGTGATAGCTGGAGGCAAGCCAGTTTCAGGTATATTTTGAGAGACCGGCAGAGGGGGATAGAGGAGTAAAGTTAGAGCTGAATTTATCAGCTAGTAGGTTCACAATATCTTCAAGCTCAGTGTAGATAACATCATTCGCAGTCAGGTCAGTGCTTTACTGCTTTGTGCTTTTGAGATTATGAACACCCCGGGTTGGCACCCATGACCATCATGGGCAGGGGTAGTCAGTGCTGATCTATAAAGCATGTCCATCTAACAATTAAAATGGCTAGTTTGATAAAGGCTGTAGGGTCACTGTCTTTGTAACCTCCTATGAACATAACTTTAAAATGCGTTGTGATTGTCTTTGGCTTGGGTATCTATTTTAGCCTGAAATTTGGCTTTGTTGGATTTTATTAGGCTCTTGATTTTTTTTTTTCAGGGCAAGGTCTTTGACATTCTGGAAATTATTCTACTTACTTTTGTTACAAATTCTAATTCTTTTATTATAAAGTTATTGATAATATAGTTTCACCATGCGGATTTGTTTCTGGGGTTTGCCCTGCAATTGTTCCTGTGGGGTACACCTCTATCTATGCAGTTGTTTACAATACCGGTAAAGTGTGGTGGTGTATGTACCTATGTATTCAGTGTAGAAAAGTGGGACTGGCAGGAATTTGAAGCTGGCCAGTGTATCACTATGGAGTAAGTACTTTGTCTTAAAGAATTTTCTAAAGGTACTCCGGGTGGAAGGGATCTCTGGTTTCAATTTTATTTTGAAGAAGACTGCGTAATGGTCAGACCTTCACCTAACAACTGATGCAGATATGCAAGGGACTATGCAAGATCCTCCGATAATCTGAAAAATAACAAACAAAAACAAGTTGTAAGCTTGTTCATAGGTTCATAGGTTCATAGGTTCATACTAGGCTATCTGCCCTAGGGCATTTATAAGCCTAGCCATAATGTGTTTGGCTTTCGCCACCCATTTTAAATTTATTTTGCTATGCCCTTTTTCGAGGTTAGTATACTGTGCCTCTGTCTAACAGTGACACAGAAGTGATACCCGGGGTAAACCTACAATCTCCCATCCACTCATCAAGATTCCTCTTGAAGAGAGTCAATGAGGGACTCTGCGTAACCTGGACTGGGATTTTATTCCAGAGTGAAGTGAGCCTCTGGGTTATGAATCTGTCCCTCCAGCATGTCCTATTTATTTCAGTGCTGAGGTTCAAGTCTCGAGCGTAGCTCGATGGGATTTGGATTTTCTGAGGTGCAGCATGTCCATTAATTCCGGGTTGGACATGGCTTTATACGTCAGGCACAGATCGCCTCTGAACAGGCGGTATGCCACTGAGTAGAGCTGGAGTTTCTTTAACCGGGCAGCATATGGCATCTGTTTGAGCCCTTTGATCCTCTTGGTGAGGTACTCTTGGGGTCTTTCCAGTTGCTGCAGGTGTCTGGTAAGGTACATCCCAAAAGGGGCATTGTACTCAATTATGGGCCTGATGAGGGATGAGTAAAGAGGCACGATGACGTCCCCTGATCTAGATGTGAATCCCTTCATGGTTAGGTGGGCTATATAAAATGTTTTTCTAACCACTTTGGCCACGTGGTTGTCAAATGAGAGATTGCTATCACCTTGGGTCCCCAGGTCCCTAATTACTTCTTCTGTACTTAATGGATTACCACCTATGTGGTAATTTGTGGGCACTTTGTTTTTGCCAAAGGGGATGACTATACACTTTTTGGCATTTAGCTTGAGGCCATGGCTCTGGCACCAGTTGTCTGTTTCTATGAGGCCCTTTTGGAGGATGCTTGTGTTGGCTGGAGAGTCAGTTATGACGCCCAGTTTGCAGTCATCTGCGAACTTGGTCAGCCACAGTCCTTCCGCGTTGGCCTGTACCTCCGAGAATTATATACCGAACAAGAGAGGTCCCAGGACTGAGCCTTGTGGGACACCACTTGTAACTGGTTTGGAGTCTGACATGGCTCCAGCAATTCTAACCATGTGGGTTCTGTCCTTGAGCCAATTTGCAATCCATCTAGTGACATAGGGGTTTATATTTAAGCTGGTGAGCTTATCTATAATGCCCGAGTGGGGTATTGTATCGAAGGCTTTTGCGAGGTCCAGATAGGCTGTGTGGACCACCTTCCCCTCATCAATGGCCTTGGTGACTGTTTCAAAGAAATCAACCAGGTTTAAGAGGCAGGATCTGCCCTTAACAAAGCCAAACTGGGTAGGATCCAGTGTTTGTAGGTCCCCAATATCTTTATTTATGAGGTCCATGATGATCCTTTCCATAGCTTTGCAGACCAAGCTAGTCAGGCTTATGGGGCAATAGTTTCCAGGATCCGTTGAGGCACCACCTTTATGAAGAGGGACCACTGTTGCTGTACGCCACTCTTTGGGCACATATCCTGTAGTAAGGCTGAGATTGAACAGTAGTTTTATGTTTGGGTTTAGCTCTTCTTGGAGTTCATGTAGGACACAGCCCGGGACACCATCTGGTCCCATTGATGCTGTGTTTTTTGCTTTGGAGAGGGCGGCTCTTTCATGAGCATCTGAGATGTCAGGGGGGCAGCACTCTGCTGGGATAGATATTTGCCCTTTTGGTGGGGGGGGAGAAGTTTGCACTGAACCTGTCAGCTAGGATGTTGGCAATGTTTGTGGGTTTGGTGTATTTTTTGTCATTTTGGACTAATTCTGAGCATATCTGGGAATTACCACCCAGGTTCCTAACATAACTAAAGAAAGCCTTGTGATTATCCTTAGTGTCCTGTGCAATTTTTCTCTCGAAGCTGGCCTTAGACAATTTTATGTGTGCCCGTAGTTTTTTGCTAATACTGATCAGTGATGCCTTCCCTTTTTGGGATTTTGCTTTTTCATTTAGTAGCTTCCTCCTTCTATTGTATAGTTTGTTTATGGCTGGGGTCCACCAGACAGGACGTCTGCCTTTGGAGGATTGGGTCTTGGTTTTATTTGGGATCGCATGATCCATGCATTCCTGAAGGTATTCATAGAATGCTTTTATAAAGGATTATGCGGTGTTCCCAGCCTTTCCTGTTACTAGAGTAGTCCAGATACAGATTTGCTATATCCTGGACTGTTTTGTAAGTTTCTGAGTTCCCCAGACCTTTCTGTGTTCGAGGGAAGCCTTCTAGCTTATCAGTGGGAGTGGTAAGCACTAGGTACCCTATCTACCACAAGAGGAGTGGTTTCTGGCTCTGAAATTGTAGTTTATTAACTATTTGGGCAGTTTTTCTATCTCTTTCAACTTTCTGGTTTAAAACCTGTGTTTGCACAGGTTTGCAGTTGTTTAAGCTCTGCAGATCCAATTTTAGTGCCCGGCAGACTCCAAGAGAAAAAGAAAGGAGAAAGAGACAATTTAAGTGCCTCCATTTTGATTTTTTCTGATAATACTGCTTTCTGTACTTGATTTAAGTCATTTTTTTTTCATTTAACTGCATTTATTTTTACTGTATTTCCTTTAATATTGCTACATACTCAAGTGCACTAGCTTGCACTACATTTAAAGTGTTTTTATTACTGTTTTAACTGTTTTTATCTGCATAAATAAAAAAAAAAGTTTTAAACTTGTTTCCCACCTTTCCTGTTACTGGAGTAGTCCAGATACACATTTGCTGTATCCAGGTCTGTTTTGTGAGTTTCTGTGTTCCCCAGACCTTTCTGTGTTAGAGGAAAGCCTTCCAGCTTATCAGTGGGAGTGGTAAGCACTAGGTAGCCTATCTATCACAAAAGGAGTGGTTTCTAGCTCTGAAATTGTAGTTTATTGGCTGTTTGGGCAGTTTTTCTATCCCTTTCAACTTTCTGGTTTAAAAGGCAATGTTTGGACAGGTTTGCACACCGCACCGCGCCACTAAGCTGCGGTAAACTATTATCAGTGCTAGAAAGGCTGTTCTTTAAGTTTTCCCTTAGATTTGCTAGTTCTTTTCTCTCTTACTCTTTAATTAGATTGTTCGCCTAGCACTTTATCTGGATTTTTCTAGCAATTATTGTAGCACACACACATGCTATCAGCACTAGACGATCTATAAAAAAACAGCTCCAGTACTTAGTACTGATGACCATCCCTCCTGGCATGTCTAAAGGTCAGGTCCTTCTGCTTTCTCCTATTAACCTGGTGAACTTCAGCATTCTGAGGCAGTCTAGCAACTGCCTCATGTACACAGACAACCTTCTTCTCTTACCTCCCAACACTCAGACTTGTGAGAGATGCACTTATATCTCTAAATTGGAAGCCATGCACTCTCCAGCCAAGTCTGAAATAATTGGTTAAGTGGACCACCTGCAACACATAGCCCTCCAGAACACCCACCATTACAGGTCTCACATATAAACACAAAGCACACACCTAGCTTTATGGAGGCTCTTAATAGAAACCTACCCAAACAGCAGAGACTTCCAAGGCAGAAATGCACTTGACCAACACAACACAGCACAAACCAGAAGACACATAGCTCACCTATACAATGTGACCCTCAACCTAAGCCCCTAAGGAAAAACAGCTTGCCCAATACACTAATCACAGGTGACTCAATAATGAGGCACACTGATGTCCCACTCACTAGGTTGAATAAGGAGAAGGTAACAGTCAGCTGTCTATCAGGTTCCAGAATCCAACACATAACACATGCACACAGGTCACTCCACAATAAGTACATGTATGACTCTGTCATTGTCCATGTGGGTGTGAATGACCTGAGACGCACCTCCCAGACTACATGAAAAGGGACATGGTGGAGCTCTCGGATTATGTGGCCCAGGCAGGTATGATCCTAGCCCTGAGCAACAACCTACCATTGCCCAGAATGATACTGTAGTACAAGCAGAAAATGACTGACTTCAACAATTGGCTAGGTTTCTGGTGACATTCTAAGAGGATCCAGTATCTCTCTGCTTGGGATGACATGAATGACAGGCCTCGATGCTTTGCCAGAGATGCCATGCATCTGTCATCCCTGGGTGTCTGGGTACTGGTTAAGGCTCTTGCCACTCCTATAGTGCCTTTTTTAGGTGGTGTTACAAAGACCAAATTACCACTGTGACAGCTATAAATAAATACAATCTGAGGGTCATGTTGCTCAATGCTAGAAGTCTAAATCTCAAGATGCACTCGCTCAAAGCCCTTCTCAAAATGGAGAACATCGACATTTCTGCTGTAACAGAGACCTGGTTTAAAGCAGCAGAAAGCACCCCTGCACTACCAGCCCCGGAACGTGGACTGAAGCGCCAAAGGCAGCCGTGTCTCAATATTAATAAAGGATATGCATACCTCCAGACTAGTAACCCACCATAATGCATCTGAGATACTTCAGGTACAACTAACATTGGGTAAGAAGACAATTCAGGTCGTAGCCTGCTATAGGTCCCCAACCATGTCCCAAGACTCTCACTCCACGTTCCTAAGCACCCTGGAAACTATTAGGGTCCAACCCAACACTCTCATACTATGTGACTTCAACTACTCCTCCACCAACTAGGAAAACTACTCATGCACCAATGCACTAGCCCAATGGGTCCAACACTTCCTGGAATTCATCAGTTCCAGTGCCCTGGACCAGCTCATTCTTACCCCCACTAGAAGAAGCAACATCATTGACGTGGTTATTACTAACATGGGCAACCATTGCTCTACACTAATAGTCAATTCCTCCCTGATTAGATCTGACCACAAACTAATCACCATGGAAATCCACATCTGCCCCACCCCCTGCAAAGGTAACCACTATGAAAAACTTCTTCAAAGCTGACTCTGGGCTCCTACAAACAGAGGTGGCTAACATCATGGCACCCATACCAATGGAAAATAGATGCATGACTGCCAAATCATACATCAATGCATTGTATGAACATGTATGGAACTAGTCATACCAAGCAGAACCAAGATGCTCTCCTTCCAAAAAAGGAAGCCAACCTGGTGGTCCCCTGCCATTAATAAACACTACAACAGAAGGAAGCAAGTGTTCCAACTCTATAACAGAAGGAAGAAAGTGTTACAGAAAAAGGTGAAGTCCCAAGACTGGAAAAACTCCCTTATTAACCTCAACAAATAGTTGAGATCCTTCATCAAAACCTCTAAAGCCAGCTATGAGGGCAGAATTGTGGCATACACTAAAAACAACCACAAAGCCTTTTATAGTTATATCAAGAATCTTCACAGCAATACCCAGATTTGCTCTGAATTACTGCACAACAGTACCTCCTATACTGAGCCAACAGATATTGCCAACATACTGGCCAATGGATTTAGTGCCAACTTTACAATCACAATACCAGAAGAATGCCAGGCATGCAGCATTACTGCAGCACAGGTTAAAGCTGCATTGTCCAAGGACAAGAATACAGCTTCCATGGGACCTGCTAATATCCCTGGCTGTGTTCTAGATGAACTACAAAGTGAACTGGCACCACATCTGTATGCCTTGTTCACTCACAGCATCACATCATGCTTTTTCCCCACTGAATGACGCACTGCTACAGTCATCCCTCTCAGTAAAGGGGAATGACTACAGACCCTGGGAATTATCGCCCCATTAGCCTGACGAGTCTGATATGTAAAGCTATGGAGCGCATCATCATGGACCTAATTAACAAGGATATAGGGAATCACCAGACTCTAGATCCCACTCAATTTGGTTTTGTGAAAGGTAGATCATGCCTGCTCAACCTGGTTGACTTCTTTGAGTCAGTCAAAAGAGCTGTGCATAAGCGTAAGGCAGTTCATATAGCGTACCTCGATCTGGCCAAGGCCTTTGATACCCTTCCTCACTGAGGAATTATTGATAAACTCAGCAAACTAGTCATCAACCCATATATCATTAGGTGGGTTACAAACTGGCTCACAGATAGAACCCACAGTGTGAAAGTAGTGGACTCCAAGTCAGACTGCCACCCAGTCACAAGTGGAGTCCCACAGGGATCACTCCTGGGTCCCCTCCTGTTTGGCATCTACTTCTTAGAAGTCCAGACCAACATGGAGGGACTCTAGCTGACGGAGTTCACAGACAACTGCAAGTTGGGAGCCATTATTAACTCCCCAAGTGATGCAGACATCCTACAGAAACGCCTCACTGAGACCAGTAACTGGTGTTGAAACCATAGCCTTAAGCTTAATGCCAAAAAATGCGTCATCATTCCCTTTGGGAAAAACTCAGTTCCCTCTAATTACTACATCAATGGGAGCCCACTGAATACTGGAGGTATTGTAAGAGATCTGGGGACACAGGTTGTCAGCAACCTCTCCTTCAACCACCTCATTGCCACTGTGGTCAGAAAGTCTTTCTGTGTGGCACATCTCATTATTTTATTTTTTATTTTATTTATTTGCAGTTGGTTTACCAGGATAGTCCATTGGGCCAAAAAGAACCCATTTTCAATGGAGTCCTGGGGAGAAAAGCTCCAAAACAAACATTACAAAAAGATTACATTAGTTTACAATTTCAATCATTTGTAGATTAGAGACAAATCTTTAAACAATGGTAACAAAAAGATTACAGCAGTTTAAAATTTAAGTCGTTTGTGGGTTACAGAGAAAACAAAACAAAGGTTAAGCAGTTACAGTGATAAGTTATGGGTTTTATTTTGTAGGAAAATTAAGATATAAGTAGATGAAATAAAGATCCTTAGGTTAAGTTCTGAATAGGAGCAAGCATTGCTGTTGTGTAAATATATAGTTCCATGAGTGGAATTGTAGGGATTGTCAAATGATAAGATGTTGTTACAGTTGGCTAAATTGGTGTCTTGTAATATATGATATAGTTGTTTGTAAGAGGTGGGGAATAGGCTATGAGGGGTGGGTGCAGGAGCATTCCCATGAGGATGTTAAATGTGAGTGCAGTGATTTTTTAAAGGCAGGGAGGTTGGTGGTGGTACGGATAGAGGGAGGAAGTGAGTTCCATATGCGTGCCAGGGCATAGGATAGGAGGTTTTGTCCTGGAGAGTGAAGGGGTTTGTACAGTTCTATTAGGTTTTGGTTATTAGATCTTAGGAGTCTTTGTGGCATGTGCATTTTAAAGGTAGAGTTGAGAGAAGGACAGATTGAGGGTTGAAAAATTAGTTTGTGAGCAAAAGTGAGCTGAGTATATGAGAGATAGTGAGGAAGCTCTAGCCAATTGAGTTTGTGCAAAGATGTACAGTGATGGGTAGATGATTTGTGGCTGGTGGCAAATTTGGCAATCTTATTATAACAGGAGGACAGTTTACTTTTGAGAGATGATTGTAGGTTTGTTAGGCGAGGGGCACCATACAGGAGAGAGGGGATGAGAAATGTAGTAGCAAGAGTGATCTTTGTAGATGTAGTGAGGAATTGATTGTTACGGTACAGCATGCTGAGTTTTTGGTGGGTTTTTTTTATGTTTAGTAGTAGGTGGCTTTTGAATCTAAGCTGGTCATCAATCTGGACTCCTAGTAGTTTGGTTTCAGATACTAGTTCGAGAGGTGTATTATTCTGGCTAGTGATGGAGAATAGTGTACTATCAAAGGTTGTGGTTTTTGAGGGGGTAAATACCATAAGTTTGGTTTTTGATGCATTGAGTGCTAGATGATTGTCCTTCATCCACTGTTCTGTGGTAGAGAAGGCATATTGAGTTAGATGTAAAAGAGTGGGGATGGATCTGGCTGCACAGATAATTGTAGAATCATCTGCATATTGAATAAGTTTAGCATGGGGAATTGAATGGAAAAATCATTTATGAATATATTGAAAAGGAGAGGGCCCAAGATGGATCCTTGGGGACACCAGTGGGTGTGTTAAGGAAAGTGGAGATGGCTTTTTTCCACTTGACAGCTTGTTGTCTGTTAGAGAGATAGCTGGTGAACCAATTGAGAGAGGAAGGGGATAGGTTTAAGTTAGATAGTTTAGTAAGGAGAAGGTTGTGAGAGATAGTATCAAAGGCCTTAGACAGGTCAAGAAAGAGGGTAGATACAGTGGAGCCAGAATCTCTGTCTTTATTTACAGTTTCCAGGAAGGAAAGGAGGGCAGTCATGGTACTGTGACCTGGTCTGAATCCATGTTGTGTGGAAGTTAGTAAGTTGTTATCTAAGAGATAGGGAAGGAGTTGAAGATGGATACATTTCTCTAGAAGTTTTGATATAGGAGAGAGGATGGCGATGGGACGAAAGTTAGTAATATTGTTATTATTGCCTCCTTTGTGCAGGGGAATGATGAAAGCCCTTTTCCGGAGTTTGGGTACAAGACCTTCTTGGATAGACCGATTGATTAGGATGCTGATGGGGAAGGCAATGGCTTCGGCAGCTATGTTGAGGAAGGATGATGGAATGTTATCGGGGGCATTGGAGCATGGTTTTAGCTTTTGAAGGAGTTTTCTTATGGTAGAAGCAGGAATGGGTTTTAGGGAGAATGATGGGAGTTGGGAGGCTGGAGATGAAGGGGGTGATGATAGGGAAGATGCAGAAGTAGGGGGTGAGGTGTTATTAGAGAAGGATGAGGTTAGCTTGGAAATAGAGTCTATGAAAAATGAATTGAATTGGGTAGCCAGATCTATATCTTGTGCATTTGGGTCTGGGCTTGGGTTTTCTGTTGAGCCAGGTTTTAGGAGGGTAGTGATGCCTTTCCAGAATTTTTGTGGACTGGTTTTGTGGTTGTTTTGTAGTAAGGAGAAATAATTCTGTTTATCAATTGTGATAAGCTTTTTAACTCTATTGCAAGTGTTTTGAATTCATTAAGGGTGGTCGGAGTTTTGTTTCTTTGGTAACAGACCATGTTTTGTCCCTGAGTCGCATAGTGTTTTTGTGTTTTTGTTAGCCAGGGGTGATTTTGTTACTTATTCTTTTGGTTTTATGGGGCAAAACTATCTAGCAATTTTAGGAAAGTTGTATTGAAGTGTTCAACAGCATTATCTAGGGGTAGAGTTTTTAGGGGTTCCAGTTTATTGATTTTAGGGAGTCAGAGAAGGCTATTGGGTTGAATTTCTTTAGATAGCAAGTACTGATGTAGTTATGGGTAACTTGTAATGGAGATGGAAGACGTCTGGTGTAAATGGGAAGGTGGTCACTGAGGGAATTAGGAAGAGTTCCACTATCATTGTAGTTGTGAGGGTAAGAGACTAAGATCCAGTCTAGGGTACTTCCACTGGAGAAGTCTTTAGAGGGCCTAGTAGGGAGGTTGATGAGCTGAGAGTACTTATAAAGGTTGATGTTTAGGCGGTGTGTAGGTGAATGAATGGAAGACCAATTAATATTGGTGTCTCCCATGATAATAGTTTCATTGCTGATGTTGGTAGAAAGCCAAGATAGTTTTGCATCCAGGAAGAAAGAGGCCATCACCTCTCTGTCTATTCTTCTTTCATTAGACCAATCATCGAGTATAATGCCCCATAGACAGCTGACCAAACACATGTATTATATTGTTAATATATATGCCAATGGCTAAATATATACCATTTGACATGCACCTCACTAGATGCCTGCAACAGCAGGAGAGGACACATAAGTACCTCACAAAGAGGATCAAAAAACTCCAGCTATTCTCTGTCTCATATCATCTACAAAGAGGCAATCTCTTCTTGAATTAGAAAACCATGTCTGACCCAGCTCTGTTAGAAATGCTACATCTAAAGATGTCCCAATCCCTCCACACTACATGCTACAGAGACCTCAACCTCATTACCACAATCAACAGAACATGATGTAGGGACAGGTTCATAACACAGAGACTGCCCATGCTCTGGAATAGACTTCCCGTACATGTCAAGCAGATCACCTCACTGGCCCTCTTCAAGAGAAATCTTGATGAGTGTATGGGAAATAGAAAGTTCACCCCAGGGATCACACCAGTGGATCTACTTGATAGAGGCACTGGGAACTAATGTTGGGCAGCATGATAGCCAGGGAACTTTTATGGGCTAGGCTTCAAAAGGCTCGAGGGACATTGGCCTAGTACACACGTATAAACCTATGAGCCTATTAGTAAGGATAAAATCCAAGCTGTTATTGTCCCTAGTGGGTACTCTGACTAACTGTTCCACAGCATTTGTATTGACAAATTCCAGGATCCTCTGTGCTTTTAAGATACTGGTGTTGTAGGTTTCCCAGTCTATAGGTCAATAGTTTAGATCACCTACAAAAATTGTATGGGGTTTAATACTGACTGATTTTACTTCCATTAGATAGACATTGTCGCTTTCTTTTTTTAGTTCTGTAGCTAACTAGTATATGGCACAGGAATTTTCTAATGTTTATTTGGATATGAAGAATATCTAGTGTATCATGCTGCTTTATCAGCCTTGATGTCATTCTCTTCTAGATGTAGACTGAGACGACTCCACCTTTTTTCCACTCCTGCAGAGCAGTTGGTCCAAATATGGGGAAGCTGTTATCGTCCTGCACAGTAGAGTGTTCTCTGTTATTTTAAAACATGTCTCAGTCACTACACAGATGTCAATATCTTCCAGGGTGAGAAGGCCTTGTAGGGACTGGAGTTCCCTATTTAGGCTCCTAGCATTGATCAGTAACACCTTCATATTTTCCTTTGCTTGTTTCATTATGTTGGTATGTTTACAAGGTTATCATTGCCTACAAAGGCACTATGGCGGTGAACAATCTCTTTGCCAATAATCAAAAGCCTAAAGGGGACAAATGCAGGCCATTCCAGGTGAAGCAGTGTGGTCTGTCAGTCACATCCTCCCAGGTATACAAATATTGAAATCCATTTGAATAACACCAAAAACTGACCCAATTATTAAAGTAAATTATTTTTTTGCTCATATCATAGCATAATCCTTGGAGAAGGTAGAACCCTGCTCAGCGCTATGCTCATACCTGCCTGGGATACATAGTCTGAGACCTCTTTCATGTCTTTCTTCATATAATCCAGGTAGGTGCACCTCAAGTCACTGACACCAGCATAAGCTATGACAGAGTCATACTGGCACTTGCTGTTTAAGGACTTGAGTGCATGTATGATCTGGAGGGTCCTGGAACCAGACAAGCAACTAACCATCATTCTTTCCTTGCTCAGCCTGTTAACAGGTACATGTGTATGTTTTTCAATGGATTCACCGATAACAAGGATTTTTGGTTGGGATGATGCCTGCGTTACAAGCTCAGCATCTGTGACTTTGAGACTCCTTGTGCTATGTGGGCTTAACTTGCTGAGTATGCTTTGTATCCATGTTGTGTTCCAGAGGTCTTTGAGGTTAAGGCAAGTTAACGTTTAGAACTTCAGCATATGATCAATTATGTATATTGTGATGGCCTTGTAGGGGTGCGACATGTGTATTGCTGATAATTTTGCTGTCTGAGTTTACTATGTGTGAGACTTTTGCCTCCAAGGATATTAAATATCTACATCTCTCACATGCTGTGTTATGCTCTTTGAGTAATAGATGATCATCAGACAACATGAGACAATTCTTAACGCACTCAGTATACCCATCTCAATCAGGCTGGCTAGAAAAGTTGTGAGGATCTGCTGGCCCATGATACTTACAGGAATGACTCTGGGGGCAAGGGTAACTATAATTTCTTGGAGTTCATTTTAGGGTAATTATTATGTCAACTTGTTGCTGAGTATTTAAAGTTCAGTACAAAACAACTAGCCTGGACACCTTCTTCTGTCACCAGCAAAAACCAATAAAATAGTAATAATAATAATAATAATAATAATAATAATAAAAGAAAATAAACTTGCCAATTTAATAATAAAATCAGTGCAAGCATTATCAGTGCACTCAATATTAAGCAACAAAGTATCAAACTTTTTTTAGTCTTTGTAAGTAGTTTAAGGTGAAATACTTTGCAAAATGATACATGCTTATTGTCATTAGCCAATGAATGGGGAGAGGGAGAGCCATATGTTGTTAATTTTCATTAGCCAATAAATGGGGAGGGGGGAATTATGTTGCTAAATTATCATAAGGGCAGGCAACAACAGATACACTGGGTTTAGGCACACAGCTACAACAGGGTACATAGAAGGTAAAAACAATTATTCCATTAGCTCTGAGATGACTGGCCTAGAACTGCCTTAATATAAAGACTAATCCTGAACTAGACTGACATACACTCAGTACATAAGAATGAAACTAAGGTTTAATACCAACAATAGACCACTTAAACAGCAAAATGCAGTGCAACTATGTACCGGGTTTGCTAATACAGGCTTAAAGACCTTACCTAAAGCACATACAGACTGTTAAAATGAATTTAAAATCAGATCAAAAAATGAAATCATTTATCTTTCTTTCTCCAAGTAATGGAACTACTAAATATTATCTTCTGAGCTAAATTTGTACACCGCTGCATGGCGAGCCAAGATAGTGAAATATTTTCAAAGTTATCATTTCCTCCCTTGGCCAACTTCCTGGTCCTATCATGTTCACAATGACATCACATTTTTGGAACTCATGCCTATTTTTTACTACTGCATGGCAGGAGAAGTTATGAAATTGCAGGACAGTCCCCTGGATTCATGAAGCTTGCTCCAGGTGCAGGTGTAGCATTGGCATTCCAACACCAAATATGGCCAGCGAGCGATCCAGGTATGAGCTGTTACCATGTGCACTACCTGCGTACACTACGCCCGTACAGCTCCCGGCACCTGTA
The DNA here is from genome assembly GCF_019279795.1 of Protopterus annectens. NCBI lineage: Eukaryota > Metazoa > Chordata > Ceratodontiformes > Protopteridae > Protopterus > Protopterus annectens. The sequence continues at coordinate 1,069,974,098 of NC_056731.1, read as the reverse complement.
CGCTAATTACCCCATTTGCAGCAGTGTAGCATGCAAATGAAGGTATTTAGCGATTCAGGAATTGGTGCTGATGTAGTGTAAGCATGCAGAAATGTAAACCGTAAAAAACAGTTTACATTTTTGCAAACATAAAATTGGAGGCATGACAGCTGACCAAACACATGTATTATATTGTTAATATATGCCAATGGCTAAATATATAGCCATTGGCATAAAAAAATGTAACAAATATAAAAATAACATTTCATTTTTTTTTCACACTATCGCAAAGTATAAGTGTAGGCAGTGGCGTGCAAATGGGATCGCAAGGAAAATGGAAAAATATAGAATAAAACTGCAATGTAACACATATCATGATTTCCCCATAATAGTCAATGGCAGGCATGTTACACCACACCATAGTGCAAGGATTGCTAAGGGGCTGTGTCAGTCTTATGCGTAGTATCCAGGAATTAGTAGGCAATTCCATACAAATGAGAGGAGTTATAGAGGATCACAGATCCCCCCTGGTGTAAGGATGGGTGTGCCCATGAGATAAAGATGCATCAAGAGAGGGGTGTGTCACCTTTGCTGTAAGCACATTGGAGCATTGCTAATCCAGTTTGCCCATAGCTAAGCAAAGCTGCAGAAAAGGGATGTGTTGAACTGGCTTTAGCTTTGCTTAGCTGAGAGCACACAAGGTAACCGAGTATACATGTAAACAGAGATTAAAAAGCGCTTAAACCCAGTAAACGGGTTTGAGCGGCGCGCACTGGAGATGAAACCGGAAGGATATAGGAAAAAAATAAGGAAATGCTGCAGTAGGGAAATAGGAGTACAAATTACTAATTAACACCTAGGAACCTACAGTGGGCCATTGACAACAGCTAACAAGGCTGCAAGCAGCTACCTGCAGAACAGGAAAGGGGTGGGGCTGTACTGCAAAGAAAACAGTAAAGTGTCACAGCAGAACAAAGCAGAATTGCATTATATCAGCTACAAAACACATTTTGCAACACATGACTGAGTAGGGAAAGTACAAAACAAGAAAGTTGGCAGGTGGATGCATGCCTGACAATGGGAGGGGATCCAGGTTTAAAAGTGAATTAAAGGGCAACAGATTAATCAAGGCAGGCAAGCATAACTCCACACTACAGGCCCCACACTTGCAGTACTCACTGTAATAATTAAGATACCCTGCAGCTGGAATTGCTTTGACACAGCCAATGACATCATCAGCATACATAGCACAATAGTATAAAGTGTGAAAGCACCTCACACACACTTGTGTATTCCCATACACTCTGCACCATTGGTGTATACATACAGGGAACTTTTAATATGTACATGTTAGGGGCTGCCATAGCTTTGATCCACCAGCATGTGTTGGAGACTGAAGGTGGTGGGGAGGATAATGCACACAACCACCTCAGGCATCAGAGGAGAAGGAGAAGAGTGTTCAGACCCAAGGTAACCTACCAGGGCCTACATGATCTGGAGATAGTAGAGCATTACAGGGTGGACCGGGACACCCTACAGCAACTTGTGGAGTTGTGCCGGCCACGCCTCAGAGTCAGAACAAACAGAGGAGAACCCATCCCAGTGGATACGAAGGTATGTGTAAGCCTGAGAATACTAGCAACAGGTACCTTTCAAAGGCCAATTGGGGATATCATGTGGATCTCACAGGCATCAGCATCCAGGGTACTTCACCAGTTCCAGGATGCCATGTTACCACATGCCAATGAGCACATATACTTCCCCCAAATGCAGGAGGAGTTGGCCAGCAATATGCATCTCTTCCACCGTGTGGCAGAATACCTGGAGACACTGGATGCAATAGACTGCACACACATACACATCAAGTCACCACCCGGTGAGCAGGGTAGGCACTACGTAAACTGCAAGGGATACCCCTCCACTGACTGCCAGGTCATTTGCAATGCCCAGGGCATTATCATGGATGTGTGTGCTGGCAGCCCTGGAAGCCATCATGACTCCCACATCTGGCATGCCTCACAGCTGTATCAGGTATTTGCCAGGGGGTCATCACATATGGCCACCTGGTGGGGGATGCTGGCTATGCACTGGAACCGTGGATGATGACTCCCATCAGAAATACACACACACCCATGCAAGAACGCCATAATGAGGCACATGCACAAACCAGAATCATCATAGAGCATGTGTTTGGGATGCTTAAATCATGGTTCCATTACTTGGACATAGCCGGTGGAGCCTTGCAGTACTCTCCAGGCACATGTGCCCACATCTTCATAGTATGTGCCATGCTACACAATATGATCCTGTGGAAACAGCTGCAGCAGGGACAGAATGGTGACGGCCCTCACTGCCCACCACCATTGCCAAGGGCCCCACAGGCACAGAGGTACTCAGACCACAAACACCCTGAGCCAGCCCAGTAGGCAGATGGAGGCATGCCCAGTATGTCCATGCCTTGGCAAGGAGGGAACATATAGCACACACACTGACAGTGTAGGCACCTAGGGACGGACACCTTACTCCACCTGCACACAGTAAAAATGGATGGCACACACACAAGACTACCTGTAAATTGTCATGTATAGGCAGTCTACTGTGTGCATCCAATATAGGCAGCCCTCAACTATTGCACACACAACTGCTATTGACACAAGGTTAGTCAACACCTGAACAGTAAATTAAGCTATCAGCATGTGCTGATACTGTATGTATAGGTTCATAGGTAGGTACTTGGCTAATTGCCTGAGGGCATTCATAAGCCTAGCCAAAATGTGTTAGCTTTTGCCACCCCATTGATTAATTAGCTGTCCCTCTGTGGAGCAGAGCAAATGGTGGGATTCCTGTGGTGTATCTACTGTTCCCCATCCACTCTTCAAGGTTTCTCTTGAAGAGTTTTAGTGAGGGGCTCTGTATAATGTAATTAGGGATGTTGTTCCAAAGCATGGGGAGTGTCTGTGACAGGGATCTGTCTCTCCAGCATGTTCTAGTTATTGTTGTGGCAAGGTTTAGCTTACTACAGCATGTGGCTCACTGTGACATGGATTCCCATAGGTGGAGCATATCCATCAAGCCTGAGTTGGACATGGCTTTGTAGGCCAGCAGAGATCATCTCTGAGTAAATGAGATCCCACTGAATAAAGCAGGAGTTTATTCAGTCTTGCTGCATAGGACATATGTTTGAGGACAGTAATCCTCTTGGCGAGGTACGTTCGTGGTCCTTCCAGCTGTCTGAAGTGTCTTCTGAGGTACATCCCAAATGGGTTATTATACTCTATGATGGAACTGATGAGTGATGAGTAAAGGGGCACTATAACCTCAGTATGTTTAGATGCGAACCCTTTAGTAATCAGATGGCCTACATGGAAGGATGTCCCAACTACTTTGGGGATATGATTGCCAAAGGAGAGAACACTATCTACCTTAGTCCCCAGATCCCCTATTACCTCATCTGTATTAAGGTGGCTGACACTTATGTGTTAATATGTGGGTGTTTAGTTTTTCCCAAACGGAATGACCATGCAGTTTGTGGCACTTAGCTTGAGGCCATGACTTTGACACCCTGTGTCAATCTCTGTGAGGCCCTTTGAAGGATGTCTGTGTCAGCTGGACTGTCAATTATAGCTTCCAGTTTGCAGTCATTGTCAAACATGGTCTGCTGTAGTCCACCTGTGTTTGCCTGTACCTCTGAGAAGTATATGCCAAACAGTAGGGGTCCCAGGACTGAGTCCTGTGGGACACCAGTTGTGACTGGTTAAAAGTTGGACCTGGAGGCTGCTAGTCTTACCATGTGGGTTCTGTGTGTAAGCCTGTTGGAAACCCATCCTGTGATGTATGGGTTTATGTACAGGCTGGTGAGTTTATCAATAATACCTAAGTGTGGAATGGTGTCAAAAGCCTTGGTGAGGTCCAGATAGTATGTGTGAACCACCTCTCCCCTCATCTAATGCCTTGATGACTGTCTGTAAGACATCAAACAGGTTCAGTAGGCATGATCTGCACTCAAACAAAGCTGACCTGGATTGGGTCAAGTGTTTGGAAGTTACCAATGTCTTTGTTAATGAGTGCCATGAGGATGCGCTCCATAGCTTAGCAGACCAGACTAGTGAGGCTTATGGGGTGGTAGTTACCATGGTCAGTTGTGTTTCCACCTTGGTGGAGTGGGAATAACCATTGTTATGCACCATTGTATGGGCATGTAGCCTGTGTAGTGGGTGAGGTTGAAAAGCAGCTTCAAGGGTGGCCTGAGCAAATTATCTAAGGAACTATTGACACTTGAAAATAATCTTAAAACTAAAAAACTTCATAAATTCTCAAGAGACAGGGAGGATTATGATAGAGGAAGACAGTTTGAGTCACACAGGGGGGTAAGGTTTGCCCGGGGTACTAAGAATTCGACTTATGTGCGTAAAAAGAGGCCTAGGTCTATTTTAAAAAAAGGCAGGCTTCAGTAACACTACTTCTGGTGAGGAGTCCTCAACAACAGACACAGAATCCTTTGATACTGGTGACTCACCAAATGTTAAGAGGGGATGAACATCAGATGACCCTTTAGGGGTAGAAAACATAGGGGAGGCAGAAAACACAAGGGTAAAAAGTTTGGAAGATCTGTTCATGTCAGTAGTGAAATAGATTTACCTTGTACTAATGTGCTCAACATCTCTAAGTATGTTTTATCACAAGATGAATATACATTGCTTAATAAAGGTCTTGGATTTATTCCTGGCTTTTTTATTGATGAGAGTTTTCTAGTATCAGATACTATTGCATTCTGTAGAAAGATTAACCTGAATTTATTTTTCAGACAACAGGATCATTCTGATCCTCCTCAAAGATCTTCTGAATTTCAGTTTCATAAATCAACATTTAATCCTCCAATGGACAAACATGTGGCTATTTTTCAACAGGCAGTTATCAAAGATTTACATTTTCATTTGAGATCAGATTACAATATCAAGCATAATTTATCCAAATCTGAACAACTTGCCCTAACACATCTTAAGAATAATACTGATATAGTCATTCTCTCTGCTGATAAGGGGGGTGCGGTTGTAGTCATGGATGCTGATTATTATTGGGATGAAGGAAATAGACAGCTGTCTAACCATCATCATTACATGAAAATGAGTACCGACCCTACACCTAACTTCAAAAGGGAAATAGATGACTTTTTACAGGAGGCTGTGGAGGATGGCATTATTTCTGATAAGATTAAATCACATTTGATGGTCAAAGATCCAGCTAAACAATATCTATATTTACTACCGAAAATCCACAAATCTCTACATAAACCGCCAGGCAGACCTATTGTGTCTGGGACTGGATCACTTACATAACCACTTTCTGTTTTTTTAACTGAAAAACTGAAACCCCTTCTATCTTTAATTAGAGCCAGACTTCATGACACTACTGAATTTTTGCAAATTGTCTCTGAATCAGAATTGGAGCCAGATTGGCTAATGTGTACCTTAGATGTTAAGTCTCTATATACTAGTATTCCACACTGGGCAGGATTAGCAGCTTTGGATTTTTGGTTAAACAAAGCTAATATTTATTCCCCAGGATTTAATACATTACTTATTTGCATGGCTGAACACATCCTTACCAAGAATGTCTTTTACTTCAAACAAGATTGCTATTGGCAAATACAGGGTACGGCAATTGGTGCCTCATTTGCACCCATTTATGCTGACCTTTATATGGGTTATGTGGAGGAACACATCATCTATGATGAGTTACACAATATATACATACCAGATATTGATATCTGGAGAAGATATTTGGACGACTGTTGGCTAGTGTGGAAAGGTGGCAGTGATTATCTTCAAGAAATTGTTGAACATCTTAATGGAAACATTTGGGGTACAGAATTTACGGTGGACTATCATCATAATGAAATACATTTCTTGGATGTCTTTTTACAGCGCCAACCAGACAATACACTAAAAACTTCTGTATATCGAAAATTTCCCGAATTTAATACCTTGCTCCATGCCAACAGTCTACATCGAAAACATACAATTAATAACATTCTTAAATCACAGTTTTTGTGGCTCAAAAGGATATGTTCCTCTGAGCAAGATTTAAAACAACATCATGATGACTTAGCCAATAGGTTTCTCACTAGAGGATATTCCAGACATACTATCAGTTCTGCCATGCAATGGAGCAGAAACCAATCTAGGGATTCACTACTGGAATATAAAGAACATCAAAAACAGACAAATCAAGAAACTTGCAGATTTGTTACAACCTATGGTAGAAATACTAAACATCTTCTTAATATTATAGATAAACATTGGAACATACTGAAGTCTCATTCCCTCTTAGAGGACTATTTGGGGGAGCAATGCTCATTTTCATACAGAAAGGGGAAAACGCTGGGATCTCATTTCTCACATTATAAGAAAATCAACTTTAGGGATGAAACTTTATCCCAAAGAACATTAACAGGTGAGAAACTAGTTGGAATATGCCCTTGTGGTCATTGCAGCTTTTGTGGCTACATATTTAAAACAAAACCTTTTACTAGTAAAAACACTGGCCATTTATATGATATTGTTTCTTTTGATAACTGTAGTTCAGATTGGATTATCTATCTTGCAACATGCACATGTCAAGCTTTTTACGTTGGACAGACATCCAGACAGTTCAGAATTAGAATATCTGAACACCTGGGGGATATCAGAAATGGTAGGATTACAAATGCCTTATACAGACACACTATGAATCATCCTACTGCCAAGTTTTCATTTACTATCATTGATAACATTATAGGCAACCGTGCTTTCAAAACTGGATGGCATGACATTCTGAATAACAAAGAGAAAAGATGGATAGTGAAATTAGGGAGTTTGTTTTCCCCTGGACTTAATGACAAATTATCATAATACAAATATTGTTCCTTTTTGACTTTAATATTGATGTTAGAATATGTATATCTTCAAAGCACATGCATTTTGAATTGTATTACATTATGTATACCAATATTTATTTTTATTTTTTATGTTTATTTTTGTAACAATTATATTATCTTCTTGAGACAGGAAATGATGTATTTCTACTTCCGGTTATAAAGGTATTTATAGCAGGACCTTCTCATTCTATGTGTAACAATCTACTGATGAAAGCCATGTGCTGAAACCGGTCTAGAATTTCAGCTTAAATAAAGCTACTATTACTCAATTCATTCTTGGTGCTGGCATTTTTTCATTTTGGTATAACATGGACCATAGCAATCACACATTCTGCCCCCCCCCCCAAACAATATGAACATAACATATGAAGAGTATATGCCAATATACTATTACAAATATGTCCTATGGACATGAGCCAAATAGGGTTAGTCACCAAAACAACTACAATGAATGCAAATATCCATGACAGAAATACACAGACATCTTTCATTTAGCAAAACTTTATTACATTCCAATGTATTGCCAAAAGTATTCAAGGACTAACATTACCTGCATTCTATACAGGAAGCATTTACAGTGCCTTAATGAATCAGCCTGCAATTACTATAGTATTACTCCACTAAGGATAGGTGTTCACGTGGGGAAAGGACCCCCACACACATATAGAATATGTATAAAGGCAGTTCCTACACACCTGCATCTGCTATGTACACCCATCAACATCTCCCCCACACCCAAACTAATTACAACAATACATACTGTCATACCATAACTAAGTATACACCCACTGTACGACATCTGCTCAAACCTTGACATATCTGGACAGAGACACACTAACATGGCCATATGTGAAATAGTTGCTATTATACAATGGAACAGCTGCTGATGTTACAGAGTTTGTTTGAACTAATCCTGTTTCAGAGGGTTGAAAAGTAATTACACCAGGAAGTGTTACCAATTACTGATTATCAGCACAGTATGATACACATTTACACCAAACTAAAGATGTCTGGTGAGCACACTGTAACCCCCCTAACATTATATGCATAGCCATACAGCCTTGAGCTGGTCAAACATCCTGGCCAGACTGAACCATATGCAGTAGTATTAGGTACAGACAAACCCTGCACAAGTAGCAATGTTCAGAAATATAACAGCAGTACTCACATTTAGACCAAATCTTCTAGGCATTACACACAGTATATTTGTGTTTGTCTCCATACAGCTGTTGCAATAGATTTCAGACAACACTTCCAGGCTGTCTTCCTCACAAGTAAGGCAAAGAGACAATGCCCAAGTGACGTAATCAATTATACTCCACTTTTGCCATGGTATTGGCTAATGGAGTAGCTGCACAGCTGATGTGTATGTAATTAACTACTTTGGAACACCAATTGGTGATCAGGATAGCACATGTTACTGATTCTAACTATAAAAGGATGCCTTGTCACACATTCAAACCATCTGTATATACCTGCAGAACAGTACAAAATACCCAACAAAAGATTGAAACAAAAACCGAAAAAGATTAAAATACCAGTCAATAACACTTCCGATTACCAAGAAGGTATGTATAACATTTAGTATGTCTGTGTATGTAGTACCTGTTCTGTAATAATTACAGTGTAATCAATGCATATAGTGGAAATAGCTATCTTGTAGTGATGTATTGTTGAGCAGTAGTAATGCTTGTAGTTTTCTATGTGTGCATTGCTGTAGGAAGGCAAACTCCTCATACACCACAAGGGATGATATATATGGGCTTGGAATTCAACAATTCTTTTCCAGCCACTGTCAGTGTCAGGGCTGGTCCAACAAGTATGTGCTATAACAGGGGATAGTATATGTTGCTATATTGTAACAATAGACATATGTATGGGTGTATTAGTGAGATGAACATGTCAAAGGTGGGCTTGCTTTGCAAATATGATTTGCATTGTGGGATATTGTGCCAATAACTGTGTAATGTACAGTGTAATGTACAGTATTCTAGGCAGATCTGTATTCCATTTTACATAGCATTTCTTTTATGTTATGCAAACATTAGTTATGTCTATTGGCAATTACAATACTCAGTAACAGGATACATATGAATTGTATTCATCTGACAGTTTAGCAGCATGATAGCAAAGAAAATTGGAAGAGCTAGGTAACTATCCATGCACATAAGACATGTAATATCCACCTTTCTAGTATCGTTTGCGAGCAATAACAGCTGCGCATGTGTACATGTTGTGCAAATATGTAGTGACCCTTGTTACAGGGCTGGGCCAAATGGCTATGTACACACCTACATAGAGTGGATATTGAGAGAAGAGACACACTGGTTGAACTTTCAGGTTTGTGTACCTAACCTCTCATTGCCAACCTAAATGCCTTTTGCAAATACTGTATGTAAGGTTGTGCAAGGTACTGGTAATGAAACAAGTTGCGTATCATCTTTAACTCCAGTGTAACATCTGCAGTAGGAGTATAAGATGTAGAAGACTGCTGCCCATGTGTAATAGCTGCTTCATAGGTGATGGTTTACACTATCCTGATCATGTTGATAGTGGCAGCAGTCTAGTGATACTTGACTCTGTTTGTGGAGTGGGTGTCCATGCCCAACAGAGCTCATGGTTCTGGTGGATATGTGAGTATATACCCAGAAAAGGATACAGACCTGTTGACACTTGCATCATCTGTAATCAACTATCAGGATGTGATGTTCTCCTCAGATGAGGATTGCTGCTAAAAGTAGCTACTATGTTTCTGTAATAGCCAGTGTTGTCATGCCCATAACACAAATATTTACTTGTGAGCGTCACTGTCTGAAACATCTTCATAAGCAATAAGTAAACTAAATACAGCACTTGGTACTTGTATTACTGATGCATTATGCAACTACCTTTATGCCGAGGTGGAATCCAAATTGCACCCTGTGACAGGGCACCCACCATGCCTCAGAATTCCCAACTTTCATATTGTGCTGTAATTGGGAATAGTAGGTTTGAGACAGAAAACCATAATAATGGCTACTCTCAACTATCCCATTATAAACTGGGAAGACTCCTCATGTACCAACACCTGTGCTCAATGCATGTTGGATTTCATTAACCCCAATGACCTGAATCACCTTAGTCACACAAACAGGGCTAACAGTATGCTACACATAGTCAGTCTCCAAAGCCAATGTTATGTTTCTTATGTGCGAAGTGGTGACTGTCATGGCACCCATGCAGATGGACAATGCATGTGCAAATGCTGAATCCTACACAAATGCACTTTAAGCACTCACATAAGTGCAGTGATTGTGCCATTGAAACAGAACCAGGATTCAACCAAACACAAACAGGAAGGCAAACTGGTGGTACCCTGCCTTAAACTGTACCACAGAAGGTAGTAACTGTTGCAAGAGTAAACACACATGAGTGGAGGTGATCCCTGGTCAACCTCAGTAAGATGCAGATACACCATATAAAACCACACAAAGCTACTGAGAAACTAATCAGCCACATATTATGAGGCCAACCACAGAGCATTCTATAGCTGTGTCATGAATTATAATGGCAACAACAAGACCTACCGTGCTTCACAGCACTATGGCATGAGAAGTACTGCACCTACAGAAATAGTACTTGTTTATCCAGATAGGGTCTTGTATAACCTAAACCCACTCTCACCTCCCCCCCAACAGGTACACATATTTATATATCCATGTACACTACAGAACCCCTGTAATAACAACTATGCAGGTACAAGCTGCACTTTAAAGCCATACATACAGCGTGCATGGGACCTGTCAACATCCCAGGGTGTACTTTACACAAATGTCATAACAATTTGCTCTCCACATACACATAATGTTCAATCATAGCTTCATGTCAGACTGTCTACACACTGAATTGTGCGCAGCAACAGTTATCACACTCCACAAAGAGGGAGACACCACTGATAATGGGAAATAGTGCACTACTACCCTGCTGAGTCTGGTCTGTAAGGCTATGAACCTTGATCAACTTATTTGATGTAGTCAGTACAGATGTAGATGACAGTAAGGTTGATTCACACAGCATATCATGACATTACCAGGTCTTAGGACACCATCACCCATACTGTGTTCCAGATACACTCAGTAAACTAGCAGTATATTCCTATGTCACAGGATTGGTTGGCAACTGGATTTCTGGCAGAACCAACACTACAGAAGGTGTCTGACTAATACACACACATCAAACCAGTGCGCACTACAGTAATACAGGCTTCATTCCTGGTACTCCTCCTCTTTGTTATCTATACCACACAGACTAACACAGAAGGCATCTGCCTATTAAAGTTTGCAAATGACTATGAACTAGGAGCAATAGTTGACTCAGTGCTGTGGGCAACATACAGAAGGGCCTTTGTGGGTCAGATGTGTGGTGTGTGATGTATGGCCACAATCTCATAGCTAAGTATTACATTGTCATCCCCTATGTTAAAAATCCTGTACCCATGAACTACCACCTAGGCAGTGGTCAACATAATGGAAACTGTGTGTGTATGGGATGCAGCTGGACAGTAGTCTTACCTTTGATAGTCACTTCACCACAACAGTCAGGTAGTCGTAAGTGGCAATACTAATTATGGCAGGGTGCCATCAATGATTATAGCGATCATTGTTCAGCAATACTCAACCCTCAAGTGACCCATAATAGATCACATATTTCCTTTAAGGGTTATTGGCCATGTTCAGATGGCCTACACTGGCCTTCCCAAACCCTAGCTCCACTATGTAGCATGATGCCTACCCTGAATAAAGTCATGTCCATCCCAGAGATGTTGGACATGCTACACTTACATATCCTGATTCCAAATAAGCACATAATTCATGGACATCCACCTTTCTAGTACAAGGATCATAACATGCCTGACAGATCCCTGTCCCATACACTTTACATACTCCTGCCATACTATGCATCCCTGTCCAGCAAAGCTGCACATTGCCCCTCTTTGAGACATGTGTGATGACCGCATGGCAAATATATCATTAACCATATGAATCAGTTCTGTGGCACCACTTGAACTGGCCACTGAAAGTTACCTGTCTGTTGGCTAGGAAACCTTTCAGCCTAGGCTCATAAATGGCCCAGGGCATATAGCCTACTAGTTCACTATGACCATACATGCTATAGTTAATATCCAACCCTGGAAATATCATCAAGCTAGCCATTGTCCCATGTGTTTCACAAGTACAACACAGGTAATACATGGCAGGATGCTATACTGCTGTACAGTGCTATGTAGATGTATATGGCAAAACACATACATGTAAACTTTTCGGTGAGCATGTCTGCAGGGTCACAGGTCATGTCTCTTAAGGCTGTGTATGACTATATATGTGACATATACACAGCATTAAGGTCTCTTGCATTAATGTGAACACATCCAGGCATGTGCTGATAGTTAAAGACACCAGTACAGGCAAACAGACATGCCCACATCAAGACAACATGCACATGGAGTATGAGCAATGTCATCACTTGACACACACACACACATATATGGTGATAACATCAAATCACCAGTAAGTATCAAATGTGTGTGAGTTAAACATGTCAGTAGTGTTAGTGTCATGCAGATTTGTAAATACATATTTGTAATCATAATAAATGTGATACAAATGTATGTGGAGCTGTACATCTGTACTTCTCTGTGAGTTACTGTGACCTTTCTCCATCATTATGTCTTTCAGGTATGCCACGTGCCAGGCTGCCACCATACACCTGCTTAGAGGATGAGGTCCTCATTCCATACCTCTTTGACAACCATGAAACACTCTTCAGCCATGCACCACAGGATGCACAGCAGTGGGATGCCCAGTTGGAAGAACTTCTCAGTAGGGTAAATAATGTTGTTGGCCACAATCACACCTATCAGCAGGTGTGCCGACACTGCACCGACTTCATTAGACAGGTGAAACAGCATGCAAATGCAATCACCAGGGAACAAGCTGCAACAGGTGGGGGGGGCAACTCAACCAGCCCCCACTCGCATGCACTGAGAAGCTACTGGCCAACCTGGGGACATCTGCAGAACTCCATCCACAAGCTTTAGCTGGTATTGTGGAGGTGGGCGTCTCAAAACCACTGAGCCAGGAGTTGCCTGGTAAGTCACTACTGCACATATAACACAACTATATTTCATATAGTTACATGTGTTACTGTACAATATTTAATGTAACATCATATGAAAGGCATGTATGCACACATGCCATATACTATAGTTTGCTACTCTATGTATGCACAGATGTGCATACTCCATAGTATAGTCTATTTTACTGGCTTATGTGCTAACATGCACATTGCACCCTGTAGCTATCACACAGGTGTGGATAATGATCTTACTGCTGTAACACTCCTATTTAGTCACCTATAGTCTTTCGCAGTGACAGCAGCTTTTTGCAGGTGAGATTATTATCATTTATCAGGCTTGATAATGTACAGATCATATTAATTGCATGCTATCTGCCATGTGGCCATTTAACACACGTACACATAATATATGGTGGTCCTGTTAATATATACAAGTCAGACCTGCAATGCATCACAGTGGTTACCCATGTGGAATAATTGAAGACTATAAGAAGCACCTACACTAAACCTTACACACTGTCATTGCCGAATGTGTGGACAGCTGTAAATACAATGGTGGAGGTGTGGTTCACTGTAGGGACATGTACTACAGATCAGCATTACACATGTGAGGAATACAAACAGTGCTATACATAGAGAATATGTGGGTACAAACTCTGTTTTGGAGCTGGAGTATGACCAGCTCACAGGATTCACTCTTGTGGATTATACCCTTGCTATGAATGTCACAGAATGTCATGTGCGATCTGACATGTTCATGACATTTTGTGGGCTCGCGGCAACACTGGTTAACTATCCTGCAAAACATGATATCTCACATCCCAAACATACCACCCTTTGTCTGCATAACCCTGTCCTCAGTGGAGCATGTGAAACAGATGCCCATCACAACCATTGGACAAAACATGTTTACACATGGCCATGAAGGATGGCCAGAGACACGAAGCAACACACACAGTAGAAGGGATGTACATGTGTGTACATCCTGTTGTACATTGGCTTGACCCAATACAACTATGGCCATTGTGTAATGGTGATATTGCAGATGTGACACACTAAACATCATAAAGGCCTGTGCACAGCTTGTGTAGGCATGACATCAAACCACCACATAACATGTCTAGAAAATCTTGAGTGTGTAACGACATGAAAGCATTCATCTATACAGTATCCAAATACATACATGTGTTGCACAACATACACAAACAACCACATCAGGCCACAGATACAGTACATTCACCTTGCTGGTGTCAGACATCACTGTCATGCTTGCTCCTCCTATGTGTGAGGTACACAGATGGCATGTGGGACATGGGGTACTGCTAAGCTAGCCATGTTTGGGCATAGTTGCCAGGCATCAGCAATATGGTTGTAGATGTGCAGGGGTGTCATCTGTTTACCCTTCAGTGACCTGTGTCACACATTTCACATTAGGGTTTAGTGGGTATGCACCTCAGTGACATGGGTCACATTCCACATTAGATATGTATTGTAGCTGAACACAGTCATGGCTATGAACTGTGTCTGTAACTCATACTGTAAGCAATAGTGAAGCCACATGGCTATGCACATCAGCTCAATGTGCTGTATGTCACTGTATATCTGTAGGGTGGACTGACAACATTGCATCAGCTGAAGGTCCATGTTAGTATAACACGTCCCTGCATTGGGACACCATTACCTCAATGTATATTTGAAAGGACACCATCGTGTTAAACATGTATGCATGTCAATCAACATGTCAGCAGAAGACATGTCATACTACATGTGATTGGCATGGTCATATGCCACACATTAGGCTGGTGTACCATTAATCTGTGCTGGTCTGTGGCACCATTGCAAAGTAGGGACAGCCATGTAAAACATGTGTGTACAGCCACATGCACATTGTCTGTAGACTCAGCTCAGGGGTTAGCAGAATAATGTTGAACAAACATGCACTGCTTTGGGGGAGATATGCAAGCTAGGGCTCAGGCAAACATGGTATTCACTCAACATACGCTTCTGCTCATGTCCTCCTCAGACATAGGGGCAGTGGCCAACACAAAGCATCAGTGGCAGATGTACACAGGTCAGCGATGGTCTGTTAAAATGTGGGGTATGTTGCACAAAACATGGCAGTGTGGTGCAACGGTGTATTGTGCATGCATTGTGTTGCAGGTTTGGGGCATAATCTACTAACACAAATGGTGCAACACAGGGATGTATGCTAACTACTACTATAATTGTACAAGGTGCATGCCTTCTGCTATAACATAAGCACGCTGTTGTGTACAACTCAGGGATGTGTGATAACTACCACTATAATTGTTTAAGTTGAATGCTTTCTGCCATATCACATGCATGCTGCATGCCGTTGGGTGCCATATCATGTGTCTCTGTGTCTGTCTGTGGCTGTCTGTGTGTCTGTCTGTGTGTCTGTCTGTCTCTCTGTCTGTGTCTGTCTGTGTGTCTATCTGTATCTGTCTGTGTGTCTGTACTGTGCTGTATGACTTGTAATGTACAGTTCTTGTCTGCCTCTCACAGGTGTTGATGTAGGTGCGTTGCCCTCCTGCGGTCCACCTGATGTTAGTGTCCCCACAGACTCTAGCAGTGATGATAAAAGTATGATTGAGGCACAGGCAGACTTGTCAGGGGCTGTATCTGTGCCATTGGTTGCCATTCCACCTGTATCCTCCTCATCCCTGCACACAGTTCTCATGCCTACACATACCCCATTGCCAGTGGCCATAGTTGAAGGTCAGTTGGCGGGTGGTAGCATGGAACAGGAATGTGTGGAGACTTTGGAAGGTGTGCCTGCACATCATAATCCCAGCCAACTGACTGGTGATGTCCCATAAAGGCATGTGCCCAGGGCTGCTCACATGATGACTTCTGGCCAACATGCCCCTGTAAGACATAGCACATCAGCTAGTGTCACCAGACACATGTTTCAGGCTGTAATGGAGGCACAGGCATGTGCTGAATGGCACAACACAGAAGGCCTGAGGCTTCAAAGGGCTGCTGTCCATTCTTTAACTGACAACATCCAGGCAATTGCAAATGCACACCATCATCTTGTAAATGTTTTGGATAGACGATTGGGTGACATAGTGGGAGTCCTTGACCATGGCATGTCAATCCTTGAGCATGGAATGTCTGTGATGGAACGTCTGGTGGGAGTGAGACATTGAGCACATGGACGTAGGCCAGCTACATCACCTGTTGATGGTCTACGTGAACATGCTGTTCACATACCCGCTCCCATAGTGGCGGTAGCAGCAGCAGTGCAGCTGGTTCTGTGCTGTCCACACCAGGACACAGCAGGTTACATGCACATGGTCCTGGATGGTCCCAACAGGGACACGGTTCCAGTGGACATGTGTCATCAGACAGTACCCAATCTGGACCTCTGCCTGGTAGTGACCGTGCAACCCCTGGCAGGCGCAGGTAAAGTGGCTATGGACAGACACCGTGAACTGTAAAACCTGCTCTGTACAGACTGCAGCTATGAATTGTATCCCTGTGTAGGCCAGCCACATGCCAGACCTGTGTGCATACATACACACACACACACACACACACACACACACACACACACACACACACCAGAAACAAATGTAGGGCACCTCATCAGACACACACATAACATCCACACACGCCCAATGAGATAAAAGGCCCTAACCCACACACATAATGTCATCCAATGGTCAAGCCTAGGCCTCTGGCAAACATTATCATGCTGTGCATATGATGATGCCAGTGCCGCATCCCTGTCATCTACACCATCGGTGCAGGGACATGCTCATATGGTCTGATGCACAGGGTGAACACACTAGGAAGACAATTGTAGATAGACATACCATGTACTACAGTTTTAGAATGCATTTTGTACTTTTGACAGTATGTATCATGTGTAACAACAGTAACTATATTTTGATCTTGATCATACCTCTCAACCTGGAAACATCAAAAATCTGGACAAGGGCCATGAAAAATAGGTACAAATCTGTACGTTAATTAACATCTAATTTGCATACATAATTATGTAACCCCACCCACTTCGATGGAATTGTGGGATACCAACTTTTGAACACAAACTGAAGAACAGACAACCAAAATATGGCACCAGAGTCTCCCTGCAGCCATTCTAATGTCCCATTACCTGGCTATTTCGCCTCATTTACCATAAACACTAATGTGTGCATACTGCTTTACTTCTACAATGATTATTTGGATTTAATTTTTACATTTTGCAGCACGTCAATGCACAAACACTAACAGACATCTGATAAACCAATACTGTCTCACAATGAAAATAGACTTGGCATTAAAACTTCTCTACCCTTGAAACTCACATTCATTGAAACAGCATTGAAACCTACACCACATCCAAAGAAAATGCATCTGGCCAGTGGTGGATAAAGATTACCTTTGGTCTGTTTAAAAATCATTGGCCCCTTGCACACAAAACAAGAAATATATATGTGTTCTTTTCTTTGATACACCTTCCTGACTTTATTAAGTTATATTCCTTCTGTTCTATAATACAGCATACTTGTTAGACAGACTGTAGGTAATGAAAGAAAATGCATGAACCAATAATTACAAAACTGCCCTATACAGAACATTTCCATCATAAAAGCCTACTTCCACACCCAAACTATAAACAGAAGGACAGTAGCGTAAGCCATGGGCATCTTGCACAGCTTCTCACACTTATTTTCAATTTGAGATTTTTTTTTTGGTGGAGAGCAAAAGGTCAAAAAACAGGGACACATTTTAAACATTGCTTGTATAATTTTGGAAAGTTGTTAGAATAAAATGCTGTTTTACTACCACACAAGTTACTGGCAAGTCTCGAACACAGGACACTATACACTACAATCAGTGCAACATACCACTATGCTAACTCAGCAGCTTAAACAGTAGAAGACTGAAACTTAATGTCTATCATTTAGTGAATTCAGTTCTCACTTCTCACCATAGCTCTCAACCTCTTAGCACAAAAAAAAAAAAAAAAAATTCTGACCAGAGCTGATAAATTGTGGTGGCTAGGGACTTTTGGCTCTTTTTAAATACTTCTAGCCACCAGGTTTATACATTGGGGACATTTTCACACACACACCCCAGGTATTTTTCAAGCACATAGATATTTGTTAACTGCTTTACCATAACAATGTAGTATGTGACTGCTACTGTTTTATTGAGTGCACTGTAAAAGACCTGTGTACCATTTATACATGTATTGCGCTGATAAAGACAGTGTGTGTGTGTGAGAGAGTGTGTGTGTAGGGAAAGGAAACTTTAATGTACTAACCTCATAAGTCCCAAAATGGCAACCCTAATATTTCCTCAGGAGGGTGGGACATTTCTCATTAATTTAATTATCTAATTACAAGTCTGCAACATCTCAACAAAGCTAAAAAGTCAGCATTTTGGGATTGATACTCTGCAGAACTCCATTTGTAGCATGTTTACTACTTACCATTGGATATCTGCCTATGTAATTATCAGGCACACATACACAGTCTTCTTTAAGTTTGAAAATATTGCATAAGACTTTTCATTCTTAAAGGTATGCTAGTTACAGGTCATGTTGGAAGTGTGGCCTAGAGGGTAAAGAAACTGGCAGTATATGCCAAATAACTTACTGAAACTAGTTTGAGTTTCACAGCATCCATGTGTGTAAGGTGTGACTATGAATGTAACTGCTCAGTGCTCCTGGACCTGAACTGCAAACAAAACATTATTACTGTTGGCACTTGCCAAAGCTGAACTGCTTAAAAAGGAGTAAACATATCATTTTGTGTTATTTTTTTCATAGTCTCGACAGTAGCAAGTGTCAGATGAATGAACTGCGAGTGCGTACAGAGGTATTTGCAAACAAGTTGGGAGGAAGGCCTAAAGAGTACTCTTTTGAAGAGAACACATACATACACACACATACACACACGCACACCTTACCTAAGCAAAGTCCCAAACTCGGATTTAAACTTAGCTTCCAGTTCCAAACGGCAAAGCAGCATTCATCGTCCCTACTTCTGAAATGACAGCAAAGTGCAAAGCTGTCTCTAGAAGCCAACATTAAAGCAGTTTCTTCTGTCCGAGCCAGCAATCCCAGCATTCTTCCCAAGTCCTTTGTAAATGGCAGCAAAAAGTGCAATTAAAGCAGTTCCCTTCTAAAACACCTGAAACAGCATACTTCTTTTGAATTCACTTCCCGCCTGCTCCCAGCCAGCTGGAAATGATGACATGAGCTACTTGAGCTCAATTCCGACTGGCTGGTAGTATTAACGGAGCTGACATCATCGCTCACGTGATGACATCAGCTCCGACAGCGCGAAAATTAAAAAATTAAAAAAAAAAAGCAAAGAAATCGGAAATGAAGGGGTGCCACTCAGGAATCGTGGCACCCCTTCATTTGGACCCCAAAACTCGTTAAAAACCGAGTAATTCGGGACGGTTGGAAGGTCTGATCTTGATGTTCTACCTTCCTCTTTCAGGTGTAATTGCATGTGCCGGGGTATGTCAGTGTTTGCAGTTATGTCCCACATGTAAATGCAGACTACTCATAGGTCTGTATGACAATACCTGCATGCACTTTGTAGCTTCCACATCACAGTTATAATCCCCCAGGTTTCAAACATGTTTACTGATCTAATGATCCAAGAGCATGATAGCTGTGTAGTAAGCTACTGTGGCCAGAGCCACCACATCCATAGTGGGTGACATCACAGGTATAGTTACCTGGAATGGGGAGGAGGCAAAAGAGTGGTTTAGAAGATGACAAGGGTAAAGGCCAGTAGAAAAAGTGGTTTCTCATTGGGAAGCAGTAATAACCGCTCTCATGACAGGATGCAAACACACAGACACACCCACACACTAAGGGACTCACAGACACAGTAACACACTCACATACTCAGGTATTCACAGACACAGTAAAACACGCACACAGTTGCCAGTGTTGGGATGAGAACCATTGCCTATGTGCAAATCATCATTATAGTACTACACAATTACAAGATGAGCCACAGAGATTACACATGGACAGGTAGTCAGAATGACCTAAGATTGAGGACATCAACAGGAATACTAGATTACGGTGAGTGTATATGGGGAGGGGGGTTCAACAGTAGGCTTTGGAACAACAAGCCTCACCCCAGGTGTACATGTCAACAGGGGGTTAAAATGCCCATCTAAGATTGATGACATCAACAGGGATACTAGATTGCATTGAGTGGATGGGGGAAGGGGGGCTTATAATTTGACTATGGTAAAATACAGCCTCACTCCAGGGACCAGACAGCCATGCACACACACACACACACACACACACACACACACACACACACACACACACACACACACACACTGTGGCATTCACAAAGATATACACCTATGTCACACACATACAGGCACTTGACATGTGTGAGATTCAAACCCCTGCCTATGTCTTGCTTTCTACACTTCACTCTGTACATATGTCTACAACAGTGTACAGGAGAGTGAAAAACATTTGGGAAGCATTCCCCACCATATGTGACATATATGGACATACACACACAACAACACATGCCAGTACTGTGAATCAAACACCTGCCTATCTCATGATAGGCATTACAGAGATACAGCGCTATCGCACGCGCTACAAAGTGTACTGATTCTTTCCTTTGCCAACTGTGCTGATATATGCACAATATATGCACAGGGGAGCAGTTATTATTACACGTGTCAAGAGATTTGCCTTCAGTGTCACCCTTACTGCATTCTACGTTGTGTGTCCTCCCCTTCAAATAACAAAACCATAGCTTAGCAGTTACACAGGTTATTGTAGGAATGGTTGTAACACACCTGTAAGCTGTCCTCACTAATCATTAATCTGCAAAGTAGCCCCACCACTTAGTAGTTATGTCCAAACATCCCTCCTTACCTAATGTACAGCTTACTGTACTTTGAGCATATCACCATATACAGTTGGCAATGTTGAGGGTGCATTACAACTGCATGATGTACTAAGACAACAGTCACCTTCAAACATCAGAAACTGCACATGCATGGACTCTAAACACACATCAATACATAAACACATATGCAGTCTCCATCAGTAAGTGGACTAGCAGGTCAAGGGGATACATTCCACACCTTTCCCAGACCATGTGTGAAACCTAGTTGAGCATTACACCATAACGGATATTGTATTCATGTACTGGTTGGAGACACAATCACCTTCACTGAGTAGCTAAGTGTACATTTATGCCAACAGCACATATCAGCAAGACACACACACACAGCAATATTCCATGTCATGATCCCACAAACTGTTAGTTGACAGTTCCACTGTGAAGCCGGGGCACTGTAATGGTCAACAGTGAGCACACCATATTTGCCACACACACATATCATATTTGCCACAAACACCTCCTGATTACTGGAAGAGTGCCAGCAATGTGCTCTGTTTGAGCTAGGCATTACACTTATTCAAGCATGTGCAAGGTCTGTGGCTTATAAACATCTCACCCCATCACGTTTTGGCTATTGTGGTAATAAGGTTAATGTCCAGACCGTACACAGCATGCATGGCTTGCAATTGTTGACATGGGGTATATCTAGGAGCTGTGATTCACACATGGCTGTACATGTCATGAACATATCACCTGTAACTACTCAGGAACATACAGAGCATAGCTGTATTTCCCTGAGTCTAGAAATATAGGCCAAGTGTGTAGGTCCTACGAACCTGTTATTTGGGTATGTTTGTAGGCACTGCATTTGGTGGAAATGTCTGATGACATACATGCCATATGGATTGTTGTATGATATGATAGGTGTTGTGGGTGACCAGTAGAGAGGGAATATTACCTCTGTCAATATAGATATCAAACTTTATGTACTGTTAGCATTCAGCAGCCATGGACCTATCTTCCATGTGCATGTGTGTAATGAATGTAGCCACCTGTATGTACAAAGGACAGGAACAGCTATGGTATTTTCATTTATGTTGCATAAGTGTGGGATGCACATATCCAGGGCTGGTACATATAGGTCATATCCAGCCATAAGGGTGTTGTTTACTGGTGTACAGCAACGGTCAACTGTGTTAAGGCTGACAACATCAGAGGGACCCTGGTATGTGTACAACTGACCTGGTTACAAACAGTGGTATTATTGCATTGCATAACACATTATGCAACTGTGTCAGTACATGGGTACTTTGCACAGTTGATGTAGGGCTAGGTACAGTCCACCGGTCGAATGTTATTTGGGGTTGTACCATAATATTTCATGCCACATTTATGGATGTGTGTTGGTAGTCTGAGGACATAGTGGTGGATGTATATGAGCATACACCTGGATTGCAGCTTTTGCCACTGTCACCTGTACCTGACTTATCTGTGATGAATTATGTTGGAGTAGTGGTCTTTACTTGTGAGTAGCCTTTATGAATATGTGGGCACTACCACCTGGAGTGGTCCATACCAGTGTTATGGCCCACATATCTGTATCTGAGTTATATGGTGGCAGTGCTATTGTGCACTACAGAGCCTTCAGCCAGGTGTTCCTCACTGCATAGATGTCAGTATTCCCCATTGTAGGTTCTACATTGAGCAATTGGATTACGAAAGCCCCACATCTAGCACTGGTTAGCATAAGCATCCAATGCAATTGTCTTGTAGGTGTCAGGGTGTTACTTCTGTGTTTAGAACTTTTACCTTGGAATGGCACTATATGGGTAAATGCAACCTAGGTGTTATCCACACTCCCTTGAATCATGGATGCATGTGATCCGTGACAAAGGCTTGTCTTCTTTCAGTCATGTCATCCTGGAATGACAGACACAGGACAACCTCATAATTACAGCAAGACATTGGCTCATTGTTTTGGTCAAGCAGTTGCCACTCATACCATGACATCACTGTGATTGGCAGTATTGTGCTTGGTATCAAATGCTACATCTAAGGTGACGGACAGCAGCAGACGATGCGTAGATGACCAATGTCAGATATACTTAGTGGAGAGGTCCTGCTAATAATTACAACTACTAACACAGCCAGGAGAGGTCATCTTGACACCTGCACCTCAGTACCATTAGACAATGGGGCTCACATATTATGCTTGCACATGCCACTGTTCCATGTATAATGCCACTGTCCACAACCTGATGTCAATGTATGCCATTCAGGGCAGCAATGTGTGTGACACCTGTGTGTCCCAGTAAACCAATTGTCTGTCACTTCCACACGTTCATGATTGTGTATACTTTACATATATATGGCAGTACTTCATGTACATGTATGCATGTGTATCACACAGCACAGACACAGACATATCATTTACGGGCCACATACAGGTATCTGGTACTAAACCATTTAAGATGTACATAGCTGTAAACCTGTGTGTTTACAATAGGAGTCCATTACAATGTGTTCTGTACATCTAAGTGTATGAGCATGCACACTGTGGCCTTCTGTGGTTAGAATCAGGGTGCATCCCAAACAGCCCTGTGCTACTAAGTGTATGAGCGTACTCACTGTCACCTTGTGTAATTTGAGTCAAGGCATCCAAACAAGTCCTGTAATTCTATGTATATGAGCATGACCACTGTAACGCTGTATAGTGATAGTAGTTGTCCATTCCACAGATGGGCATACTCCAGTTCAGGGCTTGTTGTGCTACAACTATACCTCTCAGGCCTACCTATGTCTTACCTGCAGATGATGTGTCTTGTTTGTGCATACAGGTTGTAATGGACTTCTACTTTAAACACACAGGTTTACAGCTATGTACATCTTAACTGTGAGTATTCCTGCTGATGTCCTCAATCTTAGAAGGGCATTCTGACTGCCTTGAAATGTGTAATCTCTGTGGTGTATCTCGTAACTGCGTAGGACTGTAATAGTGATCAGTTGATAGGCAGGATTTCTGATCCCACCATTGGCAACTGTGTGTGTGTGTCTGTGTGTGTGTGTGTGTGTGTGTGTGTGTGTGTGTGTGTGTGTGTGTGTGTGTGTGTGTGTGTGTGTGTGTGTGTATTTTTGTCTGCATCCTGTCATGACAGCAACTGTGTGTGTGTGTCTGTGTGTGTGTGTGTGTGTGTGTGTGTGTGTGTGTGTGTGTGTGTGTGTGTGTGTGTGTGTGTGTGTATTTTTGTCTGCATCCTGTCATGACAGTGAGTTTTGCTGCTTTCCAAAGAGAAACCACCTTTTGTGCTGGCCATTATCCTTGTCATCTGCTAAACTACCTTTCCCCCCCTCCCAACTGCAAGTAATCAGTCCTGTGATGTCACCCAGCTCAGAAGCAGAATCAGATTGTGTAATTGTATGGGTTCTGTGGCACATACCCCAAATGCATACCACTCTACTAGTTACCTCTACATAGGCATGACTTGTAAGCACAATACTGGCAAGTATGTGTGTGTGTTTGTGTGTGTGTGACTACCCTGTAGCCAGGCATACACATGTGTTATGTCTTTTTACATGCTGCACACCATGGTAGTCATCTGTGGTGAGTGAAGTCGACAAATTATTACATAGTTAGGAATAGAAAAAAATAGACAGTCAAGAATGACTACTGTTGGGTATGTTATTTTCCTGTGCCACTGTCAAGCAATGACACAGAAGTGGTCCCCGGGGTATATTTCCATACCCATCATTCCCACACTTAAACTAAATAATCCCCGAGGTATATTTCCTTAGCCATCATTCCCCACCCCAAACTCCACATACAAAACAACCATCCCTTCTCTGGTGAACTGATTAAGATTTAAATGTTATAATACAAAAGTTGCCTCTGTTTTGTGTACAGATCAATTCCTTTGGAACCCTTCTGTGTCACAAAGGGTGCTCAGACATGT